>NC_091357.1:6505259-6557759 GCF_038502225.1 Cherax quadricarinatus
TTGAAAACAGGTTGGGAGAGAGAGAGAGAGAGAGAGAGAGAGAGAGAGAGAGAGAGAGAGAGAGAGAGAGAGAGAGAGAAACCATCAGGTTACAGCTGAAGGAATGGTTGTGAGCACAGGATATAATATTCATGTATCGCCAGTCCTCTGGCCAACGCCACCACAAACACCAGTTTAATAGCCATTACTCTGCACTGTGACACCATCATCTACCCAAATCCTCCACCACAACCCCCACCACCACAAGTCAGCGTAGATAGGTACTCAATCAAGGTAGGTACTCCTCCACGCAGATACTTCTCCAGGAAGACACTTCTCCAGGTAGGAGCTCCCCCAGGTAGGAACCTCCCCCAGGTAGGTACTCTATCCAGGTAAGTACTTCGCCAGGTAGGTACTCCCCCAGGTAGAAATGGGGAAATCAAGACAAGATACAAGACAAACTCAAATTGCTCAACGGAGCCGACGTCTACTGTGAAAAACCTGGGAGTGACAATGTCATTAAATTAACACGTTCAAGGAGTACAACAATATCATTATCAAAACTGTAAGAAAATTTATAGGTTGGAAAACTAGAACTTTCAAAAGAAGAGGTGCCAAGCCAATGATAACTTCAGGTCAGTCGTTCTCTCTAGACTTTAGTATTACTGTACATTAGCGGCCTTCTTGAAGACAGACGAACTGTTGAGCTGAAGATGCAGATAGTTCACCGCTCACTCACTGGCTCACTTCACCGCTCACTCACTGGCTCACTTCACCGCTCACTCACTGGCTCACTTCACCGCTCACTCACTGGCTCACTTCTTCGCTCACTCACTGGCTCACTTCTTCCCTCATTCACTGGCTCACTTCTTCGCTCACTCACTGGCTCACTTCTTCCCTCACTCACTGGCTCACTTCTTCCCTCACTCACTGGCTCACTTCACCGCTCACTCACTGGCTCACTTCACCGCTCACTCACTGGCTCACTTCACCGCTCACTCACTGGCTCACTTCACCGCTCACTCACTGGCTCACTTCACCGCTCACTCACTGGCTCACTTCACCGCTCACTCACTGGCTCACTTCTTCCCTCATTCACTGGCTCACTTCTTCGCTCACTCACTGGCTCACTTCTTCCCTCACTCACTGGCTCACTTCTTCCCTCACTCACTGGCTCACTTCTTCCCTCACTCACTGGCTCACTTCTTCCCTCACTCACTGGCTCACTTCACCGCTCACTCACTGGCTCACTTCACCGCTCACTCACTGGCTCACTTCTTCCCTCATTCACTGGCTCACTTCTTCGCTCACTCACTGGCTCACTTCTTCCCTCACTCACTGGCTCACTTCTTCCCTCACTCACTGGCTCACTTCACCGCTCACTCCTTCCCTCACTCACTGGCTCACTTCTTCCCTCACTCACTGGCTCACTTCTTCCCTCACTCACTGGCTCACTTCTTCCCTCACTCACTGGCTCACTTCTTCCCTCACTCACTGGCTCACTTCTTCCCTCACTCACTGGCTCACTTCTTCCCTCACTCACTGGCTCACTTCTTCCCTCACTCACTGGCTCACTTCTTCCCTCACTCACTGGCTCACTTCTTCCCTCACTCACTGGCTCACTTCTTCCCTCACTCACTGGCTCACTTCTTCCCACTCACTCACTGGCTCACTTCTTCCCTCACTCACTGGCTCACTTCTTCCCTCACTCACTGGCTCACCTCACTCACTGGCTCACTTCTTCCCTCACTCACTGGCTCACTTCTTCCCTCACTCACTGGCTCACTTCTTCCCTCAATCACTGGCTCACTTCTTCCCTCACTCACTGGCTCACTTCTTCCCTCACTCACTGGCTCACTTCTTCCCTCACTCACTGGCTCATTTCTTCCCTCACTCACTGGCTCACTTCTTCCCTCACTCACTGGCTCACTTCTTCCCTCACTCACTGGCTCACTTCTTCCCTCACTCACTGGCTCACTTCTTCCCTCACTCACACAGTAACACCAACACTACCACCATCCACTACAATACAAACATCATTCACCTCCACTAACTTTCACACAAAAAAACACTTGCCTCGCCCAGGCTTTACTACACTGAAACTCACCTTAAACACCACACACCCACCTTTACACAAGCACTTCCACTCTAAGCTTAAAAAAAAACAAAATAAAACTCGCTAATATAGGAGTTCCTGTCTTCCCTCACATCTACCCTCACATAAAGAAGTTCCTGCCTCCCTTCACCTCTACCCCTTTTCCTCCTATATCCCCTCACTTGAACCTCTTCATCTCAGTGCCCCATCCCTATATATCATATCTCCTATCACTCTCCCTTCCTCTCTCTTTACACAGGGTTTTACAAGGTTAAGGTTCCTATATTTACAAGCTAAGAGCTGTTGAAGATTGAGACACTTATGCAGCATATGGGAATCTTTATTTAGGAAACGTTTCGCCACACAGTGGCTTCATCAGTCCAATACAAAGAGGAAGGCGTAAGGAGAGGAGTAGTATGAGGTAATCAGTCCCTCAGCCTGGAGTCGATGTGTTCAGTCCATCAGTCTTGTAGAATGGACTAATGGACTGAACACATCGACTCCAGGCTGAGGGACTGATTACCTCATACTCCTCCTCTCCTTACGCCTTCCTCTTTGTATTGGACTGATGAAGCCACTGTGTGGCGAAACGTTTCCTGAATAAAGATTCCCATATGCTGCATAAGTGTCTCAATCTTCAACTTGTCGGTTTTTCAAACCATTCATCACTAAGAGCTGTTACCTACATCAGCTCTCACTCTCACTCTCAACAAAGCACCACAGTAGAGGACCCAGCAGAGACGTATCTGACTCGTCGCTTTGAAAAATTGTCTATGCAAATTCATGGCTCAAGTTTTTGTTTAATTTTAATTTTGCCGGAGAGAGGATTAGCGTGTTTGGTGGACACACTGGTGGTGTGGTTGTGAGGGCTGGAATGTGGTTGTGAGGGCTGGGTGTGGTTGTGAGGGCTGGGGTGTGGTTGTGAGGGCTGGGGTGTGGCTGTGAGGGCTGGGGTGTGGTTGTGAGGGCAGGAGTGTGGTTGTGAGAGCTGGGGTGTGGTTGTGAGGGCAGGAGTGTGGTTGTGAGGGCTGGGGTGTGGTTGTGAGGGCTGGGGTGTGGTTGTGAGGGCTGGGGTGTGGTTGTGAGGGCAGGGGTGTGGTTGTGAGGGCTGGGGTGTGGTTGTGAGGGCTGGGGTGTGGTTGTGAGGGCTGGGGTGTGGTTGTGAGGGCAGGGGTGTGGTTGTGAGGGCAGGAGTGTGGTTGTGAGGGCAGGAGTGTGGTTGTGAGGGCAGGAGTGTGGTTTTGAAGGCAGGGGTGTGGTTGTGAGGGCTGGGGTGTGGTTGTGAGGGCAGGAGTGTGGTTGTGAGGGCAGGAGTGTGGTTGTGAGGGCAGGTGTGTGGTTGTGAAGGCAGGGGTGTGGTTGTGAGGGCTGGGGTGTGGTTGTGAGGGCTGGGGTGTGGTTGTGAGGGCAGGGGTGTGGTTGTGAGGGCAGGAGTGTGGTTGTGAGGGCAGGAGTGTGGTTGTGAGGGCAGGAATGTGGTTTTGAAGGCAGGGGTGTGGTTGTGAGGGCTGGGGTGTGGTTGTGAGGGCAGGAGTGTGGTTGTGAGGGCAGGAGTGTGGTTGTGAGGGCAGGTGTGTGGTTGTGAAGGCAGGGGTGTGGTTGTGAGGGCTGGGGTGTGGTTGTGAGGGCAGGAGTGTGGTTGTGAGGGCAGGAGTGTGGTTGTGAGGGAAGGAGTGTGGTTGTGAGGGCAGGAGTGTGGTTGTGAGGGCTGGGGGGTGGTTGTGAGGGCTGGGGTGTGGTTGTGAGGGCTGGGGTGTGGTTGTGAAGGCTGGGGTGTGGTTGTGAGGGCTGGGGTGTAGTTGTGAAGGCAGGGGTGTGGTTGTGAGGGCTGGGGTGTGGTTGTGGGGGCAGGGGTGTGGTTGTGAGGGCTGGGGTGTGGTTGTGAGGGCAGGGGTGTGGTTGTGAGGGCTGGGGTGTGGTTGTGAGGGCAGGAGTGTTGTTGTGAGGGCAGGAGTGTGGTTGTGAGGGCAGGAGTGTGGTTGTGAGGGCTGGGGTGTGGTTGTGAGGGCAGGAGTGTGGTTGTGAGGGCAGGAGTGTGGTTTTGAGGGCTGGGGTGTGGTTGTGAGGGCTGGGGTGTGGTTGTGAAGGCTGGGGTGTGGTTGTGAGGGCTGGGGTGTGGTTGTGAAGGCTGGGGTGTGGTTGTGAGGGCTGGGGTGTGGTTGTGAGAGCTGGGGTGTGGTTGTGAGGGCTGGGGTGTGATGAAAGCAGGGGTGTGGTTGTGAGGGCAGGAGTGTGGTTGTGAGGGCTGGGGTGTGGTTGTGAAGGCAGGGGTGTGGTTGTGAGGGCTGGGGTGTGGTTGTGAGGGCTGGGGTGTGGTTGTGAGGGCAGGGGTGTGGTTGTGAGGGCTGGGGTGTGGTTGTGAGGGCAGGGGTGTGGTTGTGAGGGCAGGGGTGTGGTTGTGAGGGCAGGGGTGTGGTTGTGAGGGCAGGGGTGTGGTTGTGAGGGCTGGGGTATGGTTGTGAGGGCTGGGGTGTAGTTGTGAGGGCAGGGGTGTGGTTGTGAGGGCAGGGGTGTGGTTGTGAGGGCTGGGGTGTGGTTGTGAGGGCAGGGGTGTGGTTGTGAGGGCAGGGGTGTGGTTGTGAGGGCAGGGGTGTGGTTGTGAAGGCAGGGGTGTGGTTGTGAGGGCAGGGGTGTGGTTGTGAGGGCAGGGGTGTGGTTGTGAGGGTAGGGGTGTGGTTGTGAGGGCAGGGGTGTGGTTGTGAAGGCTGGGGTGTGGTTGTGAGGGTAGGGGTGTGGTTGTGAGGGCTAGGGTGTGGTTGTGAGGGCAGGGGTGTGGTTGTGAGGGCAGGGGTGTGGTTGTGAGGGCAGGGGTGTGGTTGTGAGGGCTGGGGTGTGGTTGTGAAGGCAGGGGTGTGGTTGTGAGGGCTGGGGTGTGGTTGTGAGGGCAGGGGTGTGGTTGTGAGGGCAGGGGTGTGGTTGTGAGGGCAGGGGTGTGGTTGTGAGTGCAGAGGTGTGGTTGTGAGTCCAGGGGTGTGGTTGTGAGTGCAGGGGTGTGGTTGTGAGGGCAGGGGTATGGTTGTGAAGGCAGGGGTATGGTTGTGAAGGCAGGGGTATGGTTGTGAAGGAAGGGGTGTGGTTGTGAAGGCAGGGGTATGGTTGTGAAGGCAGAGGTGTGGTTGTGAGGGCAGGTGTGTGGTTGTGAGGGCAGGTGTGTGGTTATGAAGGTATGGGTGTGGTTGTGAGGGCAGGGGTGTGGTTGTGATGGCAGGGGTTTGGTTGTGAAGGCAGGGGTGTGGTTGTGAAGGCAGGGGTGTGGTTGTGAAGGCAGGGGTGTGGTTGTGAAGGCAGGGGTGTGGTTGCGAGGGCTGGGGTGTGGTTGTGAAGGCAGGGGTGTGGTTGTGAAGGCAGGGGTGTGGTTGTGAAGGCAGGGGTGTGGTTGTGAAGGCAGGGGTGTGGTTGTGAAGGCAGGGGTGTGGTTGTGAAGGCAGGGGTGTGGTTGCGAGGGCTGGGGTGTGGTTGCGAGGGCTGGGGTGTGATTGTGAAGGCAGGGGTGTGGTTGTGAGGGCTGGGGTGTGGTTGTGAAGGCAGGGGTGTGGTTGTGAAGGCAGGGGTGTGGTTGCGAGGGCTGGGGTGTGGTTGCGAGGGCTGGGGTGTGGTTGCGAGGGCTGGGGTGTGATTGTGAAGGCAGGGGCGTGGTTGTGAGGGCTGGGGTGTGGTTGTGAGAGCAGGGGTGGTGTTGTGAGGGCAGGGGTGTGATTGTAGGTAATGCTGGTGTATGGTTTGAAGTGAGGGAAGAGGTATGGTTAGTGATGGCTCTGAGAAAGGTAATCTCACAAGACCAGACCCCTCTACCTTAATGATCCCGTAGCTCGATTGGTAGCCCACTCAGTTCATACAATGAGATCAGTGGTTCGATCCCCGGTATGGGTGGAAACATTAGGATGTGTTTCTTAAGACACCTGCTATCCCTGTTCACCAAGCAGTAAGTAGGTACCTGGGTGTTAGCCGACTGGCGTGGGTCACATCCTGGGGACAGAATTAAGCAGTAGGTACCTGGGTGTTAGCCGACTGGCGTGGGTCACATCCTCGGGACAGAATTAAGCAATAAGTAGGTACCTGGGTGTTAGCCGACTGGCGTGGGTCACATCCTGGGGACAGAATTAAGCAGTAGGTACCTGGGTGTTAGCCGACTGGCGTGGGTCACATCCTCGGGACAAAATTAAGCAATAAGTAGGTACCTGGGTGTTAGCCGACTGGCGTGGGTCACATCCTGGGGACAGAATTAAGCAGTAGGTACCTGGGTGTTAGCCGACTGGCGTGGGTCACATCCTCGGGACAGAATTAAGCAATAAGTAGGTACCTGGGTGTTAGCCGACTGGCGTGGGTCACATCCTGGGGACAGAATTAAGCAGTAGGTACCTGGGTGTTAGCCGACTGGCGTGGGTCACATCCTCGGGACAGAATTAAGCAATAAGTAGGTACCTGGGTGTTAGCCGACTGGCGTGGGTCACATCCTGGGGACAGAATTAAGCAGTAGGTACCTGGGTGTTAGCCGACTGGCGTGGGTCACATCCTCGGGACAGAATTAAGCAATAAGTAGGTACCTGGGTGTTAGCCGACTGGCGTGGGTCACATCCTGGGGACAGAATTAAGCAGTAGGTACCTGGGTGTTAGCCGACTGGCGTGGGTCACATCCTCGGGACAGAATTAAGCAATAAGTAGGTACCTGGGTGTTAGCCGACTGGCGTGGGTCACATCCTGGGGACAGAATTAAGCAGTAAGTAGGTACCTGGGTGTTAGCCGACTGGCATGGGTCACATCCTGGGGACAGAATTAAGCAGTAAGTAGGTACCTGGGTGTTAGCCGACTGGCGTGGGTCACATCCTGGGGACAGAATTAAGCAGTAAGTAGGTACCTGGGTGTTAGCCGACTGGCGTGGGTCACATCCTGGGGACAGAATTAAGCAGTAAGTAGGTACCTGGGTGTTAGCCGACTGGCATGGGTCACATCCTGGGGACAGAATTAAGCAGTAAGTAGGTACCTCGGTGTTAGCCGACTGGCGTGGGTCACATCCTGGGGACAGAATTAAGCAGTAAGTAGGTACCTGGGTGTTAGCCGACTGGCGTGGGTCACATCCTGGGGACAGAATTAAGCAGTAAGTAGGTACCTGGGTGTTAGCCGACTGGCATGGGTCACATCCTGGGGACAGAATTAACCTAAGTTGCGGGAAATGCTCTACATAACCAGAGGCTTTCTATATAGTAGTATGTCATTGATCTCAGCTATGGTCTGTACAAGTTGTATCATGTACTTGTACAAATAAATATTATATGGCAGTTAAATATCAGTGCTGAAGATGTGAGGTTAATCACAAGTACAAAATGTACAAATTCCTTCAATGAACATGGCTAATTAAGACCAATCTGTACCTCTGGAAGTTTCAAGCCAAACGAAAGATACATTCTTTAGTTATTGCTCAGATACCAATATCCCAAAATACATACAACAACAATTTAAGTTTTAAGTCGGTCAGCAGTTGCATTCTCGAGTTATCAACGTTGAAGTTTCACTCGATCGGATGAGATATTAACAAGTTATCACATAGAAACCAGTATTTATATTTTTCTTCAAAATTTCAATAAATATTGGCGAAATTGTCCCTTCCAAAGTCAAAAATAAATCCAACTCTTTCTTCAGGTACGACACACCAGCAACTTAAAAGTATGAAGCTGATCAGAAGCTGCATTCTCCAGTTACTACTCAGAAACATTTAATAAAACTGGTAAATTCAAACTTGCACGTGACCCAAAGTCAGTGTAAACCTGTGCCCTTCCCCCCCCCAGGAAAGGTGGTTTGAGGCCGACCGGTCACAACATTCCCCAGTTACTATACAGAATCCAACACTTTAAATTGGCAGACTTGTAACTAGACAGCTGAAATATAAAAGGCCTAAACTTTACATAAAATGGAACAGTCATTATATATTAAAAAGATTCACTGGAGGCGTACTCGGGTAATTTAACCAAAAATTAGTTTAAAAATCAAATTTGCAGATGTCAGTCTTCTACGCAAGATAAGCCTGGTCACAGACCGGGCCGCGGGGGCGTTGACCCCCGGAACTCTCTCCAGGTAAACTCCAGGTAAAAGTTTGAGGCCGATCAGATCAACCATTCTCGAGTTATAAACGAAAATTTTGAAGATGGAAAAAAAGTATCCCTTTGGGATACGCCTGAGGGGAGGGATACATTTATCACAAAGCATAACTGACCAGATGGAGCGGTAAACCCAAAGGGGGGTCATGCAGCACCTGGGGCGGAGGGGGAAGGGAATGGAAGGCATTCAGACTCGATTCAATGAACTAAAGCACAGGGTTCAATCCCTTGGATCAAGAGCCCCTCACCCCCAGACAGGAGGGGGGGGGGGCAAACAAAAGTCTGGGTGAGGAAGACTTTTATTGTCCACTGTAAGACTTTTATAGTGTACAATAAAAGACTTTTATAGTGTACAATAAAAGACTTTTATAGTGTACAATAAAAGACTTTTATAGTGTACAATAAAAGACTTTTATAGTGTACAATAAAAGACTTTTATAGTGTACAATAAAAGACTTTTATGGTGTACAATAAAAGACTTTTATAGTGTACAATAAAAGACTTTTATAGTGTACAATAAAAGACTTTTATGGTGTACAATAAAAGACTTTTATAGTGTACAATAAAAGACTTTTATAGTGTACAATAAAAGACTTTTATAGTGTACAATAAAAGACTTTTATGGTGTACAATAAAAGACTTTTATAGTGTACAATAAAAGACTTTTATGGTGTACAATAAAATACTTTTATGGTGTACAATAAAAGACTTTTATAGTGTACAATAAAAGACTTTTATGGTGTACAATAAAAGACTTTTATGGTGTACAATAAAAGACTTTTATGGTGTACAATAAAATACTTTTATGGTGTACAATAAAAGACTTTTATAGTGTACAATAAAAGACTTTACATAATCCACTATAAACGACTTGTACAGTCCACTGTTGCAGACTATTAAATCTAAAGCTGTATATAAACAATAGCTTACAGTAGTACACACTTACAGTGGCCATTTTCCTCCTTGGTCAGCTGTCAACATCTGAAAAAAAAAATAAAAGTCAATATTACTAAGACATCTTTTGTTTTTTTTCCGATATTGGAACAACATTAGGATAAATATGCTAAATTTCCTGGAAACTTTCCACATATACGAAAAAGTTCCCAAGTGCAGGAAAAAAACTTTCACGTGCAGGAAAAGCTTTCTACGTTCATTGGAACTTTGAACGTCCAGGAAGAAAACATTCCACGTGAAGCAGAGGAACTTAAGATTACTGAAATTAGTTAAAAGGAAGTTGCCAGCTTTCATTCTCAAAGCTTTATATACTCAAACTGGACTGAGACACGGGAAGAAACACAGAATCAACCCAGGGGAAAAAATCCGGGGTGCCATAGGTACTGTGCTAACGTGAGGGGTCCAAGACTTTTCAACATATCAAAAATATTAATGGAACTAATTGTAATAGTGATGTAATCGAAAAGATTACATCATTATTACAGTTTTATTACACCGACTCCAGGCTGAGGGACTGATTACCTTAAAGTCCTTCTGATCTTCAATATTCTTCTTCGTATAGGACTGATGAAGAAAGTGTGGCAAAACGTTTCCTCAGTAAAGACACCAAATATGAACATTAAAATGGTATAAAATACAGACAGGTTGTTAGGTAAGACACATATGCAACAGTTAGGTATCTTTATTCGAAACGTTTCGCCTACACAGTAGGCTTCTTCAGTCGAGTACAGAAAAGTTGATAGAAGCAGAAGATACTTGAAGACGATGTAATCAGTCCATCACCCTTGAAGTTTTGAGGTGGTCAGTCCTGTCACTTCTACTCCATATTGTTTCAGACTATGGAACAATACTCTTCTCCAGACTGAGGGACTGACCACCTCAAAACTTCAAGGGTGATGGACTGATTACATCGTCTTCAAGTCTCTTCTGCTTCTATCAACTTTTCTGTACTCGACTGAAGAAGCCTACTGTGTAGGCGAAACGTTTCGAAATAAAGATACCTGACTGTTGTATATGTGTCTTACCTAACAACAAAGATACCCAAGTGTCGCACGTGTCTAATTTATCAACTTGTTGGTTCTCTGAATAATTTGTCTACATTACTGGTCAATACTAGGCACGTCCTTACCATAACTACTCACTACCACCCACGAGTCTATTCAACCCTCTCCCAAGCTGCCCGAGAATTTGCTCCAATGCACCTTTTTAGGCTGCACAACCAGAGGTCTTAGAAATTGATCCATTGCAGCTGCAGCAATGACCAGCACTGTAGCTGCAGCAGTGACCAGCACTGTAGCTGCAGCAATGACCAGCACTGTAGCTGCAGCAGTGACCAGCACTGTAGCTGCAGTGACCAGCACTGTAGCTGCAGCAGTGACCAGCACTGTAGCTACAGCAGTGATCAGCACTATAGCTGCAGCAGTGACCAGCACTGTAGCTGCAGCAGTGACCAGCACTGTAGCTACAGCAGTGACCAGCACTGTAGCTGCAGCAGTGACCAGCACTATAGCTGCAGCAGTGACCAGCACTGTAGCTGCAGCAGTGACCAGCACTGTAGCTGCAGCAGTGACCAGCACTGTATCTGCAGCAGTGACTAGCACTGTAGCTGCAGCAGTGATCAGCACTGTAGCTCATATTTCCTGCTCTGTATTTAATAAATAAAGAGGATCTGGCATTTTTTTAAATAATGAATAAAAGTCACAATACCGTGACTGGAACACACAAATAACCCGCACATAAGAGAAAGAAACTTTTAACGACGTTTCGGTCCGACTTGGGCCATTAACGAACGTGACTAATTAATCTTCCAAGTCGTACCGAAACGTCGTCATACACTATGTGCGGGTTACTTGTGTATTTGTTTAAACAAATGTCAGGATAATCTGGTGGACGACGGAGCGCAGGAAACTCACGATAAACGATAATGAAGATTGAGATTATGACTTGATGGAGGATTTACCTTAGTTACTGCTTCAGTGTTGGTACTTATAGCCATAAATCAGATACAATGGTCGCTAAACTTCAGCAACTTTTCGGTGAATTTTAACCACTTCTGTATCCGACTGAAGAGGCCTACTGTGTAGGCGCAACGTTTGGGAAATACAGACAGCAATGGGTTGCACAAGTGTGGTATTTCTCACTCTTGAGAGGTGCTGGAGACGGATCATTGATCCACTCACTCTGTGCCTCTCACTCCTTGGCTTTACTTTCCCTTCATCCCTACTCTTCTTCCCTACAAGTCTCCTCCATCCCTCCTTCACTCCTTCCTTCATCCCTACTCTTCTTCCCTACAAGTCCCCTCCATCCCTCCTTCACTCCTTCCTTCATCCCTACTCTTCTTCCCTACAAGTCTCCTCCATCCCTCCTTCACTCCTTCCTTCATCCCTACTCTTCTTCCCTACAAGTCCCCTCCATCCCTCCTTCACTCCTTCCTTCATCCCTACTCTTCTTCCCAACAAGTCCCCTCCATCCCTACTTCACCTCATCTCTCTTACTAGTCCTTTGCTCCCCCAAATCTTATTCTCTCTCATATTATCTACTCCTCCTTACCCTGTTTATCTTCTCTACTTGTGTAGAAGTGTTCAAGAGGAAACTGGACAAGTATCTTCACTACGTGCCAGATCAACCAGGCTGTGGATATGTGGGGCAGCGGGCAACAAGCAGCAACAGCCTTGTTGACCAAGCTAGCACTAGACGAGCCTGGTCCATGGACAGGCTCTGGGAGTAGAAAAACTCTTGGAACTCATCAAAGGTATATCAAAGGTATTGTCCTCACCACCCCGCCTCCCTCATTTCTACTCTTCTGTAGTCCCTCCTCTTTCTCTCACCACGCCCATCTCTATTACTTCCTTCACATTAGAAATAATGGATTTAAGTTGGATAAATTTAGATTTAGAAAGGACATAGGTTAAGTAGTGGTTGTCGAACAGAGTTGTGGATGAGTGGAACAATCTTCCGAGTAGGGTGATAGAGGCTAGGACCATGAGTAGCTTTAAAAAGAGATTGGATAAATACACGAGTCGGAGGGGCTGGGTTTGATTAGTGTCGTGGGTACCTTTGGGTAAGTGGTGGTTTAGATAAGGACCTGCCTTGTATTGACCAGTAGGCCTTCTGCAGTGTTCCTCCATTTTTATGTTCTTAAGAGTAAGCAACAGAAGTCCAGCGGTTATACCACAACTTTATACATCATTAGTAAGGCCTCACCTAGATTACGCAGCTCAGTTCTGGTCTCCATATTACAGAATGGATATAAATTCGTCAGAAAACATTCAGCGACAAATAACAAAATTAATACAAAGCATCAGAAATTCTCTCTGCATAAGAAGTGGCTTTCTGTACAGTAGTATGTCACTGATGTCAGCTAGAACTGTTTCTGTACAGTAGTATGTCACTGATGTCAGCTAGAACTGTTTCTGTACAGTAGTATGTCACTGATGTCAGCTAGAACTGTTTCTGTACAGTAGTATGTCACTGATGTCAGCTAGAACTGTTTCTGTACAGTAGTATGTCACTGATGTCAGCTAGAACTGTTTCTGTACAGTAGTATGTCACTGATGTCAGCTAGAACTGTTTCTGTACAGTAGTATGTCACTGATGTCAGCTAGAACTGTTTCTGTACAGTAGTATGTCACTGATGTCAGCTAGAACTGTTTCTGTACAGTAGTATGTCACTGATGTCAGCTAGAACTGTTTCTGTACAGTAGTATGTCACTGATGTCAGCTAGAACTGTTTCTGTACAGTAGTATGTCACTGATGTCAGCTAGAACTGTTTCTGTACAGTAGTATGTCACTGATGTCAGCTAGAACTGTTTCTGTACAGTAGTATGTCACTGATGTCAGCTAGAACTGTTTCTGTACAGTAGTATGTCACTGATGTCAGCTAGAACTGTTTCTGTACAGTAGTATGTCACTGATGTCAGCTAGAACTGTTTCTGTACAGTAGTATGTCACTGATGTCAGCTAGAACTGTTTCTGTACAGTAGTATGTCACTGATGTCAGCTAGAACTGTTTCTGTACAGTAGTATGTCACTGATGTCAACTAGAACTGTTTCTGTACAGTAGTATGTCACTGATGTCAGCTAGAACTGTTTCTGTACAGTAGTATGTCACTGATGTCAACTAGAACTGTTTCTGTACAGTAGTATGTCACTGATGTCAGCTAGAACTGTTTCTGTACAGTAGTATGTCACTGATGTCAGCTAGAACTGTTTCTGTACAGTAGTATGTCACTGATGTCAGCTAGAACTGTTTCTGTACAGTAGTATGTCACTGATGTCAGCTAGAACTGTTTCTGTACAGTAGTATGTCACTGATGTCAGCTAGAACTGTTTCTGTACAGTAGTATGTCACTGATGTCAGCTAGAACTGTTTCTGTACAGTAGTATGTCACTGATGTCAGCTAGAACTGTTTCTGTACAGTAGTATGTCACTGATGTCAGCTAGAACTGTTTCTGTACAGTAGTATGTCACTGATGTCAGCTAGAACTGTTTCTGTACAGTAGTATGTCACTGATGTCAGCTAGAACTGTTTCTGTACAGTAGTATGTCACTGATGTCAACTAGAACTGTTTCTGTACAGTAGTATGTCACTGATGTCAGCTAGAACTGTTTCTGTACAGTAGTATGTCACTGATGTCAGCTAGAACTGTTTCTGTACAGTAGTATGTCACTGATGTCAACTAGAACTGTTTCTGTACAGTAGTATGTCACTGATGTCAGCTAGAACTGTTTCTGTACAGTAGTGTGTCACTGATGTCAGCTAGAACTGTTTCTGTACAGTAGTATGTCACTGATGTCAGCTAGAACTGTTTCTGTACAGTAGTATGTCACTGATGTCAGCTAGAACTGTTTCTGTACAGTAGTATGTCACTGATGTCAGCTAGAACTGTTTCTGTACAGTAGTATGTCACTGATGTCAGCTAAAACTGTTTCTGTACAGTAGTATGTCACTGATGTCAACTAGAACTGTTTCTGTACAGTAGTATGTCACTGATGTCGGCTAGAACTGTTTCTGTACAGTAGTATGTCACTGATGTCAGCTAGAACTGTTTCTGTACAGTAGTATGTCACTGATGTCAGCTAGAACTTTCTGTACAGTAGTATGTCACTGATGTCAGCTAGAACTGTTTCTGTACAGTAGTATGTCACTGATGTCAGCTAGAACTGTTTCTGTACAGTAGTATGTCACTGATGTCAGCTAGAACTGTTTCTGTACAGTAGTATGTCACTGATGTCAGCTAGAACTGTTTCTGTACAGTAGTATGTCACTGATGTCAGCTAAAACTGTTTCTGTACAGTAGTATGTCACTGATGTCAACTAGAACTGTTTCTGTACAGTAGTATGTCACTGATGTCGGCTAGAACTGTTTCTGTACAGTAGTATGTCACTGATGTCAGCTAGAACTGTTTCTGTACAGTAGTATGTCACTGATGTCAGCTAGAACTTTCTGTACAGTAGTATGTCACTGATGTCAGCTAGAACTGTTTCTGTACAGTAGTATGTCACTGATGTCAGCTAGAACTGTTTCTGTACAGTAGTATGTCACTGATGTCAGCTAGAACTTTCTGTACAGTAGTATGTCACTGATGTCAGCTAGAACTGTTTCTGTACAGTAGTATGTCACTGATGTCAGCTAGGACTGTTTCTGTACAGTAGTATGTCACTGATGTCAGCTAAAACTGTTTCTGTACAGTAGTATGTCACTGATGTCAACTAGAACTGTTTCTGTACAGTAGTATGTCACTGATGTCAGCTAGAACTGTTTCTGTACAGTAGTATGTCACTGATGTCAGCTAGAACTGTTTCTGTACAGTAGTATGTCACTGATGTCAGCTAGAACTGTTTCTGTACAGTAGTATGTCACTGATGTCAGCTAGAACTGTTTCTGTACAGTAGTATGTCACTGATGTCAGCTAGAACTGTTTCTGTACAGTAGTATGTCACTGATGTCAGCTAGAACTTTCTGTACAGTAGTATGTCACTGATGTCGGCTAGAACTGTTTCTGTACAGTAGTATGTCACTGATGTCAGCTAGAACTGTTTCTGTACAGTAGTATGTCACTGATGTCAGCTAGAACTGTTTCTGTACAGTAGTATGTCACTGATGTCAGCTAGAACTGTTTCTGTACAGTATGTCACTGATGTCAGCTAGAACTGTTTCTGTACAGTAGTATGTCACTGATGTCAGCTAGAACTGTTTCTGTACAGTAGTATGTCACTGATGTCAGCTAGAACTGTTTCTGTACAGTAGTATGTCACTGATGTCAGCTAGGACTGTTTCTGTACAGTAGTATGTCACTGATGTCAGCTAGAACTGTTTCTGTACAGTAGTATGTCACTGATGTCAGCTAGGACTGTTTCTGTACAGTAGTATGTCACTGATGTCAGCTAGGACTGTTTCTGTACAGTAGTATGTCACTGATGTCAGCTAGAACTGTTTCTGTACAGTAGTATGTCACTGATGTTAGCTAGAACTGTTTCTGTACAGTAGTATGTCACTGATGTCAGCTAGAACTGTTTCTGTACAGTAGTGTGTCACTGATGTCAGCTAGAACTGTTTCTGTACAGTAGTATGTCACTGATGTTAGCTAGAACTGTTTCTGTACAGTAGTATGTCACTGATGTCAACTAGAACTGTTTCTGTACAGTAGTATGTCACTGATGTCAGCTAGAACTGTTTCTGTACAGTAGTATGTCACTGATGTCAGCTAGAACTGTTTCTGTACAGTAGTATGTCACTGATGTCAGCTAGAACTGTTTCTGTACAGTAGTATGTCACTGATGTCAGCTAGAACTGTTTCTGTACAGTAGTATGTCACTGATGTCAGCTAGAACTGTTTCTGTACAGTAGTATGTCACTGATGTCAGCTAGAACTGTTTCTGTACAGTAGTATGTCACTGATGTCAGCTAGGACTGTTTCTGTACAGTAGTATGTCACTGATGTCAGCTAGAACTGTTTCTGTACAGTAGTGTGTCACTGATGTCAGCTAGAACTGTTTCTGTACAGTAGTGTGTCACTGATGTCAGCTAGGACTGTTTCTGTACAGTAGTATGTCACTGATGTCAGCTAGAACTGTTTCTGTACAGTAGTATGTCACTGATGTCAGCTAGAACTGTTTCTGTACAGTAGTGTGTCACTGATGTCAGCTAGAACTGTTTCTGTACAGTAGTGTGTCACTGATGTCAGCTAGGACTGTTTCTGTACAGTAGTATGTCACTGATGTCAGCTAGAACTGTTTCTGTACAGTAGTATGTCACTGATGTCAGCTAGAACTGTTTCTGTACAGTAGTATGTCACTGATGTCAGCTAGAACTGTTTCTGTACAGTAGTATGTCACTGATGTCAGCTAGGACTGTTTCTGTACAGTAGTATGTCACTGATGTCAGCTAGGACTGTTTCTGTACAGTAGTATGTCACTGATGTCAGCTAGAACTGTTTCTGTACAGTAGTATGTCACTGATGTCAGCTAGAACTGTTTCTGTACAGTAGTATGTCACTGATGTCAGCTAGGACTGTTTCTGTACAGTAGTATGTCACTGATGTCAGCTAGGACTGTTTCTGTACAGTAGTATGTCACTGATGTCAGCTAGAACTGTTTCTGTACAGTAGTGTGTCACTGATGTCAGCTAGAACTGTTTCTGTACAGTAGTGTGTCACTGATGTCAGCTAGGACTGTTTCTGTACAGTAGTATGTCACTGATGTCAGCTAGGACTGTTTCTGTACAGTAGTATGTCACTGATGTCAGCTAGAACTGTTTCTGTACAGTAGTATGTCACTGATGTCAGCTAGAACTGTTTCTGTACAGTAGTATGTCACTGATGTCAGCTAGGACTGTTTCTGTACAGTAGTATGTCACTGATGTCAGCTAGGACTGTTTCTGTACAGTAGTGTGTCACTGATGTCAGCTAGAACTGTTTCTGTACAGTAGTATGTCACTGATGTCAGCTAGAACTGTTTCTGTACAGTAGTATGTCACTGATGTCAGCTAGGACTGTTTCTGTACAGTAGTATGTCACTGATGTCAGCTAGGACTGTTTCTGTACAGTAGTATGTCACTGATGTCAGCTAGAACTGTTTCTGTACAGTAGTGTGTCACTGATGTCAGCTAGAACTGTTTCTGTACAGTAGTATGTCACTGATGTCAGCTAGAACTGTTTCTGTACAGTAGTATGTCACTGATGTCAGCTAGAACTGTTTCTGTACAGTAGTATGTCACTGATGTCAGCTAGAACTGTTTCTGTACAGTAGTATGTCACTGATGTCAGCTAGAACTGTTTCTGTACAGTAGTGTGTCACTGATGTCAGCTAGGACTGTTTCTGTACAGTAGTATGTCACTGATGTCAGCTAGAACTGTTTCTGTACAGTAGTGTGTCACTGATGTCAGCTAGAACTGTTTCTGTACAGTAGTATGTCACTGATGTCAGCTAGAACTGTTTCTGTACAGTAGTGTGTCACTGATGTCAGCTAGAACTGTTTCTGTACAGTAGTATGTCACTGATGTCAGCTAGAACTGTTTCTGTACAGTAGTATGTCACTGATGTCAGCTAGGACTGTATACCTTGTACATGTACTTGTAGAAATAGAGATTATTATTATTATTATTATTAGTATTGAAAGACTATACTAAAATTTGTATAAGAGTGAAGACAAGAGATCTCCAAGAAGATGTAAGCCAAGTCTTGCAGCGGCCGCAAAAAAACAACACGATGTTCAACGAGGACAAATATCAGTCGCACCGCTACGCCAAAAAAAAAAAAATTAACTGAAAGAGAAAGCGAATGTCAGACAAACTCAAACCACGCAGAGAAGAAGAGGAATTTGGAGGACTTGGAAATAATGAAATGAGTAGGGGAGCAAGGGGGGGGGGAATGGAAGGGAGAACAAGTGGAAGGGGAAAGGAGATGATGATGACTGGGGAAGGAAATGAGAAGAAAAGATAAAGATGAGAGGAGGATGAAGAGAGAGAAAAGGAAGGCGCGCGAGATAGGGTGAATGTAGGGATCACGGTGGGAGGGGAAGAGAGAGAGGTAAAACGGGGAGTCTGGGAAGATGGGTGATGATGGAGGAGCAGTAAACAGGCCTGAAATAACTGGTATTACCCTGGTGGCAACATGTGGGTCACCATACGAAAAAGGAACGAGGGAGGGAGAGAGAGAGACCAGATCAACAACAAACAACACGAGGTCTGAGACCAGCTGCATAACGCCCATCAATTACTCTTGTGTTACCTAGATTGTTCCTCACAAGTCTATATATACATCTTGCATCTCCAGAATTATGCGTAGTAACCATTTAAATGATTTAAAGCTTCAGACTTTAAAGGTTTAAGCTTCCAGATTTTAACTATTTAAGCTTCCAGATTTTAACGATTTAAGCTTCCAGATTTTAAAGATACAAGGTTCCAGGTTTTAAAGATACAAGGTTCTAGATTTTAACAATACAAGGTTCCAGATTTTAACGATACAAGGCTCCAGATTTTAACGATACAACGCTCCAGATTTTAACGATAAGAAGTTCCAGATTTTAACGATTTAAGCTTCCAGATTTTCAATTGAGAAATACGTGATTGTGACGGAGACCAAACAATAAGACAGAAGACCAAACAGTAAGACAGGAGACCAAACAGTAAGACAGGAGAACAAAAAGACAGGAGACCAAATAGTAAGACAGGAGAACAAACAGTAAGATAGAACAAACAGTAAGACAGAACAAACAGTAAGACAGGAGACCAAACAGTAAGACACGAGACCCAACCTGTCTTCCGCTTCGTTACTTAATTAACTTAGAGAAGTTACATTAGTTTTGGAAGTGGATATATAATGTAAGTTAACCAGACAATAAGGCGATGTTTCACCCTCCAGTGACTTTATCATGTCAATACTTGACTTGTGGTAGGAAAAAATGGGATGGTGGTAGTAGTAATAGTAGTAGTAGTAGTAGTAGTAGTAGTAGTAGTAGTAGTAGTAGTAGTAGTAGTAGCAGCAGTAGTAGTAGTAGCAGTAGTAGTAGTAGTAGTAGTAATAATAATAATAGTAGTAGAAGTAATAGCAGTACCAGTAGTAATAGTAGTAGTAGTAGCATCAGCAGTAGTAATTAGCAGTAATAGTGTCAAGTGATACCAGTGTCGTGTGTTTAAAGCAATATACATGGTAGACTCTCAGAGATAATAAAGTTGCCTTTATTTCATGTATCAGTGTTGGAGACTGATGTAAAGCTTCCTCCATGCACTTGTTTTTAAGTGTACCAGTATTGGAGACAGACGTGAAGCTGCCTCCACGCAATTGTTCTTCAGTATATCAGTGTTCAGTAATCACCACCCTGGCATCCCTCCATCTTACAAGGTGGTTACTGGTGTTTCACTACTGCACACTGGCGTTGTTCACCTTGTCATAACCACCACCTTATTTCTCCGATAAAATACTATTTACTTCTCATTACCCAGGCACAGTATGGGGCCTTACAGTCTTAGTGCTCTCCTCCAATATCTGCTGAAACTCTTCACCTAACAGTAAACAGGTACCTAGCAATTAGTGGGTTGGTGTGGGTCGCAGCCTAGGGATCAGCAGTTTTTAACCCTCCAGCGTCATTAAACCTCCAGCGTTATTAAACCTCCAGGGTTATTAAACCTCCAGGGTCATTATAACCCCCAAGGGATTAATAATCCCCATAAAATCTTGTTATAGCCATAATATAAGCCACTTTCAAAGAAAACGGGGAAGAAGGGAGAGGGGGGTCGACATCACAGAAGTCGATTAGGTCGATTCTACCCATTTAAGAGAACTGAAGAGGCGCCCATCATGCCTCCCTGAAGGGTGACAGTCTCATGTCCCGACTCATTCAATTAAGCTGCTAATATTAGAGCGTCAAGGTGGATTAATCTGGTAAGAGGGAGGGTGACACCTAGAAATGAATTGGCAATTTATAAGGCGTTTCGAAGCAATGAGAACGCTCCAAGTGACTCGTGGCATTGAGAGGAATTTAGCTCTTGTGGCATGTCTTTGTAAGGGTGTCCAGAGGCAATAAGAACGCTCCAAATGACTCTCGTGGCAGTGAGAGGAATTTAACCCTTGTGGCATATCGTCTTAAGGGCGTGTCGAAGATTCAACATGAGGAAGAAAAAGGCACAACTACTGTGACTGGAACAATACACAAATAACCCACACATGGGAGAGAAAAGCTTACAACAACGTTTCGTCGACTTTGTATGCGGTCCAAGTCGGACCGAAACGTCGTCGTAAGGTCCTCCTAAGTGCGGGTTATTTCTGTTTGTCCCAGTAAGTGAAATGCATTTACCGTTAACAGGGCATCTAACGGCACCCTTCACCCTGTCCACTCCCTATTCTTGGTAAGTAAAAGGACACAAGTGCAACTAATGCGTCATTTCTACTGTAGCAACGTTTCGCCCTCCAGAATCTTTGCCAAGCCGTTACAAACAATACAATCTGCCAGCTGAGATTGACAGATGTCAACACTACGTACGTGACTCATCCTGTGTGATGGAATATGACAGGGAAACAACTAGCTTTTGTTCCCACTGTGTAACTGTCATATAGAATAGTGTAGCAGCACACTGCTGGTGTTCCCACTGTGTAACTATCATATAGAATAGTGTAGCAGCACACTGCTGGTGTTCCCACTGTGTAACTATCATATAGAATAGTGTAGCAGCACACTGCTGGTGTTCCCACTGTGTAATTATCATATAGAATAGTGTAGCAGCACACTGCTGGTGTTCCCACTGTGTAATTATTATATAGAATAGTGTAGCAGCACACTGCTGGTGTTCCCACTGTGTAATTATCATATAGAATAGTGTAGCAGCACAGTGCTGGTGTTCCCACTGTGTAACTATCATATAGAATAGTGTAGCAGCACACTGCTGGTGTTCCCACTGTGTAACTATCATATAGAATAGTGTAGCAGCACACTGCTGGTGTTCCCACTGTGTAACTATCATATAGAATAGTGTAGCAGCACACTGCTGGTGTTCCCACTGTGTAACTGTCATATAGAATAGTGTAGCAGCACACTGCTGATGTTCCCACTGTGTAACTATCATATAGAATAGTGTAGCAGCACAGTGCTGGTGTTCCCACTGTGTAACTATCATATAGAATAGTGTAGCAGCACACTGCTGATGTTCCCACTGTGTAACTATCATATAGAATAGCGTAGCAGCACACTGCTGATGTTCCCACTGTGTAACTATCATATAGAATAGTGTAGCAGCACACTGCTGGTGTTCCCACTGTGTAACTATCATATAGAATAGTGTAGCAGCACACTGCTGGTGTTCCCACTGTGTAACTATCATATAGAATAGTGTAGCAGCACACTGCTGGTGTTCCCACTTTGTAACTATCATATATAATAGTGTAGCAGCACACTGCTGATGTTCCCACTGTGTAACTATCAGTGTAGCAGCACACTGCTGATGTTCCCACTGTGTAACTATCAGTGTAGCAGCACACTGCTGATGTTCCCACTGTGTAACTATCAGTGTAGCAGCACACTGCTGATGTTCCCACTGTGTAACTATCAGTGTAGCAGCACACTGCTGATGTTCCCACTGTGTAACTATCAGTGTAGCAGCACACTGCTGATGTTCCCACTGTGTAACTATCAGTGTAGCAGCACACTGCTGATGTTCCCACTGTGTAACTATCAGTGTAGCAGCACACTGCTGATGTTCCCACTGTGTAACTATCAGTGTAGCAGCACACTGCTGATGTTCCCACTGTGTAACTATCAGTGTAGCAGCACACTGCTGATGTTCCCACTGTGTAACTATCAGTGTAGCAGCACACTGCTGATGTTCCCACTGTGTAACTATCAGTGTAGCAGCACACTGATGTTTTTTTAACAAGATTTCCATAAAACTCACATATTTTGCAGTCTTATTCTTTTAGATACAGTATACTGTGATTAATTAGACACATGTTGCACATGTGTCTAATTTATCAACGTGTCGGTTCTCTGAACCATTCATCTACAGTATACTGTATTGCACTACAAAACCTTGTATAAGGAACATGCATGTTTCTGGACGTCAAATGTTGCATTCCTGCTTGACTTTTAAATATTAATTATAATCCCAATAATAAACTTGTAATTAAAGAAGAGATTGTACGTTTAACGAATCTATTTTCCTGTAGATGGCGTTACTGGAAGGTTACGTTATATTCCTTCGTAAAAATTTACCTTACGTTGATAAACACTGTTGTAATTCGTTGTGATTGTTCCTCGAGGCTCAGTCTTATTTCCATTTTATCCAGCATTTCTCTGCTTTCTTTTCCCCCCCATTTGATGAATTACGAGTCTTTTTCACTCCCCGAGCCCGGTCTTGGGCCAGGCTCGTCTGGTGCTAGCTTGGTCACCCAGGCTCTTGCTGCTCGAGTCCCGAGGCCCCACATATCCATCACAGCCTGGTTGATCTGGCACCTGAAGATACTGGTCCTATTTTCTCTTGAATACTTCTACACTTGTTCCAGCAGTGATTCTGATATCTTCTGGCAAGATCTTGAACAGTCTGGGACCACGGATGTTCACAGTATTCTCTTACTGTGTCAACAGTGCCCCTCCTTTTCACTGGGAATATATTACACTTCCTACCGTATTTCTCACTCCAATATGTTACATAGATCTGGGACACATTATTTCCCAGGCGCTGCACGACCCCCACAAATCTAGCGCTTCAGCAAAAGATAATAATCATAATACTAAACCATGGGTTCAATCCCCACCCGTTCTGTGGTTTGTTTGCAACCGTACTATTACGATTTCGTGAGTAATAATTAAGAATTATGAGTAAGACAGAGAGTAGATTAGCAGATGAACAAGGAGGCTTTAGGTGTCGTTAGGGGGTGTGGACACCAAGTGTTTACAGTGAAACACACAGATGAACAGTATTTAGATACGGATTTGGGAAAACCGTATGACAGGGTGGCAGATGTTGCAAATTTATGGAATAGGAGGTAGGTTACTGAAAGAAGTGAAGAGTTTTTATGAGGATAGTGAGGCTCAGGTTAGAGTATGTAGGAGAGAGGGAGATTATTTCCCAGTGACCCAATATAAGAGTGACAGAGAACGTTTCGCTCAGTCACCAAACTTCATCAAATCTTATAAACCAGTGGTTCTTAATCTATTTTAAGTGACGTCCACTGCCACAGTTGATCATCGCCACACCGCCCTCCTCCTCCTCCTCAGTATATGACTAGTTAATGGTCCAAGTCGGACTGAAACATCTTAAGTTTCTCCTCTGTGCGGGTTGTGTATAAAATTCTAAATGCAAAAATTAAAGACAAAGTCTTCTTTAACTAGGAAGACTGATAAACTAATTTTTCAAACTTCTAACTCTTTAAAAAGAGTTCGTTGAAGAAGCAAATAGCAAATAAATATTATATATTTCCTCTGGGCCTGCACCCTCTCCTTAGAAATTATTCACATCCCCCTAAGGGGGCGAGCTCCCCCCGGTTAAGGACCACTGTTATAAACAATAGCCGTAAAGGCATGGAATATATAGGGCAGCAGTACGGTTGAATGGTGGGATATAGGGCGGCAGTACGGTTGAATGGTGGGATATAGGGCAGCAGTGCGGTTGACTGGTGGGATATAGGGCAGCAGTGCGGTTGACTGGTGGGATACAGGGCAGCAATACAGTTGAATGGTGGGATATAGGGCAGCAGTACGGTTGAATGGTGGGATATAGGGCAGCAGTACGGTTGAATGGTGGGATATAGGGCAGCAGTACAGTTGAATGGTGGGATATAGGGCAGCAGTGCGGTTGACTGGTGGGATACAGGGCAGCAATACGGTTGAATGGTGGGATATAGGGCAGCAGTACGGTTGAATGGTGGGATATAGGGCAGCAGTACAGTTGAATGGTGGGACATAGGGCAGCAGTACGGTTGAATGGTGGGATATAGGGCAGCAATACAGTTGAATGGTGGGATATAGGGCGGCAGTACAGTTGAATGGTGGGATATAGGGCGGCAGTACAGTTGAATGGTGGGATATAGGGCGGCAGTACAGTTGAATGGTGGGATATAGGGCGGCAGTACAGTTGAATGGTGGGATATAGGGCAGCAGTACGGTTGAATGGTGGGATATAGGGCAGCAATACGGTTGAATGGTGGGATATAGGGCAGCAATACGGTTGAATGGTGGGACGAGGTGAGGGTTCACGTCAGCTTGCGCATCTGGTCCAGCATTCAGACCAGAGGTTCAGCATGGTCCACGATCAGGCCTCCCGGTGGATCAGGACCTGATCAACCAGGAATTTACTGCTGGCCGCACGTAGTCCAACAAGCGTATTTGTCCTCTCCAATATATGATATAATAATAATAATAATGATAATAATAATAATCTTTATTTCTGTAAGTACATGATACAACTTATACAGACCATAGCTGACATCAATGACATTATATAGAAAGCTGCTGGTTATTCAGAGCATTTCGAGTAAATTACGTTTTGTCTCCAGGATGCGACCCACACCAGTCGACTAATAAATGAGAGTTTTGCGCAACATTTGTATATCTTTATTCTGGAAACGTTTCGCCAGCCAGTGTCTTCTTCAGTCTAGTACAGAGACTGAAGAAGCCACTGTGTGGCGAAACGTTTCCAGAATAGATATATTCAAATGTTGCACAAAACTCTCATTTATCAACTTATCGGTTTTCTAAACCATTTATTCACAATGATTGGTGTAAACCCAGGGTTTACACTTAGATAAACCACCATTGTGGACTTTAATATCTGTGACAAAAGAAGTGGTAATATCGAGGTTGACCTTATGGAGAAATTCGACAGCGTCAAGAACAGTAGAGGTCAGCAAGATGAATCTGTTGTACATGGATACAATACCGACAAGGTGAAAAATTAGACACATGTGCAACACGTATCTTCCTTGCAGACGTTTCGCCATCCAGTGGCTTTATCAATGTAAATTCAAGGACATAACAGGAAGACTGTAGAACTATATACAAAAGATGATGTAATCAGTCCCTCAGCTGAGGGACTGATTACCTCAGCTTCTGTATATAGTTGTACAGTCTTCACATTATATCACTAAATCTGAACTGATACAGCCACTGGATGGCGAAACCTCTGCAATAAAGATGAATCTATTGTTTTGTTCTAGGCGCTCCTAGCATCCCAGTGGCCCTTCAGCAATCTTGTACGAAAGTTTTAGCTAAGAATGATCTCGAGATTTCGCTGATGTGATATTCCTCTTCTTAAAAGCTAAAGTTGCATATCCTTTATCCTCTGGGAAGAACAATCCTATGAACCTGCCTTAGTTACGTTACGGTGGGATCAGAAATGGACCGAGTTCAACCATCTTCGTGGGTTCGTAAAACAAAAATCGAAGCTCAAGGTGTTAGCTACCTTGCAGATTAAGATAGTCCCCCTAAAATGTATTTTACTGCTTTCCACCTCGACCGTGAACTAAATAATCAGTGACAGTCTGGACATTTTTGCGTGGATGAACGTCTAGCACTATTCGGTTAGGCTAGGTAAGGTCAGGAAACAGGACAAGTGTTTCCTGACGCGGGTCTTAGATTTTGCAACTCTTCAGTCTTAGATTTATATGCTGACAACCACTGCTCTCGTGGGAATACCCATGACCATTCCAAATTACTGTTTGTACTGAATCATTAAAGGAAAAACAGCTTAGGTTCACACGTCATCCTGACAGTGTTAGAGCCTTTCTGTGTCAACAATAATAACAAACAATAATCACCAACAACCAACAATAAAAAATCAACAATCAACAATAGCCAACAACAACAACAATAACCCATAAAGATACTCAACAAACAGCAATCAACATTATTATTATTATTATTATTAAACTGACTTTTTCTAAGTGCTGATACAATTATTATTTTTATAATTAAGGCGGAAGCGCTAAACCCGTAGGATTATACAGCGCCTGTGGGGGGGGATGTGGAAGGTATTCAGGCTTAATTCAGGGAACTGAAGCACAGATCCAATTTCATAGCTGAAGAGCCCGTCACCAGCATCAAGGAACCTTCCTCGAGGGATGCTGTTACCAGCCCCGGATTATTATTATTATTATAATCAAGGGGGAAGCGCTAAACCCGGAGGATTATACAGCGCCTGGGGGGGGGATGTGGAAGGCATTCAGGCTTAACTCGGGGAACTGGAGCACAGATCCAATTCCCTAAATCAAGAGCCCCTCACCAACATCAAGGTACCAGCCCCGGAGCATCTTGCTTCAGCACTGCCCAGTCACTCACTCTCAGTAGTACTGCTGTTTCCTGCCTCCTATTAAGATAAGATAAGATAAGATTTCGTTCGGATTTTTAACCCCGGAGGGTTAGCCACCCAGGATAACCCAAGAAAGTCAGTTCGTCATCGAGGACTGTCTAACTTATTTCCATTGGGGTCCTTAATCTTGTCCCCCAGGATGCGACCCACACCAGTCGACTAACACCCAGGTACCTATTTGCTGCTAGGTGAACAGGACAATAGGTGTAAGGAAACGTGTCGGAATTTCCACCCGCCGGGAATCGAACCCGGGCCCTCCGTGTGTGAAGCGGGAGCTGTAGCCACCAGACCACCGGGCCACCATTCGGTGTTTCACTGTTAGTCTTACCTTTGCACTAATCTGTCGTTATTTTTGTTTAACACCCTTTCTGTGAAGAGGATGAAGGTGGATGAAGAGGTGGAGGAGGCAGATGAGATGGAAGAGAAGGTTGGTAAAGAAGTGTGAGAGAGAATGAAGAGGCTGAAAAGGACGTGAAGAGATGAATAAAAGTGGATAAAGAGGTGGAAGATGAGGACAGGATGGGTGATGAATGGTGGTAGTGTTATGGATGGTGGTAGTTAGCTATGGTGGTAGTTGGGGTAGTAGTGTTGGGGTCTGGAGTAGGGGAAGGGACAGTGTCCGGAGGTAGGAGAGGGAGGGGAAGGGGGAATGGGTTTGGGACCATAAAGGGGGTGGGAGCTGTGGGGGGGGGCTGGATCTAGGGGTGAGAGAGGGCTGGAGTGTGATAAGGGAGTGGGGGGGGGGTTAGACAGTAGGGGGGCGGGAGGGAGGGGGTAGAGGGGGGATGTTGCGGACATTCTCACGTCAGATGTCATATGTTTTGTCGCAGTAGTAACAGTGACGCAGTAAATGTGTACACACACACACACACACACACACACACACACACACACACAGGAGCTGTGACTCGATCCCTGCAACCACAACTAGGTGAGTACACACGCGCACGCACACACGCACGCACACACACGCACACACACACACGCACACACACACACGCACACGCACACGCACACACGCACACGCACACGCACACACGCACGCACACACGCACACGCACGCACGCACACACGCACACGCACGCACGCACGCACACACACACACACACACACACACACACACACACACACACACACACCCCAGGCGCTGAGTCTCGACTCCTGCAACCACAATTAGGTGAGTACAAACGCGCGCGCGACCAGTGAAGAGGCGGTGCCAGGAGTTAACAATCGACCCCTTCATCCACAATTAGGCGAGTACACACTCACACAGAAAAATCAGTAAACGAAATGATGGACTACGTGACAACAACATGCAAGGAGGCTGAGGAGAGGTTTGTTCCCAAGGGCAACAGAAATAATGGAAACACCAGAACGAGACAAAGTACCAAGGAAAAGACAGTCGAGGAGCAAGAAACGAGTATGCACAGATAAGGAGGGAGGCCCAGCGACAATACGAAAATGACAGCATCGAAAGTCAAGTCTGACCCGAAACTGTTGTATGGCCACTTCAGGAGGAAAACAACGGTCAAGGACCAGGTGATCAGGTTGAGGAAGGAAGGTGGGGAGTTCACAAGAAACGACAAAGAAGTATGTGAGGAGTTCAACATGAGAAGCATTCACAGTAAAGACAGGAAGGACTCCAGGAAGTCAGAATAGAGGGGTACATCAACAAGGGATATACCAAGTGTCTGAGACATGTGATAAATGGTTTAAAAAACCGACAAATTGAAGACTGAGATACTTATGCAACATATGAGAATCTTTATTGTGGAAAAAATTATCACATCTGTCAGACACTGCAACATCATGGGATCTTCATATATGTAATTCTTCAATACTTGTTCAACCTTCGGACGAAGACCTTCTTACACTAGTGGATGTTACCACTGTGATCCCGCCTCCTCCTCTTCCCACTCACCTGACTACAGTATATAAGCCACTTCTCTGACCATATACTGTAATGTACTTTCTACAATAGTGAGGGATGGGTAGATTGCATCTTCTTGGACTGCAAGAAGGCCTTCGACATAGTTCCTCACAAGAAATTAGTGCAAAACCAAGAGGATCAAACACGCATAACAGGAAAGGCACTGAAATGGCTCAGAGAATACCTGACAGAGGCAACGAGTCATAGTACGTGACGAGGTGTCAGATTGGGCGCCTGTGACGAGCGGGGTTCCACAGGGGTCAGTCCTAGGACCAGTGCTATTTCTGGTATATGTGAATGACATGACGGAAGGGATAGACTCAGAAGTGTCCCTGTTTGCAGATGATGTGAAGTTAATGAGGAGAATTAAATCGGATGAGGATCAGGCAGGACTACAAAGAGACCTGAACAGGCTGGAAGCCTGATACAGCAACTGGCTCCTCGAATTTAACCCCGCAAAATGCAAAGTCATGATCGGAAAATGGCAAAGAAGACCGCAGACAGAGTACAGACTAGGTGGCCAAAGACTTCAAACCTCACTCAAGGAAAAGGCTCTTGGGGCGAGTATAATGACGAGCACATCTCCTGAGGAGCACATCAATCAGTTAACTGCTGCAGCACATGGGCTTCTGGCGAACCTAAGAATATCGTTCCGATACCTCAGCAAGGAAACGTTCAAGACTCTGTACACCATGTACGGCAGGCCCATACTGGAGTATGCAGCATCAGTTTCGAACCCACACCTGGTCAAGCACGTCAAGAAATTTGACAAAGTGCAAAGGTTTGCAACATGGCTAGTTCCAGAGTTAAAGGGAATGTCCTACGAAGAAAGGTTAAGGGAAATCAGCCTGACGACACTGGAGGACAGGAGGGTTAGGGGAGACATGACAACTACATATAAAATACTGCGAGAAATTGACAAGGTGGACAAAGACCGGACGTTCCAGAGAGGGGACACAGAAGAAAGGGATCACAATTGGAAGCTGAAGACTCAGATGAGTCACAGGGATGTTAGGAAGCATTTCTTCAATCACAGAGTTGTCAGAAGTGGAATAGTCTGGAAAGTGAGGTGGTGGAGGCAGGAGCCATACACAGGTTTAAGAAGAGGTATGATAAAGCTCACGGAGCAGGTATTTAGTGACCTAGTAGCGACCACTGAAGAGGTGGGGTCAGGAGCCATGAATAGACCCCTGCAACCACAATTAGGCGAGTACAGGCTCACAGGAGAGCTACGACTCGACCCCTACAACAACAAATAGGTGAGTAAATACACACACACACATATGCACGCGCAGACACACACACACACAACACACACACACACACACACACACACACACACACACACACACACACACACACACACACACAACACACACACAACACACACACAACACACACACAACACACACACAACACACACACACACAACACACACACACACAACACACAACACACACACACACACACACACAACAGGCCTAGTGTCTAATCGACATGTGCCTAGGACAAAATGGTAACTAACACAACAGGAGCTGTGACTCAACCCCAGCAACCACACAAACAGGTAAGTGTGAAGCAAACAATAAACAAATAACCCGCACATAGGAGAGAGGAGCTTACCACGACGTTTCGATCCGACTTGGACCATTTACAAAGTCACACACAGCGCCACAACACTGTCACACCGCGAGTGATGAACATGCAGATTGAATCGTTTTCCTGCGCTCTCAGCCACAGCACTGCCAGACTTATAGCGGTCAATTATATTTTCTTGATTGAGACAAATGATGCAAAGGTGACACATGTACAGGAGAGACAATGGTGGAGAGAAACTGAAGAAGAGCAAGTCATTTACACGAGCGAAACGTCTCAAGATTCCTCATAACAACTAAACCTTTTTATTTTAACCCCCCTCGGGCCATTTTTCTTAATTCAATCTAAAATTAAAATAAAGGTAATGTTTGCAGCTTACAGGAACGTTCAGAAATTGACGTTTGGAATCTCGTACAAAAATTAACGTTGTAAAACAAGAACAGGAGGTGTGTGTGTGTGTGTGTGTGTCAAAGAGTAAGAGAGAGAGAGAGAGAGAGAGAGAGAGAGAGAGAGAGAGAGAGAGAGAGAGAGAGAGAGAGAGAGAGAGAGAGAGAGAGAGAGAGAGAGAGATTGCACAGCAGGAAAACGTACAGTCTTCAGTGATCGTATAATTCAGTGAGGCAGCTGAATTACTGAGAATGCTTCAAGTCCCTTGAACTGTGCTCCTTGGAATGTGTGCGAGAAGATGGAGCCAGGAGCCATAACCTGCAGTTGAAGATTAAAATGGACGTATACCTCTGATATACCTTGAGTGAGTTCCCAGAGTTTTTCTGCTTCCGGAGCCCGGTCGGAAGATAACCGTCTTCCAGTCTTTACGGTTAGGTTAAGTTAGGTTAGGTCAGGTCAGGTCAGGTCTGTCAGGAAACAGGACAAGCGTTTCCTTGACGTGGGTCTTATATGAGGATCCACAGCTGGACCTTTTGGTGTGTGAAAGATATCTTTCAGAGTAGATTTATTTTGTTATTCTTCTCTGCAGGTTCTCCAAGAACAAGAACCCAGAACAAAAGAACAGAGGAAGACGAAGTTAAAGACAACCAGCTATCAGAATATTACGAGGTACTTCTTGACAAGGGTATCGAGTTACCACAGAAAAATGACAAGAGGTAAATTTCATACACAGTTTCAAGATTAGATACGATACAAGTCCGAGGGACTAGAAGCATTAAATGCCCATCGATGTAGCTTAAGAGGCTGAGTCAGAAGCCGTGACTCGAACCCCGCCAACACAAATCAGCGAACACACAATTATCCACTTTTCCGCTTATGGTTATTTCAACCTCACTTTTTCTTCGTTCTTTTCCTCTGCCATTTCACTTCGTCATCTCTCTCTCCTTTTTACACAGGGTTTTACAAGGTTAAGTTAAGGTTCCTAACATTATTTACAAACTAATTAAAAAGCGGAATTACCAAAACTATTATCCAGAGGGCTGAGGAGGGGTTGTTGAGGTGGTACGGACGTGTTGAGAGGAGGGAACAAAACAATGATTTCGAGAGTGTATAAATCTGTAATGGAGGGAGGGCGGGGTAGAGGTTGGAATGTTGGAGAGAGAGGGGGGAGGGCGGGGTAGAGGTTGGAATGTTGGAGAGAGAGGGGGGAGGGCGGGGTAGAGGTTGGAATGTTGGAGAGAGAGGGGGGAGGGCGGGGTAGAGGTTGGAATGTTGGAGAGAGAGGGGGTAAAGGAGGTTTTGTGTGCGAGGGGCTTGGACTTCCAACAAGCATGCGTGAGCGTGTTAGATAGGAGTGAATGGAGACAAATGGTTTTTAGGACTTGACGTGCTGTTGGAGTGTAAGCAAGGTAACATTTATGAAGGGGTTCAGGGAAACCGGCAGGCCGGACTTGAGTCCTGGAGATGGCAAGTACAGTGTCTGCACTCTGAAGGGGTGTTAATGTTGCAGTTTTATAACTGTAGTGTAAAGCACCCCTCTGGCAAGACAGTGATGGTGAAAGTTTTTCTTTTTCGGACCACCCTGCCTTGGTGGGAGACGGCCGATGTGTTAAGAAAATAATAAGTCTTTTTATTGTTATGATACATACAAACAGGGAACAGGATGAAGCTGAAGCTATCTGTGGGCCAGTGATTTCATTCTCTCTCTCTCAAAACTGTCCACCTTTTCCGCCTCTCTGCCGTCTCTCCGTCCGCCTGTCTGTCCTTTAAACACATCACTATCACGTTATAGGCCTAGTGAGCGTCAGGTTCCTGTCGTACACCTGTCATCAAGGCTCCAGTATCTGTACTGTGCTTATTTACTTGCAAGAATATTGCAAGATGTGGCCAGAAACGGGAGAGAGGAAAGGAGAAAGAGGAGGACGAACGAAGAAAAAGAAAGGGAATAGAAAGAAGGAAAATAAAGAGAAAGAAGGAAAATAAAGAGAAAGAAGGAATATAAAGATGGAAAAGAAGGAAGAAGGAAAATAAAGAAAAAATGAGAAGGGGAAGACGACGATGACGAGAAAGGAAGAAAAACAGAAGAGACATAAAAAAAAGGAAACGGAAAAGAAAAGAGAAGGAAAAGAATGAAGGAAAAAGAAAGAAGGAAAAAGAAAGAAGGAAAAGAAAGGAAGAGAATAAGTAAGAACGAGAAAATCGAGAGAGAGAGGCAGGTAGGCTGAATTAAGGTAAACAACAACAAAAGCTTCCACTCTACATGTCAGCCCAGGTATTAAGCCTCAACTTTTTTTAGCACAACAAAAGTGCTGAAAGAAAGGAAGGGGGGAAGGGGGGGGGTAGAGGGGATTTCTACTTTCATCCTCCAAAGTTCTCAAAACTTTTCACCAGCTGCTATTATTAGTAGTTTCTCGTAGCCTTAAACTTCAAAGTTACTAATGTTATAAATAGATTAAAGACTCCTGGATGTATATAACACTTCCTGGATGTATATAACACTTCCTGGATGTGTATAACACTTCCTGGATGTATATAACACTTCCTGGATGTATATAACACTTCCTGGATGTGTATAACACTTCCTGGATGTATATAACACTTCCTGGATGTATATAACACTTCCTGGATGTATATAACACTTCCTGGATGTATATAACACTTTCTGGTTGTAGCCTGGTAATAGCCTCAGGCTGAGTATATAACACTTCCTGGATGTATATAACACTTCCTGGATGTGTATAACACTTCCTGGATGTATATAACACTTCCTGGATGCATATAACACTTCCTGGATGTATATAACACTTCCTGGATGTATATAACACTTCCTGGATGTATATAACACTTCCTGGATGTATATAACACTTCCTGGATGTATATAACACTTCCTGGATGTATATAACACTTCCTGGATGTATATAACACTTCCTGGATGTATATAACACTTCCTGGATGTGTATAACACTTCCTGGATGTGTATAACACTTCCTGGATGTATATAACACTTTCTGGTTGTAGCCTGGTAATAGCCTCAAGCTGAGTGAAAGAGCCCCTGGCGGAGTATAACAGCCCCTGGCTGAATGTAACAGCCTCAGGCTGAGTGAAAGAGCCCCTGGCGGAGTTTAACAGCCCCTGGCTGAATGTAACAGCCTCAGGCTGAGTGAAAGAGCCCCTGGCGGAGTATAACAGCCCCTGGCTGAGTATAACAGCCCCTGGCTGAATGTAACAGCCTCGGGCTGAGTGAAAGAGCCCCTGGCGGAATATAACAGCCCCTGGCTGAATGTAACAGCCTCAGGCTGAGTGAAAGAGCCCCTGGCGGAGTATAACAGCCCCTGGCTGAGTATAACAGCCCCTGGCTGAGTATAACAGCCCCTGGCTGAGTGTAACAGCCTCTGGCTGAGTATAACAGCCCCTGGCTGAATGTAACAGCCTCAGGCTGAGTGAAAGAGCCCCTGGCGGAGTATAACAGCCCCTGGCTGAGTATAACAGCCCCTGGCTGAGTATAACAGCCCCTGGCTGAGTATAACAGCCCCTGGCTGAATGTAACAGCCTCAGGCTGAGTGAAAGAGCCCCTGGCTGAGTATAACAGCCCCTGGCTGAGTATAACAGCCCCTGGCTGAGTATAACAGCCCCACTGTGTAACTATTATGCAGAATATAACAACACATTACCGAAGTATCCAGTTGGGTAAAACCTGAGCTAAAACGCTTCGCTTCCTAAATCCAACTCTCCCCTCACACCACTGACTTTCCCCTCTCCTCGCCCCCTCTCTCCCCCCTCCCACACCACTTCCCCTCCCCAGCAACCAGGCGCCATCAAGGCTGGTGCAGGTAACGGACGGTAATTAACAGACTCGCTCTATACTTATTAATGACGTCTTGTGCGCATATACTGCTAGGTGCAGGTAACCTGATGCTCTTGGCCAGGGAGGGGGAGGACACGGTAGGGGAGGGACAGGGAGGGGAAAGGCGGGGAGGGGGAGGCCAGAGTGGGGAGGACACGGTAGGGGAGGGACAGGGAGGGGAAAGGCGGGGAGGGGAAGGCCATGGAGCTTAGAGAGAGCTGGAGAAGCTTTTAGGAAGACGTGGAGCTTCGGAAGCCTGAGGTAATATGATGGTTACACAAATAACCAGCACACACAGACGAGCTTACGACGACGTTTCGGTCCGACTTGGACCATTTACGGTGCGGGGTATTTGTGTATTGTTCCAGTCACGGTATTATGCCTCCTCGTTCATTATCAATCATTCTGCCACATAAATTTGCAAGAGGCGGTAATTTGGTCATATTTTGACTTATTCAAGGCAACGACACTACTCAAATCAATTGTGTTCTCTTGACTCAGGAAATCGTAATGACACGATTGTAAAGAAATCACTGAACGGGTGAAGTTCGAACTCATGCCAGGCGAATCTTTAAAATTCAGAGGCCAGTGCGCTAACCACTGGTCCAACTAACTTTAATACGATTCATATATCTAGGAATATTTCCATACACCATAGGAAGGTTAGCACGAGCCCACCACTGTGACCACTAATGCAGGTGTGGCACAATATTCACCCTCACACCACAGTCGGTCTGTGATTCGTGCTCTCTTACCTGGAGTTACCTGGAGAGAGTTCCGGGGGTCAACGCCCCCGCGGCCCGGTCTGTGACCAGGCCTCCTTAGGTCAGTGTCCCGGGATGCGACCCACACCAGTCGACTAACACCCAGGTACCCATTTTACTGATGGGGAACATAGACAACAGGTGGAAAGAAACACGTCCAATGTTTCTACTCTGGCTGGGAATCGAACCCAGGCCCTCACCGTGTGAAGCGAGAGCGTTAACCACCAGGCCACCAGAGCCCATATATATATTTTAAGGTGTTGACTGCTAGGCAGGAGAGAGTTAAAACAAGATGAACAGATTATTTACTACCCACATTAGAGCCAATGAAGAATGTAAATAGAGAGGAAAACCTTAAAGTACTTGGAAGAGAGATACCATAGTATATTACATAGAAGATCTACCTACCTGGTGTCTAACTGGAGGATGTTCCGGGTTCAACGCCGCCGCGGCCCAGTCCTTGACCAGGCCTGCCGGTGGATCAGGGCCTTATCAGCCAGGCTGTTACTGCTGGTTGCACGTACTCCAATGTACTACCATACGTACTACCATAACAATGTCTTGCAAAGACACGGGAGACGGCGTAATACAGACCCAGTAAAAAGCAGTGTCGCCATGGGCACAATAAGAGAACACTATGTCAACATTCGTGGTCAAGACTCTTCAACCTGCTAAAGACATGAAATACTGTCGGAATAAATGCTGAAGTTTTCAAGAGGAAACTGGATCTTCACCTGGGCCAAGTGAAAGATCAACCAGGCTGTGCTGGATGTATTTGGCCAATAGACTGCCAACACCAATAGCCAGGATGAATAAATAATCAATAGAAAAGCCGGGACTAGGTCAGGCTGCAAAGGAAAAAAAAAAAAATATCAAAACCGGTATATGGTGGCAGGAATTGGGCTGACATATGTAAAATTTCTACCCTCACTGTAAATAAAGGAATTAGCCTGCTAGCTTTACCAGAGCAGTTTTGTAGCAATATATATATATATATATATATATATATATATATATATATATATATATATATATATATATATATTATTTATATGCAGGACAAGCCACGGGGGAAGGGGGGGGAAATCTTTATAAGCACTTTCATTCTCATATATGCTGCAAGGGAGCAACAAAGCAGGGAAAGAGGTCTCAGAGTAGTGTAGGTGTCACCGTCCACGGTTACCCTTAGACAGTCGAAGGGTAACGTGGACGGTGACACCTACGCTACTCTGAGACCTCTCTCCCTGCTTTAGTTGCTCCCTTGCAACATTGCACAGCTCCTGATGACGCCCCGAGAAGTATGAAAGTACTTGAGCTAAAGATTCCCCCCCCCGGGTGGCTTGAGCTGTATAGTTAAGATCGCCCGTATGCAACTGTTTGCATTATATATATATATATATATATATATATATATATATATATATATATATATATATATATATATATATATATATATAGTACAAAAAGCTTAAGAGATACATTGATATAAAGACAGCATATACAGTACACGAGATGTGAAAGATACATGTCTAGTACATATTGTTACGTGTTTGTCACTGATTCTAATGCAAAAATCTCATCTAGCTCTTCAGAACTGGGGTGCGTGCCCAAAATACAGCAGGCATTACCCCTCTGAACAGCAGCGCTGAGTCGCTGGAACAGAAAACTAGCTGCCCTGGGATCCCTAGTTACCCTGATGAGTCTTTTGCCTAGCTCCTTAAGGAACTTAAATGCACTCTTTCCCCATGAGCCAAGGGTCTCTGAGCCTATGGGAGCAAACATATAATGATGGGCAAGTTCTCCATATTTTGTTGACTTTTGGGACTCCCTGAAAGCGGCGGCTGCCTCTCCTTCCTCCCTGGTATATTGGAGATAGGTATCAGCCAAGGTAGATGCATATGTGTAGTCCCACACCACCTGCTTACCGTCTGTCCAGGCTTGAAGTGTGATATCATCTGGACGCTTCTGGCTGCCATCAGATCTGCATAGTTGGGGAGGCTTCCTTATTGCTGGGCATCCGGCTGTTGTGAGGCTTCTCTTGATAATGTTATTAACCTCATGTCTTGCAATCTTTCCCTCGAATTTACGGCACACAAGACCATGGTACCCGAATCGGTCTGCTGCTTCACTGCCACAAATACACACGTGTTCGGCGAGAATAGGGGCGGCAAATCGAAGGGCAACACCAATGCGGATGGTCTGTGGGTCGAGCCGTGTGCCAAGGCTGGAGTAGGGAACAGCCAACAGAAAGTCCCCTGCATGAGGAGCTCTCACTGCCAGGAGGTGGGCTCTATCCTTCCCTGACACACACTGAAGCACTGTTGAGGCTATTTTCTCCACTATCGGGCCATCCCAGTGCGACTGTTTGTAGCTGTTATATATAATTAACGCAGGGATGTCATAAGTACACTAAGAGAAAACTCATTAAGTGTGAAAGGGCCATGACTTGTCAACGACCTGCCTATATGCACAAAGGGGATTAAAAACACACCCCTGGATTCTCTTCAGGATAAAACTGGCCGAGTTTGTCAAGTGCTTGACAAGCCAGACTATGGTTCTATGTTGGACTTCGTGTGGTTAGCACCAACATCCTGGTTGATCAAGCCATCCACAGGGACCCTGGAAGCGGGTCGTGAGGGACGTCGACCCTCGGCAGACTCTCCAGGTAGTTGGTTGCAATATAAAAGTCACTGCTTTGGTTGCAATTGCAGAATGACCCACCCACAATCAATCCATCTTGCAGTTGACCACTATTCTTACAGTTGTAATAGCTAGTCTAGCATGCTCTTTAAACCTAAGTTATCCTCGCATTGCTTACTCAACCCTATGTTTACTCTCAGTCCATGCACATTTCCTCTCTTCAGTGATAACACTTAACAAGTGTAAGGTCAGTCTTATGGTCTCTGTTGAACACTATTATCGTCCGCTTATTGGAATAGACACAGTACGAAAACCTGTGATAAACCAAAGTATCTTATTAATGAATGTAAGAGACCAGCTATATGACGTGAATATCCTAACTCTGCTTGTCGTACATCATACATTAATGTAAATCAGGATTACTCCTGTTAACACTTTTGGGGGCCTAGTTCTTAGGCCTTTTGTGTATCCATATACTCTTACGCTATCATCCACAGGATGGATATGGGATGCACAATAAACTAGCCACTACCATCCACAGGATGGATATGGGATGCACAATAAACTAGCCACTACCATCCACAGGATGGATATGGGATGCACAATAAACTAGCCACTACCATCCACAGGATGGATATGGGATGCACAATAAACTAGCCACTACCATCCACAGGATGGATATGGGATGCACAATAAACTAGCCACTACCATCCACAGGATGGATATGGGATGCACAATAAACTAGCCACTACCATCCACAGGATGGATATGGGATGCACAGTAAACTAGCCACTACCATCCACAGGATGGATATGGAGTGCACAGTAAACTAGCCACTACCATCCACAGGATGGATATGGGATGCACAATAAACTAGCCACTACCATCCACAGGATGGATATGGAGTACACAGTAAACTAGCCACAACCTTAACTCAAGAAACTGATTACAAGTAAATCATCAGGAAAAATATTCTGAGTGGCTGAGGTGGCAGTAACTGAGTGGCGGACTGTTAGGCAGTGATGATCCCTGAATGTTTCCCGAGTGGCTTGACGTCCAATGATTGGCTCTTGTAGTGAGTGACGCTCACTGATTGGCTCTTATAGTGAAGTGACAGTCACTGATTGGCTCTTGTAAAGCAAGGTCGTGGGCCCCTGAATGGCTCTTGTAAAGTGACGGTCACTGATTGGCTCTCTGATGAACAGGGAATCGACCCTGATTGCCCTGAGTGTACCGCGGGGTTGATGTCTTCAGTCCATCAATCTTTAAGATTGATAGATTGAACACATCTACTCCAGGTTGAGGGACTGATTACCTCAAACTCCTCTTCCACTGTTCTCTGTATTAGACTGAAGAAGTCACTGGCTAGCGAAACTTTTTCTCAATCAAGATACCCAAATGTTGCCTAAGTGTCTCATTCTTAAACCTGGCAGTTTTCAAAACCAATAAAACATTACTATTAGTGCTTGTTATAAACCCTAGCAGTTAATTGCGCGGTTTAAAAACCTTGTTATTAATGTTCTGTTTAAATCCCTCTAGTTATTGTAGCGTGGTTTAATACCTCGTTATTATTGCTAGGTTTAAATGGTTCATTGTAGCAATGTTATACTGTGTGTTGGCAGTGATGTTCCACTGTGCGTTGGCAGTGATGTTCCACTGTGTGTTGGCAGTGATGTTCCACTGTGTGTTCGCAGTGATGTTCCACTGTGTGTTGGCAGTTATGTTCCACTGTGTGTGTTGGCAGTTATGTTCCACTGTGTGTGTTGGCAGTTATGTTCCACTGTGTGTGTTGGCAGTTATGTTCCACTGTGTGTGTTGGCAGTTATGTTCCACTGTGTGTGTTGGCAGTTATGTTCCACTGTGTGTGTTGGCAGTTATGTTCCACTGTGTGTGTTGGCAGTTATGTTCCACTGTGTGTTGGCAGTTATGTTCCACTGTGTGTGTTGGCAGTGATGTTCCACTGTGTGTGTTGGCAGTGATGTTCCACTGTGTGTGTTGGCAGTGATGTTCGACTGTGTGTGTTGGTAGTGATATATTAAGAGTTGGTAGTGATGTTACACTGTGTTGGCAGTGATGTTATACTGCGTGTGCTGGCAGTGTTGTTCCACTGTGTGTGTTGGCAGTGATGTTCCACTGTGTGTGTTGGTAGTGATATATTAAGAGTTGGTAGTGATGTTACACTGTGTTGGCAGTGATGTTATACTGCGTGTGCTGGCAGTGTTGTTCCACTGTGTGTGTTGGCAGTGATGTTCCACTGTCTGTGTTGGCAGTGATGTTATACTGTGTGTTGGTAGTGATATATTATGAGCTGGTAGTGATGTTACACTGTGTTGGCAGTGATGTTACACTGTGTTGGCAGTGATATTACACTGTGTTGGCAGTGATATTACACTGAGTGTGTTGGCAGTGATGTTACAGTGTTGGCAATGATGTTACACTGTGTGTGTTGGCAGTGATGTTACACTGTGTTGGCAGTGATGTTACACTGAGTGTGTTGGCAGTGATGTTATACTGTGTGTTGGTAGTGATATATTATGAGCTTTTAATGATGTTACACTGTGTTGGCAGTGATGTTACACTGTGTGTTGGCAGTGATGTTACACTGTGTTGGCAGTGATGTTACACTGTGTTGGCAGTGATGTTACACTGTGTTGGCAGTGATGTTACACTGTGTGTGTTGGCAGTGATGTTACACTGTTGGCAGTGATGTTACACTGAGTGTGTTGGCAGTGATGTTACACTGTTTTGAGTGATGTTACACTGTGTTGGCAGTGATGTTAAACTGTGTGTTGGCAGTTATGTTACACTGTACGTTGGCAGTGATGTTACACTGTGTGCTGGCAGTGATGTTATACTGTCTGTTGGTAGTGATATTACACTGTGTTGGCAGTGATGTTATACTGTGTTTACCTGGAGAGAGGAAGTGATATTACACTGTGTGCTGGCAGTGATATTATACTGTGTGTTGGTAGTGATATTACACTGTGTTGGTAGTGATGTTACACTGTGTTGGCAGTGATGTTACACTGTATGTGCTGGCAGTGATGTTATACTGTGTGTTGGTAGTGATATTACACTGTGTGTGTTGGCAGTGATGTTACATTGTGTATGCTGGCAGTGATGTTATACTGTGTGCTGGTAGTGATGTTACACGGTGTGTGTGTTGGCAGTGATGTTATACTGCGTGTGTCCTGGCAGTGTTACAATGTGTGTAGTGGCAGTGACGTTACACTGTATGGTGGCAGTGACGTTACACTGTATGGTGGCAGTGACGTTACACTGTGCCGGCAGTGACGTTACACTGTGTGCCGGCAGTGACGTTACACTGTGTGCTGGCAGTGACGTTACACTGTGTGCTGGCAGTGACGTCACACTGTGTGCCGGCAGTGACGTTACACTGTGTGTTGGCAGTGACGTTACACTGTGTGCTGGCAGTGACGTTACACTGTGTGCCGGCAGTGACGTTACACTGTGTGCTGGCAGTGACGTTACACTGTGTGCTGGCAGTGACGTTACACTGTGCTGGCAGTGACGTTACACTGTGTGCTGGCAGTGACGTTACACTGTGTGCTGGCAGTGACGTTACACTGTGTGCTGGCAGTGACGTTACACTGTGTGCTGGCAGTGACGTTACACTGTGTGCTGGCAGTGACGTTACACTGTGTGCCGGCAGTGACGTTACACTGTGTGCCGGCAGTGACGTTACACTGTGTGCCGGCAGTGACGTTACACTGTGCTGGCAGTGACGTTACACTGTGTGCTGGCAGTGACGTTACACTGTGTGCTGGCAGTGACGTTACACTGTGTGCTGGCAGTGACGTTACACTGTGTGCTGGCAGTGACGTTACACTGTGTGCTGGCAGTGACGTTACACTGTGTGCTGGCAGTGACGTTACACTGTGTGCTGGCAGTGACGTTACACTGTGCTGGTAGTCACGTTACACTGCTGGCAGTGACGTTACACTGTGTGCTGGCAGTGACGTTACACTGTGTGCTGGCAGCGACGTTACACTGTGCTGGCAGTGACGTTACACTGTGCTGGCAGTGACGTTACACTGCTGGCAGTGACGTTACACTGCTGGCAGTGACGTTACACTGTGTGCTGGCAGTGACGTCACACTGTGTGCCGGCAGTGACGTTACAGTGTTGGCAGTGACGTTACACTGTGTGCTGGCAGTGACGTTACACTGTGTGCCGGCAGTGACGTTACACTGTGTGCCGGCAGTGACGTTACACTGTGTGCCGGCAGTGACGTTACACTGTGCTGGCAGTGACGTTACACTGTGCTGGCAGTGACGTTACACTGTGTGCTGGCAGTGACGTTACACTGTGTGCTGGCAGTGACGTTACACTGTGCTGGCAGTGACGTTACACTGTGTGCTGGCAGTGACGTTACACTGTGTGCTGGCAGTGACGTTACACTGTGTGCTGGCAGTGACGTTACACTGTGCTGGCAGTGACGTTACACTGTGTGCTGGCAGTGACGTTACACTGTGTGCTGGCAGCGACGTTACACTGCTGGCAGTGACGTTACACTGTGTGCTGGCAGCGACGTTACACTGCTGGCAGTAACGTTACACTGTGTGCTGGCAGTGACGTTACACTGCTGGCAGTGACGTTACACTGTGCTGGCAGTGACGTTACACTGTGTGCTGGCAGTGACGTTACACTGTGTGCTGGCAGTGACGTTACACTGTGCTGGCAGTGACGTTACACTGTGTGCTGGCAGTGACGTTACACTGTGTGCTGGCAGTGACGTTACACTGTGTGCTGGCAGCGACGTTACACTGCTGGCAGTGACGTTACACTGTGTGCTGGCAGTGACGTTACACTGCTGGCAGTGACGTTACACTGTGTGCTGGCAGCGACGTTACACTGCTGGCAGTGACGTTACACTGTGTACTGGCAGTGACGTTACACTGTGTGCTGGCAGTGACGTTACACTGCCGGCTGCCAGTGTTTGTGCCTGTTAAAAAAAAAAGTATAAATTATCAGCCTCAACAATTCGGGACAATTTTTCAGGTGTCGCGCCTGATAACGATTTTTTCAATGTTTGGTGCACACTGTTGGGGGGCGACACCCCCTCCCTCCCTCTCTCTCTCTAGCTGCTTTCCTATCTCTCTCTCTCTCTCTCTTCCTTACCTCCCTTCCTCATCTCTCTCTCTCTCTCCCATTCACACGACTTTTACATTGCTTGCCTGGTCAACCAGACTGTTGGTGTTGGTGGCCCACTGGTCCACATTATTCACCTCAAACTCACCGCTCCAGCTAGTACCTGGCGGACAGCACTGACGCCTCGCGTTACTCAAAATCACAACCCAGAGCACAACGGATTTAGATCAGGTGGTTCCTGCTTTAAGCAACTCTGCTGCCCCATTACCACGGCCTTATCTGCGCTGGAAGACAGAATGCACTTGTATACACACACAGCGATGAGACGGGGCCAGGAGCTGAGAATCGACCCCTGCAACCACAAATAGGTTAGTACACACACACACACACACACACACACACTTAGTATAAGAATCGACGTGTCATAGATATACCTTTGAAGAGTTTCGAGAGTTAATCTACTCTCTGAGCCCGGCCATGGGCCAGGCTCGTCTGGTGCTTGCCTGGTCAATCAGGCCGTTGCTGCAGGAGGCCCGCTTCCCCACATATCCATCACAGCCTGGTTGATCTGGTACCTGGAGTTTACCTGGAGAGAGTTCCGGGGGTCAACGCCCCCGCGGCCTGGTCTGTGACCAGGCCTCATGGTGGAACAGGGCCTGATCAACCAGGCTGTTACTGCTGGCTGCACGCAATCCAACGTACGAGCCACAGCCCGGCTGGTCAGGTACCGACTTTAGGTGCCTGCTTGAAGACAGCCAGGGGTCTATTGGTAATCCCCCTTATGTATGCTGGGAGGCAGTTAAAAGTCTTGGGCCCCTGACACTTATTGTGTTGTCTCTTAGCGTGCTAGTGACACCCCTGCTTTTCATTGGGGAGATGTTGCATCGTCTGCCGAGTCTTTTGCTTTCGGAGAGAGTGATTTTCGTGTGCAAGTTTGGTACTAATCCCTCTAGGATTTTCCAGGTGTATATAATCATGTATCTCTCCCGCCTGCGTTCCAGGGAGTACAGGTTCAGGAACTTTAAAGCGCTCCCAGTAATTGAGGTTTTTATCTCCGTTATGCGCGCCGTGAAGGTTCTCTGTACATTTTCTAGGTCAGCAATTTCACCTGCCTTGAAAGGTGCTGTTAGTGTGCAGCAATATTCCAGCCTAGATAGAACAAGCGACCTGAGGAGTGTCATCATAGGCTTGGCATCCCTAGTTTTGAAGGTTCTCATTATCCATCCTGTTATTTTTCTAGCAGATGCGATTGATACAATGTTATGATCCTTGAAGGTGATATCCTCCGGTGAAGATATTGTCCAGTTTCCTCTTGAAGGCTTCTACACTGGTTCCAGCAGTGTTTCTGATATCTTCTGGTAAGATGTTGAATAGTCTGGGACCCCGGATGTTGATATAGTGTTCCCTTATTGTCCCCACCGCACCCCTGCTCCTCACTGGGTTTATTTTACACTTCCTCTCATATCTCTCACTCCAGTATGTTGTTATGGCAGTGTCAGATTTGGGACCAGGCCCTCGAGTACTTTCCAGGTATATATTATCATGTATCTCTCTCTCCTCCGCAAGTCAGAATACCGTGACTAGATCAACACGACGACGTTTCGGGCAGACTTTGACCATGTACAAAGACTATATGTGCAAGAAAGGTATAAAATACCGACAATATGAAAGTTAACTTTCACAAAGACTATAAATGGTCCAAGTCGGGCCGAAACGTCGTCGTAAGCTTATCCTATACGTTTGATTAATTCCGAGGTCCTTCTACTCCCGGAGCCCGGCCACGAGCCAGTCTCGTCTGGTGCTAGCCTTGTCAACCAGGCTGTTGATTCAAATGCCTTTATCAGCCGCGTTGTAGTGCATACGCTGGACTGCGTGAGGCCTGCACCCACAGCCTAGATGACCAGGCCATTCATCGAGAGGCCTAGTCTGGGACCGAACCGGGGAAATACTAATTTCTGGAAACCATCTCCAGGTAAACCGAATGTCATCAGTCCTAGCGGACGACACCAGCATTCGTGCCAGAGTGATACCCAATGAGGGAACACAGCCTGGTTGGTAACTTAATATAATATAAAGTAACTTAAAGTAGGCTAACCTAACGTTACGAAACCTAACCTAATGTAATCTAAAGTAACTTAACCTAACCTAAAGCAACCGAACCTAATTTATTCTAAAGCAACCAAACTGAATTTAAAGTAACCTAACCTTACGTAATCTGAAGCAACCTAACGTAATCTAACCTTACGTAATCTGAAGCAACCTAACGTAATCTAACCTTACGTAATCTGAAGCAACCTAACGTAATCTAAAGTAACCTAACGTTATGTAAAGTCACCTAGCTTAACAATCTAACCTAACCTACAAAATAACAGAAATCGAGAAATTGGTTAGAAACAGAATATGAGAAATTGATTTTAGAAGGAGCGAGTTGCCATTGACGTAGACAGAGGCCAAAAAAAGGTGCAAAGTCTTTGAAAAACAAGTTGAACAGGTAATACTGTATGAGTGAGCTTCACCTGACTAGAACTGTGCTGGATGTGGTTCATAGGTACCATGACGCGGTTCACAGGTACCATGAGGCGGCTCACAGGTACCATGATGTGGTTCACAGGTACCATGACGCGGTTCACAGGTACCATGATGCGGCTCACAGGTACCATGACGCGGTTCACAGGTACCATGACGCAGTTCACAGGTACCATGATGTGGCTCACAGGTACCATGATGCGGCTCACAGGTACCATGATGTGGCTCACAGGTACCATGATGTGGTTCACAGGTACCATGACGCGGTTCACAGGTACCATGATGCGGCTCACAGGTACCATGATGTGGTTCACAGGTACCATGATATGCCTCACAGGTACCATGACGCGGTTCACAGGTACCATGATGTGGCTCACAGGTACCATGATGCGGCTCACAGGTACCATGATGTGGTTCACAGGTACCATGACGCGGTTCACAGGTACCATGATGCGGCTCACAGGTACCATGATGTGGCTCACGGGTACCATGACGCGGTTCACAGGTACCATGATGTGGCTCACGGGTACCATGACGCGGTTCACAGGTACCATGATGTGGTTCACAGGTACCATGACGTGGGTCATAGGTATCATGACGCGGTTCACAGGTACCATGACGCGATTCATAGGTACCATGATGTGGTTCACAGGTACCATGACGCGGTTCACAGGTACCATGATGTGGTTCACAGGTACCATGACGCGGTTCACAGGTACCATGATGTGGTTCACAGGTACCATGACGCGGTTCACAGGTACCATGACGCGGTTCACAGGTACCATGACGTGGGTCATAGGTATCATGACGCGGTTCACAAGTGCCATGACGCGATTCACAGGTACCATGATGTGGTTCACAGGTACCATGACGTGGGTCATAGGTACTATGATGATGTTCACAAGTACCATGAAGTGGGTCATAGGTATCATGATGTGGTTCACAGGTACCATGATGTGGTTCACAGGTACCATGTCGTTCACAGGTACCATGACGTGGGTCATAGGTACCATATGATTCACAGGTACCATGACGTAGTTCACAGGTACCATGACGTGGTTCATAGGTACCATGACGTGACCACATTCCATTATGTGACTCACAAGTACAATAGTGTGACCACAGGTACCATGATCTATCCCACAACTATGGAGAGACCATAACCTCCAGGTCTGTGACCCAAGTCTTTCTCTCTGCCCTCAGTCAAAACTTGGTCTGTTCTCCCAGTCTTCTAACGGCAAAGGTTCAGTCCCCGTTTTGTCTACATAGCTAGCTCGTGCCCCCATAATGAAGGATCAAGGAAATATCGTATTACCGCCCTTCTCTTACATTCCATCTTAAGTGAACAGGTACGGCTGGAGCAACACCACACACTGACACTCGAGGTACAGAAGGCTGGGGTTAAGAGACAAGGTATACCGTTCTTGGATCACACACCGACCACAACAAGAATAGTTATGCAAGTCGAATAACGAGTTTAAGAAGACAGTGTGACCGGAAGGAGTGGAGGGAGGGGAGAGAGCCTTCTGCTATACTACACTAATCTCCACTATCAACAGCTAGACTAGTTAGTCATCCTCAGCAGATAGTCTACATAAACAAGTGCTTCCTTTGTCTACCGTGGAAGCTTACTACGTTACTTTTCCATTATCTCTCTCTCTCTCTCTCTCTCTCTCTCTCACTATAGAACGAGGTTAACATTAATTCTATCCAATAATTCCACTTATTACATTACACACGAGCGAGGGGTCACATCAATCACATAGACAAGAAAAAACTTGAAGGTAAGGGGTGTCAGTAATTATATGCTGCAGCTACTGGTAATGTGTTGGCCCAGATAAAATGGCTAGACCAGATACAACACATTATATATCTGGGTAAACACATCGCTCGGAAACACAATATCAACACTTGCATGGAATTTAACACCATTTTCTGGAAACCGATGTGTTTAAATTCTATACTCGAGGTCTTTTGCAAAATGATGGATGTCTGGAACAACAGGAGGACGTGTGGATTTGACGACGCTAATAATACAGAGATCTATAAAGACTAGCGTCGTTCTACAGCAGGCAATACGATCTATAAAGACTAGTGTTCTACAGCAGGCAATAGAGAGATCTATAAAGACTAGTGTCGTTCTACAGCCGGCAATACAGAGATCTATAAAGACTGGTGTCGTTTTACAGCCACCCCCCCCCACTAAAAAAAATGCGTGATGTATCGATAATAAATAATAATACAAGAAACTGCCTCACACATCACTTGAAAGTTTCCAGGAGATTTGTACAAGACACGCGAGGAGGGGAATGGGGGTAGGATTGTTTACAACTATTCAGATTCCAGACATCACTCAGTGCCAAAAACGAAAAAGATTTTTAAGGAACGACACGACCATTCTACTAACTCGAAGACTATGTTGGATTGGAAACAGTGCCAGTGGCTGCCTCGTTAGTGCCACAGATATCAATACTCACGAAAAAAAAATCTCCCAACATTTACCTTTGAAGATACAAAAGGTCTTTTAAATCAATCGGTAACAAAATGCCATTCACGAGTGGACATTTAATAGAATCTAACGCAGTGTTTGCAGCGTTCACAGAGACCCAACATAAAAGACTTTCACAACGAAATACTGATCCCTGGGTATACTCTACTTAGATGGGACAGTAAAAGTAAGCATGGATGATGGGTTGTCCTATATATTAAAGAGTCGGCCATTTGCAATGAGTTAACGAACTCCACAATGATAGGGAACAAAAAGGCACAATACCGTGACTGGAACAATACACAAATAACCCGCACATACGAGACAAACTTATGACTACGTTTCGGCCCAACTGTTACTAGTGTGGCTAATTAATCCAAGTCGGATCGAAACATCGTTATGTTTCTTTCTCCTCTGTGTGGGTTGTGTATCCACAATGATATAGTCGAAGTTTTAGCAGCGTAATCCACCACCAGATTACTCACAACAGTTCAAAGACTAACTAATGTAGATCAAACACTTGGAAAATCTTTCCAAACCAAGCCCCAAAAATCCTGTTGCGATTTCAAGACACAGAAAATGGAAGACTACGGGAAATACTGTAAAAACAGAGGTTTTTGGATGAATGGCTCAAAGAACCGACATGTTGTTAAATTAGACACATGTGCAACTCTTGGGTATCTTCATTGAGGAAACGTTTCTCTCAATAAAGATACCCAAGAGTTGCACATGTGTCGAATTTAACAAAAATAGAGGTAATCCCAGAAGGCAGCATGAATGACGTGTCTCGCCCAAAACAACTATCACGATGGGGGTTGTGCCAAAGAATCGGTATCCGGGAATATCGACCAATTTTCATAGTATCGGCCTAAAAACTGAGTTTGGTGGTATCGGAATTGACAAAAAAAATTGGTATTGCCCCAGTAATAATAATGACTAATAAAGTCACCATAAGCTAAAAAAAAAAAAATAGAGGGAAATAAACTACAAAATACCAATCACGTTAAAATATATTAATGTATTAAAACAACAGCCTGATATATTTAAAAAAAAATACATTAAAATAAAAACCTGGTATATTACAGCCTGATACATTAAAATTAACAGCCTTATATATTAAAAACAACAAAGCCAGATACACTGAAAACAATATAGCCTGATACATTAAAAACAACAGCCTGATACATTAAAAACAACAGCCTGATACATTAAAAACAACAGCCTGATACATTAAAAACAACAGCCTGATACATTAAAAACAACAGCCTGATATATTAAAAACAACAGCCTGATACATTAAAAACAACAGCCTGATACATTAAAAACAACAGCCTGATACATTAAAAACAACAGCCTGATACATTAAAAACAACAGCCTGATACATTAAAAAAAGAACCTCATACGTTTAAAACAGCCTGATACATTAACAAAAGAGCATATAACGTTTAAAACAGCCTGATACATTAAAAAGAACAGCCTGACCCAACAATAACAACAGCTGCCTCCAGAATACACCACCCCCAGCAAAATATAAAGAATCCCTACGTAAAAGATTGCTTCATTAAGAAAGGTACTTAACACAAATGGAACTTAGATGTGTGCACACATTACTGTGTGGTGATACCAACCCCAGGTGATAATTACTGCCACAATACCAGCCCAACTTACCTTACATACACTCCTGAACTACACCTCTCCCACTAGTAGTGGTGGTGGTAGTAATAGCAGTAGTAGTAGTAACAATAGTAGTAGTGGTGGTAGTAACAGCAGCAGTAGTAGTGGTGGTGGTGGTAGTAGCAGCAGTAGTAGTAACAGTAGTAGTAGTAGTAGTAGTAGTGGTGGTGGTAGTAGTAGCAGCAGTAGTAGTAGTAGTAGTAACAATAGTAGTAGTGGTGGTAGTAACAGCAGCAGTAGTAGTAACAGTAGTAGTGGTGGTGGTGGTAGTAGTAGTAGTAGTGGTGGAAGTAGTACTAACAGCATGAAATAGGGAATGCAACTATCCATTTACAATTAGTATTAGTAGTAGTGATGGTGGTAGTACTAACGGTGGTAGTGGTGATACTAGCAATAATAGTAGTGGTGGTGGTGGTGGTAGTGATAGTGGTAGTAAAAGTAGTAGTACAGTGGTAACAGGAATAACAGTAGTAATAATACTATAGAAATAGTGGTAGTAATAGTAGCAGCAGCAGTAGTAGTAGTAACAGTAGTGGTAGTAGTAGTAATAATAGCGGTAGTATTAGTAATAATACTAGTGGTAGTAGCAGTAGAAGTACTGATAATAATAATAGTAATAAAAATAATAGTAATAGTAGAATAGTAGCAATAATAGTAGGATAGTAATAATAGTAGAAAAATAAAATAGGAGGCGCAAATCCACATTAATTATTTAATTAGCGAAATGTGGCGAGAAATTCCCGCATATTTATTCTTGACACATTAATATTGCCCTATCATTCTGGTGGGTGGGGAGACTATCATTCTGGTGGGTGGGGAGACTATCATTCTGGTCGGTGGGGAGACTATCATTCTGGTGGGTGGAGAGACTATCATTCTGGTGGGTGGGGAGACTATCATTCTGGTGGGTGGAGAGACTATCATTCTGGTGGGTGGGGAGACTATCATTCTGGTCGGTGGGGAGACTATCATTCTGGTGGGTGGAGAGACTATCATTCTGGTGGGTGGGGAGACTATCATTCTGGTGGGTGGAGAGACTATCATTCTGGTGGGTGGGGAGACTATCATTCTGGTCGGTGGGGAGACTATCATTCTGGTGGGTGGGGAGACTATCATTCTGGTGGGTGGGAAGACTATCATTCTGGTGGGTGGGGAGACTATCATTCTGGTGGGTGGGAAGACTATCATTCTGGTTGGTGGGGAGACTATCATTCTGGTGGGTGGGGAGACTATCATTCTGGTGGGTGGGGACTATCATTCTGGTGGGTGGGGACTATCATTCTGGTGGTTGGGGACTATCATTCTGGTGGGTGGGGAGACTATCTTTCTGGTGGGTGGGGAGACTATCATTCTGGCGGGTGGGGAGACTATCATTCTGGTGGGTGGGGAGACTATCATTCTGGTGGGTGGGGAGACTATCATTCTGGTGGGTGGGGAGACTATCATTCTGGTGGGTGGGGAGACTATCATTCTGGTGGGTGGGGAGACTATCATTCTGGTGGGTGGAGAGACTATCATTCTGGTGGGTGGAGAGACTATCATTCTGGTGGGTGGGGAGACTATCATTCTGGTGGGTGGGAAGACTAACATTCTGGTGGGTGGGAAGACTAACATTCTGGTGGGTGGGTAGACTATCATTCTGGTGGGTGGGGAGACTATCATTCTGGTGGGTGGGAAGACTATCATTCTGGTGGGTGGGGACTATAATTCTGGTGGGTGGGGAGACTATCATTCTGGTCGGTGGGGAGACTATCATTCTGGTGGGTGGGAAGACTATCATTCTGGTGGGTGGGAAGACTATCATTCTGGTGGGTGGGAAGACTATCATTCTGGTGGGTGGGAAGACTATCATTCTGGTGGGTGGGGAGACTATCATTCTGGTGAGTGGCAAAGAACAGACATTATGTAATAACATCTGCACCAGACTAATGTTATGCAAGAACAGGGTGCACCAGACTAATGTTATTCAAGAACAGGGTGCACCAGACTAATGTTATTCAAGAACAGGGTGCACCAGACTAATGTTATTCAAGAACAGGGTGCACCAGACTAATGTTATTCAAGAACAGGGTGCACCAGACTAATGTTATTCAAGAACAGGGTGCACCAGACTAATGTTATTCAAGAACAGGGTGCACCAGACTAATGTTATTCAAGAACAGGGTGCACCAGACTAATGTTATTCAAGAACAGGGTGCACCAGACTAATGTTATTCAAGAACAGGGTGCACCAGACTAATGTTATTCAAGAACAGGGTGCACCAGACTAATGTTATGCAAGAACAGGGTGCACCAGACTAATGTTATTCAAGAACAGGGTGCACCAGACTAATGTTATGCAAGAACAGGGTGCACCAGACTAATGTTATTCAAGAACAGGGTGCACCAGACTAATGTTATTCAAGAACAGGGTGCACCAGACTAATGTTATGCAAGAACAGGGTGCACCAGACTAATGTTATTCAAGAACAAGGTGCACCAGACTAATGTTATGCAAGAACAGGGTGCACCAGACTAATGTTATGCAAGAACAGGGTGCACCAGACTAATGTTATGCAAGAACAGGGTGCACCAGACTAATGTTATGCAAGAACAGGGTGCACCAGACTAATGTTATTCAAGAACAGGGTGCACCAGACTAATGTTATTCAAGAACAGGGTGCACCAGACTAATGTTATGCAAGAACAGGGTGCACCAGACTAATGTTATTCAAGAACAGGGTGCACCAGACTAATGTTATGCAAGAACAGGGTGCACCAGATTAATGTTATGCAAGAACAGGGTGCACCAGACTAATGTTATTCAAGAACAGTGTGCACCAGACTAATGTTATTCAAGAACAAGGTGCACCAGACTAATGTTATGCAAGAACAAGGTGCACCAGACTAATGTTATTCAAGAACAGGGTGCACCAGACTAATGTTATTCAAGAACAGGTTACAGCAGAATAAAGTCACTCCAGAAGAACACAGACATGATAGGAAATTTGTCTGTCTACATGTTAGTAAGAGAGAAGAGAGAGGTGAGACAGCCTCACAGACGTAAGACAGGTTCCGAGAACACTTCTACCCTCACATACTGGTCTGTGACCAGGCTTCCTCTTGACTGTCACAGATT
>NC_091357.1:6562759-6690259 GCF_038502225.1 Cherax quadricarinatus
CACACACACACATACACACACACACATACACACACACACACACACACATACACACACATACACTAAAACACACACACACACACGTACTCATATACAACAGGCCTAGTGTCTAATCGACATGTGCCTAGGACAAAATGGTAACTAACACACATACACACGCTACTCACCAGGTGTTGGGCATCAGCAGTATGGGTACACAGCTCCCAGCTACCCCATGGCTGTGCTGCAAAAAAACAAACCGATAATTAAACCAATGGGAACTTCAGGGTTAAAACACCCACACTAAGAAATATACAAGTAAAAAATCAAAAGATACCTCTAAACCAATGAAAGATACTTGTAAACCAATAAAAAATATTGTTAAACCAGTAAAAGATACTTGTAAACCTATAAAAATACTTTTAAACTAATAAGATACTCGTAAACCAATAAAATATATTTATAAACCAATAAAAAATACTTTTGTAGATTAATAAAACACATTCATAAAAAAACAAGAATTTACCAGCCCAGAATTTAAATGTTTAGAATTGACCTGTGTCCATTTAACAGGCTAGAATTTAAATGTCCAGAATTTGCCTGTGTGCTTTTACAAGCCTAGAATTTATATGTTTTTATACCAGCCCAGAATTCATGTTTTTTTTTCCAGACCAGAATTTAAATATACAGAATTTTCCTATATGCTTTTACCAGCTCAGAATCAGTGTGTGGTTTTTACCAGCCCAGAATTTGTGTTTGGCTTTTACCAGCCCAGAATTTATGTGTTTGGATTTTACCAGCCTAGAATTTATGTGTTTGGATTTTACCAGCCCAGAATTTATGTGTTTATATTTTACCAGCCCAGAATTTATGTGTTTGGATTTATCCAGCCCAGAATTTATGTGTTTGGATTTTACCAGCCCAGAATTTGTGTTTGGATTTTACCAGCCCAGAATTTATGTGTTTGGATTTTACCAGCCCAGAATTTGTGTGTTTGGATTTTACCAGCCCAGAATTTATGTGTTTGCTTTTTACCAGCCTAGAATTCGTGTGTTTGGATCTTACCAGCCCAGAATTTATGTGTTTATATTTTACCAGCCCAGAATTTATTTGCTTATATTTTACCAGCCCAGAATTTATTTGTTTATATTTTACCAGGCCAGAATTTACTCTAGAACAGAGCAAAAATGTAACCATTCTCACGTGCATGTTCCCTTCCAGCAAAAATTTACAGTGAATAAACGTACAACATAATAAGATTCAACTGTACCATTCTCCGATACAGTATTACACGATCTGCTCATTACAGCTAATTGTAAGATACATTATCAGTGTTATGGCGCTCGATATATGCAAAAACAATCTAAAACTATTATTAAACAAAATTATCTATGCATTTTTTGGGAAAAAATCCTTCAGAAAACATGTGGAAATTTGATTTCTGGGGATTATGTGCAAGGAGTAGATGGACTGTCATGTTACTGTATGCAAGGAGTAGATGGACTGTCATGTTACTGTATGCAAGGAGTAGATGGACTGTCATGTTACTGTATGCAAGGAGTAGATGGACTGTCATGTTACTGTATGCAAGGAGTAGATGGACTGTCATGTTACTGTATGCAAGGAGTAGATGGACTGTCATGTTACTGTATGCAAGGAGTAGATGGACTGTCATGTTACTGTATGTAAGGAGTAGATGGACTGTCATGTTACTGTATGTAAGGAGTAGATGGACTGTCATGTTACTGTATGTAAGGAGTAGATGGACTGTCATGTTACTGTATGCAAGGAGTACATGGACTGTCATGTTCATTATTCATTGTTGTCATGTTTATGATTCACTACTGTCAGGTCCATCATTCACTGTCATATTCATCATCCATTAGTGGCGATGAGTAAGAAAATCCAAAGCAGAGAGATGCAGAGCTGATGATTCTTGTCTTGCAAGACACTTGTGGTCTCTAGACTGCGGTATTGTTGTACCTAGTAGTTTATATTTCCTATGTGTTTATATTTCCACCTAGTAGGGTCATTGAAGCTAAAACCTTGGGTAGCTTCAAACATAGGTCAGATAAATACACAAGTCCTAGGTAGTAGGTTGGCAGATAGCAACCACCTAGGGAGGTACTACCATCCTATGCTAGTATGCTGGTAGACAGCAGCCACCCAGGGAGGTACTACCGTCCTGTGGTAGAAGGTTGGTAGACAACAACCACCCAGGGAGGTACTACCGTCCTGTGGTAGTAAGTTTATAGACAGCAACCACCCAGGGAGGTACTACCGTCCTGTGGTAATAGGTTGATAGACAACAACCACCCAGGGAGGTACTACCGTCCTGTGGTAGTAGGTTGATAGACAACAACCACCCAGGGAGGTTCTACCGTCCTGTGGTAGTAAGTTTATAGACAGCAACCACCCAGGGAGGTACTACCGTCCTGTGGTAATAGGTTGATAGACAACAACCACCCAGGGAGGTACTACCGTCCTGTGGTAGTAAGTTTATAGACAGCAACCACCCAGGGAGGTACTACCGTCCTGCCAAGCGAGTGTAAAACGGAAACCTGTAATTATTTTACATGATGGTAGGATTGCTAGTGTTTTTTTTTTGTCTCAAACACGCGGGATAACAGGTATATCTTGCTACCTGGAGCCTGCCTGCACATGCACTACACGTGCAAGTACAGGCAGGCCCCACTTATACAGCAGGTTAGGTTCCGCGATACTGCTGTAAAGTGAAACAAGTTTTTTTTATCATTTTCAAATACATATTGAGTGACAGAGCTAGGCCTGAAAAAATGCATATACAATACGTATTATTTACCTTAAAATATTTTAATCCTTAGCTAAGAGTGGTGAATATATTTAATGTAGGAAGTCTAAATAAATGAAGAATGGGTATATTAAAAACTGCTGCATTAGCGAAACGCTGTAAAGCGGGGCCCACCCGTACACACACACAGTATATATGCATATATATATAAACTGTCTCTACGTCCACAGCAGGACTCGAACAGAGTTAGCGGGTTCGAGTCCTGCTGTGGACGTAGAGACAATGTTTGTAAATAATTTCGCCTGTTTGCGAGTTGTTAAGCATGCATATATATATATGTATATGTGTATTTTTCATGGGGAAGTGGAACAGAATTCTTCCTCTAAGTCGTGCGTGTCGTAAGAGGCGACTAAAATGCCGAACAAGGGGCTAGTAACCCCTTCTGTATAAATTACTAATTTTAAAAAGAAAAACTTTCGTTTTTCTTTTTTGGGTCACCTGCCTCGGTGGGATACTGCCGGCTTGTTAAAAAAAATATATATATATATATATATATATATATATATATATATATATATATATATATATATATATATACGAGTGAGATGCGATTGGATTCGAGTGGGACTTACACTTGAATTAATAGGGTTACCAAAGTTTATTCCTTGGGTAACACTGATAATGGGTAGGGTGAGCATTTTTTAGTGGGTTTGGGTTTGACAAAACCTGTCTAATAGGACCGGTAGATGTGCTGCAGTGTTCCTCCTTTCTTATGTTCTTATGATTTAATTAAGGTTGGAAATTATCATGGCTGAGGGATTGACCACCATAAAATTACTACTGTTTCAAGGCTGAGGGACTGACCATATATTTACCTCTCCAATGCGTCTGCCATCTTCATATTTAGCCACCTCTGTATTCGAACCCCGGCAAAGCGTTGGACCTGTTGGGACCACAGTCTCCTGTCCACCTTTCTATTCACAAGCATCTAAATTAATGAGGTGCAAACAAGGACACGATGGGAAAACTAACCGCAATGGTCCCAGAGTTGTGTTTTCAACACCCTTCCCCCAGCCCATCGAGCACCTTACACTATGAGAACTCAATGTATACACAAATAACCCGCACATTGGAGAGAGAAGCTTACGACTTGACTTTGTAAATGGTCCAAGTCTGACCCAAACGTCGTGGATCTCCTCTCTCCTATGTGCGGGTTATTTGTGTATTGTTCCAGTCACGGTTACCTGGAGGTTATTCCGGGGATCAACGCCCCCGCGGCCCGGTCCATGACCAGGCCTCCCGATGGATCAGGGCCTGATCAACTAGGCTGTTACTGCTGGCAGCACGCAGTCCAACGTACGAGCCACAGCCCGGCTGACCCGGCACTGACTTTAGGTATCTGTCCAGCTCTCTCTTGAAGGCAGCCAGGGGCTTATTGGCAATTCCCCTAATGCTTGATGGGAGGCTGTTGAACAGTTTTGGGCCCCGGACACTTATGGTGTTTTCCCTTAGTGTACCAATGGCGCCCCTACTTTTTATTGGGGGCATTTTGCATCGCCTGCCCAGTCTTTTACTTTCGTAGGGAGTGATTTCTGTGTGCAGATTTGGGACCATTCCTTCCAAGATTTTCAAAGTGTAGATTATGATATATCTCTCCCTCCTGCGTTCCAACGAGTACAAGTCAAGTGCTTCCAAGCGTTCCCAGTAGTTAAGGTGCTTGACAGAACTTATACGTGCAGTAAAGGATCTCTGTACACTCTCTAGATCTGCGATTTCACCTGCTTTGAATGGAGATGTTAATGTACAGCAGTATTCCAGCCTAGAGAGAACAAGTGATTTGAAAAGGATCATCATGGGCTTGGCATCTCTCGTTTTGAAAGTTCTCATTATCCATCCTATCATTTTCTTTGCACGTGCGATCGTGGCACTGTTGTGATCCTTGAAAGTGAGATCCTCAGACATTACTACTCCCAGGTCCCTTACATTATTTTTCTGCTCTATTGTATGGCCGGAGTCAGTAGTATACTCTGTTCTAGTTATTATCTCCTCCAGTTTTCCATAACGGAGTAGTTGGAATTTGTCCTCATTGAGCATCATATTGTTTACCGTTGCCCACTGGAAAACCTCGCACACAAAATCTCCTTTACCCCCTCCCTCCAACCTTTCCTAGGCCGACTCCTACCCCACCTTCCCTCCACTACAGATTTATACACTCTCCAAGTCATTCTATTTCGTTCCATCCTCTCTACATGTCCGAACCACCTCAACAACCCCTCCTCAACCCTCTGGATAATAGTTTTGGTAATCCTACACCTCCTCCTAATCTCCAAACTACGGATTCTCTGCATTAAATTCACACCACACATTGCCCTCAGACGTGGCATCTCCACTGCCTCCAGCCTTCTCCTTGTTGCAACATCCACCACCCATGCTTCACACCCATATAAGAGTGTTAGTATAACTATACTCTCATACATTCCCCTCTTTGCTTCCATTGACAAAGTTCTCTGTCTCCACAGGCTCCTGGGAGCACCACTCATTTCTTTCCCTTCGTCAGTTCTATGATTCACCTCATCCTTCATAGACCTATCCGCTGACACGTCCACTCCCAAATATCTGAATACATTCACCTCCTCCACACACTCTTTTTCCAATCTGATATCCAATCTTTCGTTACATTTTTGTTATCCTCATTACTTCATTCTTTCCCATATTCACTTTTAATTTCCTTCTTTTACATACCCTACCAAATTCATCCACCAACCTCTGCACCCTCTCTTCAGAATCTCCAAAAAGCACAGTGTCATCAGCAAAGAGAAACTGTGACAACTCCCAACTCGGTATTGTGCCTTTTTTTTCAATCCCTGTATGAACACACAAACAACAATACAAATATAACAATATCATTACTGAGGAAATGGTATGGTGATACCGACAAGATGTGGTATCCACAACATCATTATTGACGAAGACACACTACAAGTATAGTGACACTATAATTACAGTGGTGGAATTACCAACAATATTTTAGCTACAAGGACACAAGTCTATCTAATGCGACACTGTGGCAACATTTCGGCCTGACAAAGCTCCTGGAGAGCGAAACGTTGCCACAATAAAATGTCACATTAGTTGCACATGTGTCCTTGCACTTAATATGATCTTTCTTTAAAAGCAGCACTTATGAACAAGCACTTACGTACAGTTTCAGGACATTTATTAGAGGAAACGTTTCGCCACGAGTGGCTTCTTCAGGACTCGAGAAGCCACTCGTGGTGAAACGTTTCCAATAATAACCCTGAACTGCACGTTACGTGTCTTTTTCACATATTGTCGGTATCACCATAGAATTTCTCGGTACTTATACACACAAACTCCAAATACAACACTCGTTCCCGCTTCACACACGGAGGGCCCGGGTTCGATTCCCGGCGGGGCGGAAACATTTCGATGCGTTTCCTTACACCTGTTGTCATGTTCACCTAGCAGCAAATAGGTACCTGGGTGTTAGTCGACTGGTGTGGGTGGCATCCTGGGGGACAAGACTGAGGACCACAATGGAAATAAGTTAGACAGTCCTCGATGACGCACTGACTTCCTTGGGTTATCCTGGTTACCTAACCCTCCGGGGTTAAAAATCCGAAGAATCTCTTACTTATACACACTCCAGATATAACAACATTATCAGTACTCCTAATCACTTCCGGCTATTCATTACCCAGGTCCCCAACACGCCCCGGGAATGGATTGGTATTTTTTTTCCAACAAACTGGCCGTATCCCACCAAGGCAGGGTGGCCCAAAAAGAAAAACGAAAGCTTCTGTCTTTAAATTTAGTAATATATACAGGAGAAGGGGTTACTAGCCCCTTGCTCCCGGCATTTTAGTCGCCGTTTACGACACGCATGACTTACGGAGGAAGAATTCTGTTTCACTTCCCCATGGGAAGTGAAACAGAGACCAAGACTTTTCAACACTACCCTAATACATAAGCTAAATCACCAACGGATCCCAAGTAATCTTCAAGAGGGAACCGGATAATTAAATATATGTTCCTGATTAGCCAAGCTGTAGTACATATGATGGCTGCATGCTGGTAGCACCAACAGCATGGATAATCAGGGCATCTATCGGAAGGCTTGTTCTGAGACCGGGCCGCAGGGGTTGTGACTCCGAAACTCCACTCACAAAAACAACTTCAAGTAATGAATAAAAAGGCACAATATTGTGACTGGAACAATGCACAAATAACCCGCACATACGTAAAACTTATGAAGACGTTTCGCCCATTAACTAGCCACAACTTTATGACGGCGTTCCAATTTGGACCACTGAGTGTAGACCTATCAGTAAGTCCTTAATTTTCCGAACCATACGGTGCACTGTGCCATACTGTGCCAAGGTCAGAAGTGCTCGGAGAGTTGGAGTACACAGTAAACAAGGGGCCACTACGATCATCAGGACAGACGAGAACAACGAGTGGCACTGAGTATAGCAGTGAACACTGTACAGCAGTGAGTATAGCAGTGAACACTGTACAGCAGTGAGTATAGCAGTGAACACTGTACAGCAGTGAGTATAGCAGTGAACACTGTACAGCAGTGAGTATAGCAGTGAACACTGTACAGCAGTATTCACAGGAGGGCACGAGATGATTAGGTTAGGTTAGCTAAGTCTGGAAATAGGACAAGTGTGTCCTGACGCGGGTCTTATTCATATGACGACCCGCAGTTGGAGCTTTTGGTCACCTGACCAAGGCCTTCCACTGGCTTACCCCTCCACCTCCTTTATAAAATAAGTCTACCCAGCGAGTATCACTGCAACCCCCCTCCTGTCTCACTGCACAGCTTCCTCCCCCGTCTCACTGCACAGCTTCCTCCCCCGTCTCACTGCACAGCTTCCCCCCGTCTCACTGCACAGCTCTCCCCCCGTCTCACTGCACAGCTTCCCCCCGTCTCACTGCACAGCTTCCTCCCCCGTCTCACTGCACAGCTTCCTCCCCCGTCTCACTGCACAGCTTCCTCCCCCGTCTCACTGCACAGCTTCCCCCCGTCTCACTGCACAGCTTCCCCCCGTCTCACTGCACAGCTCTCCCCCGTCTCACTGCACAGCTTCCCCGTCTCACTGCACAGCTTCCTCCCCCGTCTCACTGCACAGCTTCCCCCCGTCTCACTGCACAGCTTCCCCCCGTCTCACTGCACAGCTTCCCCCCGTCTCACTGCACAGCTTCCTCCCCCGTCTCACTGCACAGCTTCCCCCCGTCTCACTGCACAGCTTCCCCCCGTCTCACTGCACAGCTTCCTCCCCCGTCTCACTGCACAGCTTCCCCCCGTCTCACTGCACAGCTTCCCCCCGTCTCACTGCACAGCTTCCTCCCCCGTCTCACTGCACAGCTTCCTCCCCCGTCTCACTGCACAGCTTCCCCCCGTCTCACTGCACAGCTTCCTCCCCCGTCTCACTGCACAGCTTCCCCCCGTCTCACTGCACAGCTTCCCCCCGTCTCACTGCACAGCTTCCTCCCCCGTCTCACTGCACAGCTTCCTCCCCCGTCTCACTGCACAGCTTCCCCCCGTCTCACTGCACAGCTATCCCCCGTCTCACTGCACAGCTTCCTCCCCCGTCTCACTGCACAGCTTCCCCCCGTCTCACTGCACAGCTTCCTCCCGTCTCACTGCACAGCTTCCCCCCGTCTCACTGCACAGCTTCCTCCCCCGTCTCACTGCACAGCTTCCTCCCCCGTCTCACTGCACAGCTTCCCCCCGTCTCACTGCACAGCTTCCTCCCCCGTCTCACTGCACAGCTTCCTCCCCCGTCTCACTGCACAGCTTCCTCCCCCGTCTCACTGCACAGCTTCCCCCCGTCTCACTGCACAGCTTCCTCCCCCGTCTCACTGCACAGCTTCCCCCCGTCTCACTGCACAGCTTCCCCCCGGCTCACTGCACAGCTTCCCCCCGTCTCACTGCACAGCTTCCTCCCCCGTCTCACTGCACAGCTTCCCCCCGTCTCACTGCACAGCTTCCCCCCGTCTCACTGCACAGCTTCCCCCCGTCTCACTGCACAGCTTCCTCCCCCGTCTCACTGCACAGCTTCCTCCCCCGTCTCACTGCACAGCTTCCCCCCGTCTCACTGCACAGCTTCCCCCCGTCTCACTGCACAGCTTCCCCCCGTCTCACTGCACAGCTTCCCCCCCGTCTCACTGCACAGCTTCTCCCCCGTCTCACTGCACAGCTTCCCCCCGTCTCACTGCACAGCTTCCTCCCCCGTCTCACTGCACAGCTTCCTCCCCCGTCTCACTGCACAGCTTCCCCCCGTCTCACTGCACAGCTTCCTCCCCCGTCGAATGCACAGCTTCCTCCCCCGTCTCACTGCACAGCTTCCCCCCGTCTCACTGCACAGCTTCCCCCCGTCTCACTACACAGCTTCCCCCCGTCTCACTGCACAGCTTCCTCCCCCGTCTCACTGCACAGCTTCCTCCCCCGTCTCACTGCACAGCTTCCCCCCGTCTCACTGCACAGCTTCCCCCCGTCTCACTGCACAGCTTCCCCCCGTCTCACTGCACAGCTTCCCCCCGTCTCACTGCACAGCTTCCTCCCCCGTCTCACTGCACAGCTTCCTCCCCCGTCTCACTGCACAGCTTCCCCCGTCTCACTGCACCGCGTCCCCCCGTCTCACTGCACAGCTTCCTCCCCCGTCTCACTGCACAGCTTCCTCCCCCGTCTCACTGCACAGCTTCCCCCCGTCTCACTGCACAGCTTCCCCCGTCTCACTGCACAGCTTTCCCGTCTCACTGCACAGCTTCCCCCCGTCTCACTGCACAGCTTCCCCCCGTCTCACTGCACAGCTTCCCCCGTCTCACTGCACAGCTTCCCCCCGTCTCACTGCACAGCTTCCCCCCGTCTCACTGCACAGCTTCCTGGACAGACTGGATGTACAGACGTACCGCAGATGCAGCCTCAGTTCGGACATTTCAGTGTAAACCTTTACCCTAGGCTTATTTTGCATGGTGCGAGCCTTCATATTCATTGGTGGACAGTAAAAAGAAAGCTAGTATACCGCAAGACGGGCAGCAATGTCCACCTTGCGGTATATTAACTTCAACGTTTTCGTCGATTTCTGCCATTCATTCCTAGACTTTTTTTTTTGACCATTTTTTACACAACAGCCCATAATTGTTACAATTTTTTCTTGTGCCTTTTAATTGATAACTAATGGGAATATATTACTAAAAAATACAGCTGCTATAAGATTCTGTAAGATGGTCAGGCAGACTGACAACTCTGAGCTAGTAAGATGGTCAGGCAGACTGACAACTCTGAGCTAGTAAGATGGTCAGGCAGACTGACAACTCTGAGCTAGTAAGATGGTCAGGCAGACTGGCAACTCTGAGCTAGTAAGATGGTCAGGCAGACTGACAACTCTGAGCTAGTAAGATGGTCAGGCAGACTGACAACTCTGAGCTAGTAAGATGGTCAGGCAGACTGACAACTCTGAGCTAGTAAGATGGTCAGGCAGACTGACAACTCTGAGCTAGTAAGATGGTCAGGCAGACTGACAACTCTGAGCTAGTAAGATGGTCAGGCAGACTGACAACTCTGAGCTAGTAAGATGGTCAGGCAGACTGACAACTCTGAGCTAGGAGACAGAGATATATCATAATCTACACCTGGAAAATCTTGGAAGGAATGGTCCCAAATCTGCACACAGAAATCACTCCCTACGAAAGTAAAAGACTGGGCAGGCGATGCAAAATGCCCCCAATAAAAAGTAGGGGCGCCATTGGTACACTAAGAGAAAACACTATAAGTGTCCGGGGCCCAAAACTGTTCAACAGCCTCCCATCAAGCATTAGGGGAATTGCCAATAAACCCCTGGCTGCCTTCAAGAGAGAGCTGGACAGATACCTAAAGTCAGTGCCGGATCAGCCGGGCTGTGGCTCGTACGTTGGACTGCGTGCGGCCAGCATTAACAGCCTGGTTGATCAGGCCCTGATCCACCGGAAGACCTGGTCATGGACCGGGCCGCGGGGGCGTTGATCCCCGAATAACCTCCAGTAAGATCTAATTAAAGTGTTACTTAGTAATACTAGGTGTGTTAAGCAACTAAGAGAGATAAGAGAGTAATCCCGTGTTGACATGGATAGAGAGAGAGAGAGAGAGAGAGAGAGAGAGAGAGAGAGAGATAATGAAGAGAGCGCCAGCAGAATTACATCGGAGAGCGACCTTGTTTAAAGAGTGAGAGAGGATGAATAAAGAGTGAGCAGAGATAAAGAAACCCGTGTAGAGAGAGCAGCCAGCAGTGAGAGAGTAACCTCTCCTCTCTGCTGTCTCTCCTGCACACACCAGAGATTTTCCTGCAGTCTCTCCCCGTGGGAATAATAAAATACACGTGATGGTGACCAGATTTTTACTGCTCTATCCTCCTCTCTCTCTCTCTCTCTCTCCCCAAGTCTACACTGCTGGCTTTATTCGTCTCTCTCTACACAGGGATTACTCTATCTCTGCTCTTTATTCATATTCTCTCTCTTTAAACAAGGGTCAATCTCGTCTGTTCATTCTCTTTCTCTCTCAGTGAGAGAGAGAGAGAGAGAGAGAGAGAGAGCGCCGGAGTGTGGGCTGGCAGCAACAATGGCGGTGGCATCACTTCAGTAAAAGTGCCAAGTCACTCCAAACAATAGATGGTGGGGGCGGAAACGTGGGTGGGGGTGGGGGTAGGGGAGAGACTTTTTTGTTTAGGAGGTACGGATGGTGTCCTGAGTTAAAAGGAGGGGGAGGGTGGGGATGGTATTCTGGGTTAATGGGAGGGGGAGAGGGTGAGGGTGGTGTTCTGTTAAAGGGAGGGGAAGAGTGGGGGTGGTGTTCTGTTAAAGAGAGGGGGAGGGTGGGGGTGGTCTGGATTAAAGGGAGAGGGGTGGGGGTGGTGTTCTGTGTTAAAGGAGGGGGAGGGTGGGGGTGGTGGTCAGGATTAAAGGGAGGGGGAGGGGATGGTGTTCTGTGTTAAAGGGAGCGGAGGGTGGGGGTGGTGTTCTGTGTTAAAGGGAGGGTGGGGGTGGTTGTCTGGATTAAAGGGAGGGGGAGGATGGGGTGGTGTTCTGTGTTAAAGGGAGGGGAGGGTGGGGGTGGTGTTCGGTGTTAAAGGAGGGAGAGGGTGGGGGTGGTGGTTTGGATTAAAGGGAGGGGGAGGGTGGGGGTGGTGGTCTGGATTAAAGGGAGGGGGAGGGTAGGGGTGGTGGGCTGTGTTAAAGGGAGGGGGAGGGTGGGGGTGGTGGTCTGGATTAAAGGGAGGGGGAGGGTGGGGGTGGTGTTCTGTGTTAAAGGGAGGGGGAGGGTAGGGGTGGTGGTCTGTGTTAAAGGGAGGGGGAGGGTGGGGGTGGTGTTCTGTGTTAAAGGGAGGGGGAGGGTAGGGGTGGTGTTCTGTGTTAAAGGGAGGGGGAGGGTGGGGGTGGTGGTCTGTGTTAAAGGGAGGGGGAGGGTAGGGGTGGTGTTCTGTGTTAAAGGGAGGGGGAGGGTGGGGGTGGTGGTCTGTGTTAAAGGGAGGGGGAGGGTAGGGGTGGTGTTCTGTGTTAAAGGGAGGGGGAGGGAAGGGGTGGTGGTCTGTGTTAAAGGGAGGGGGAGGGTGGGGGTGGTGGTCTGTGTTAAAGGGAGGGGGAGGGGGGGGTGGTGGTCTGTGTTAAAGGGAGGGGGAGGGGGGGTCTGGATTAAAGGGAGGGGGAGGGTGGGGGTGGTGTTCTGTGTTAAAGGGAGGGGGAGGGTGGGGGTGGCGGTCTGTGTGACTCATCACACAGGATGAGTCACATACATAGTGTTGACATCTGTCAGTCAGTGCTGGCAGACTTCAGTAGTGTCAGTTAGAGCTGGCAGACTTCAGTAGTGTCAGTTAGAGCTGGCAGACTTCAGCAGCATCAGTCTGAGCTGGCAGACTTCAGTAGCGTCAGTCAGAGGTGGCAGACTTCAGTAGTGTCAGTTAGAGCTGGCAGACTTCAGTAGTGTCAGTTAGAGCTGGCAGACTTCAGCAGCATCAGTCTGAGCTGGCAGACTTCAGTAGCGTCAGTCAGAGGTGGCAGACTTCAGTAGTGTCAGTTAGAGCTGGCAGACTTCAGTAGTGTCAGTTAGAGCTGGCAGACTTCAGTAGTGTCAGTTAGAGCTGGCAGACTTCAGTAGTGTCAGTTAGAGCTGGCAGACTTCAGTAGTGTCAGTTAGAGCTGGCAGACTTCAGCAGCATCAGTCTGAGCTGGCAGACTTCAGTAGCGTCAGTCAGAGGTGGCAGACTTCAGTAGTGTCAGTTAGAGCTGGCAGACTTCAGTAGTGTCAGTCAGAGCTGGCAGACTTCAGCAGCATCAGTCTGAGCTGGCAGACTTCAGTAGCGTCAGTCAGAGGTGGCAGACTTCAGTAGTGTCAGTCAGAGCTGGCAGACTTCAGTAGTGTCAGTCAGAGCTGGCAGACTTCAGCAGCATCAGTCTGAGCTGGCAGACTTCAGTAGCGTCAGTCAGAGGTGGCAGACTTCAGTAGTGTCAGTCAGAGCTGGCAGACTTCAGTAGCGTCAGTCAGAGCTGGCAGACTTCAGTAGCGTCAGTCAGAGCTGGCAGACTTCAGCAGCATCAGTCTGAGCTGGCAGACTTCAGTAGCGTCAGTCAGAGGTGGCAGACTTCAGTAGTGTCAGTCAGAGCTGGCAGACTTCAGTAGTGTCAGTCAGAGGTGGCAGACTTCAGTAGTGTCAGACAGGTGGCAGACTTCAGTAGCGTCAGTCAGAGGTGGCAGACTTCAGTAGCGTCAGTCAGAGCTGGCAGACTTCAGTAGCGTTAGTCAGAGCTGGCAGACTTCAGCAGCATCAGTCTGAGCTGGCAGACTTCAGTAGCGTCAGTCAGAGCTGGCAGACTTCAGTAGTGTCAGTCAGAGCTGGCAGACTTCAGTAGTGTCAGTCAGAGGTGGCAGACTTCAGTAGTGTCAGTCAGAGCTGGCAGACTTCAGTAGTGTCAGAGGTGGCAGACTTCAGTAGCGTCAGTCAGAGCTGGCAGACTTCAGCAGCGTCAGTCTGAGCTGGCAGACTTCAGTAGTGTCAGTCAGAGCTGGCAGACTTCAGTAGTGTCAGTCAAAGCTGGCAGACTTCAGTAGTGTCAGACAGAGGTGGCAGACTTCAGTAGTGTCAGTCAGAGGTGGCAGACTTCAGTAGTGTCAAAGGTGGCAGACTTCAGTAGTGTCAGTCAAAGCTGGCAGACTTCAGTAGTGTCAGACAGAGGTGGCAGACTTCAGTAGTGTCAGAGAGGTGGCAGACCTCAGTAGTGTCAGTCAGAGGTGGCAGACTTCAGTAGTGTCAAAAGGTGGCAGAGTTCAGTAGTGTCAGACAGAGGTGGCAGACTTCAGTAGTGTCAGACAGAGGTGGCAGACTTCAGTAGTGTCAGAGAGGTGGCAGACCTCAGTAGTGTCAGTCAGAGGTGGCAGACTTCAGTAGTGTCAAAAGGTGGCAGAGTTCAGTAGTGTCAGACAGAGGTGGCAGAGTTCAGTAGTGTCAGACAGAGGTGGCAGACTTCAGTAGTGTCAGGCAGAGGTGGCAGACTTCAGTAGTGTCAGGCAGAGGTGGCAGACTTCAGTAGTGTCAGGCAGAGGTGGCAGACTTCAGTAGTGTCAGTCAGAGGTGGCAGACTTCAGTAGTGTCAGGCAGAGGTGGCAGACTTCAGTAGTGTCAGGCAGAGGTGGCAGACTTCAGTAGTGTCAAAAGGTGGCAGAGTTCAGTAGTATCAGACAGAGGTGGCAGACTTCAGTAGTGTCAGAGGTGGCAGACTTCAGTAGTGTCAGGCAGAGGTGGCAGACTTCAGTAGTGTCAGGCAGAGGTGGCAGACTTCAGCAGCGTCAGACGTGGCAGACTTCAGTAGTGTCAGTCAGAGGTGGCAGACTTCAGTAGTGCCAGTCAGAGGTGGCAGACTTCAGTAGTGTCAGACAGAGGTGGCAGACTTCAGTAGTGTCTGACAGAGGAGGCAGACTTCAGTAGTGTCAGACAGAGGTGGCAGACTTCAGTAGCGTCAGAGGTGGCAGACTTCAGCAGCGTCAGTCAGAGGTGGCAGATTTCAGTAGTGTCAGTCAGAGCTGGCAGACTTCAGTAGTGTCAGACAGGTGGCAGACTTCAGTAGTGTCAGACAGGTGGCAGACTTCAGTAGTGTCAGAGGTGGTAGACTTCAGTAGTGTCGGACAGAGGTGGCAGACTTCAGTAGTGTCAGAGAGAGGTGGCAGACTTCAGTAGTGTCAGAGGTGGTAGACTTCAGTAGTGTCAGTCAGAGGTGGCAGACTTCAGTAGTGTCAGACAGGTGGCAGACTTCAGTAGTGTCAGAGGTGGTAGACTTCAGTAGTGTCAGAGAGAGGTGGCAGACTTCAGTAGTGTCAGAGGTGGTAGACTTCAGTAGTGTCAGTCAGAGGTGGCAGACTTCAGTAGTGTCAGACAGGTGGCAGACTTCAGTAGTGTCAGAGGTGGTAGACTTCAGTAGTGTCAGGCAGAGGTGGCAGACTTCAGTAGTGTCAGGCAGAGGTGGCAGACTTCAGTAGTGTCAAAAGGTGGCAGAGTTCAGTAGTATCAGACAGAGGTGGCAGACTTCAGTAGTGTCAGTCAGAGGTGGCAGACTTCAGTAGTGTCAGGCAGAGGTGGCAGACTTCAGTAGTGTCAGGCAGAGGTGGCAGACTTCAGCAGCGTCAGTCAGACGTGGCAGACTTCAGTAGTGTCAGTCAGAGGTGGCAGACTTCAGTAGTGCCAGTCAGAGGTGGCAGACTTCAGTAGTGTCAGACAGAGGTGGCAGACTTCAGTAGTGTCAGACAGAGGTGGCAGACTTCAGTAGCGTCAGAGGTGGCAGACTTCAGTAGCGTCAGAGGTGGCAGACTTCAGCAGCGTCAGTCAGAGGTGGCAGATTTCAGTAGTGTCAGTCAGAGGTGGCAGACTTCAGTAGTGTCAGTCAGAGCTGGCAGACTTCAGTAGTGTCAGTCAGAGGTGGCAGAATTCAGTAGTGTCAGACTTCAGTAGTGTCAGTCAGAGGTGGCAGACTTCAGTAGTGTCAGACAGGTGGCAGACTTCAGTAGTGTCAGAGGTGGTAGACTTCAGTAGTGTCGGACAGAGGTGGCAGACTTCAGTAGTGTCAGAGAGGTGGCAGACTTCAGTAGTGTCAGAGGTGGTAGACTTCACTAGTGTCAGTCAGAGGTGGCAGACTTCAGTAGTGTCAGACAGGTGGCAGACTTCAGTAGTGTCAGAGGTGGTAGACTTCAGTAGTGTCAGAGAGAGGTGGCAGACTTCAGTAGTGTCAGAGAGAGGTGGCAGACTTCAGTAGTGTCAGACAGAGGTGGTAGACTTCAGTAGTGTCAGACAGAGGTGGCAGACTTCAGTAGTGTCAGACAGAGGTGGCAGACTTCAGTAGTGTCAGACAGAGGTGGCAGACTTCAGTAGTGTCAGACAGAGGTGGCAGACTTCAGTAGTGTCAGTCAGAGGTGGCAGACTTCAGTAGTGTCAGTCAGAGGTGGCAGACTTCAGTAGTGTCAGTCAGAGGTGGCAGACTTCAGTAGTGTCAGAGGTGGTAGACTTCATTAGTGTCAGACAGAGGTGGCAGACTTCAGTAGTGTCAGACAGAGGTGGTAGACTTCAGTAGTGTCAGACAGAGGTGGCAGACTTCAGTAGTGTCAGACAGAGGTGGCAGACTTCAGTAGTGTCAGACAGAGGTGGCAGACTTCAGTAGTCTCAGACAGAGGTGGCAGACTTCAGTAGTGTCAGACAGAGGTGGCAGACTTCAGTAGTGTCAGACAGAGGTGACAGACTTCAGTAGTGTCAGACAGAGGTGGCAGACTTCAGTAGTGTCAGACAGAGGTGGCAGACTTCAGTAGTGTCAGACAGAGGTGGCAAACTTCAGTAGTGTCAGACAGAGGTGGCAGACTTCAGCAGCGTGCCAGAGGTGGCAGACTTCAGTAGTGTCAGTAGGAGGTGGCAGACTTCAGCAGCGTCAGTCAGAGGTGGCAGACATCAGTAGCGTTCAGTCAGAGCTGGCAGACTTCAGTAGTGTCAGTCAGAGGTGGCAGATTTCAGTAGTGTCAGAGGTGGCAGACTTCAGCAGCGTGTCAGAGGTGGCAGACTTCAGCAGCGTCAGTCAGAGGTGGCAGACTTCAGCAGCGTCAGTCAGAGGTGGCAGACTTCAGCAGCGTCAGTCAGAGGTGGCAGATTTCAGTAGTGTCAGAGGTGGCAGACTTCAGTAGTGTCAGTCAGAGGTGGCAGACTTCTGTAGTGTCAGTCAGAAGTGGCAGACTTCAGTAGTGTCAGTCAGAGGTGGCAGACTTCAGTAGTGTCAGTCAGAGCTGGCAGACTTCAGTAGTGTCAGAGAGAGTTGGCAGACTTCAGTAGTGTCAGAGAGAGTTGGCAGACTTCAGTAGTGTCAGAGGTGGTAGACTTCAGTAGTGTCGGACAGAGGTGGCAGACTTCAGTAGTGTCAGAGGTGGCAGACAGAGGTGGCAGACTTCAGTAGTGTCAGACAGAGGTGGCAGACTTCAGTAGTGTCAGAGGTGGCAGACTTCAGTAGTGTCAGTCAGAGGTAGCAGACTTCAGTAGTGTCAGAGGTGGCAGACTTCAGTAGTGTCAGAGGTGGTAGACTTCAGTAGTGTCAGACAGAGGTGGTAGACTTCAGTAGTGTCAGACAGAGGTGGCAGACTTCAGTAGTGTCAGACAGAGGTGGCAGACTTCAGTAGTGTCAGACAGAGGTGGCAGACTTCAGTAGTGTCATACAGAGGTGGCAGACTTCAGTAGTGTCAGACAGAGGTGGCAGACTTCAGTAGTGTCAGTCAGAGGTGGCAGACTTCAGTAGTGTCAGTCAGAGGTGGCAGACTTCAGCAGCGTGTCAGAGGTGGCAGACTTCAGCAGCGTCAGTCAGAGGTGGCAGACTTCAGTAGTGTCAGTCAGAGGTGGCAGACTTCAGCAGCGTGTCAGAGGTGGCAGACTTCAGCAGCGTCAGTCAGAGGTGGCAGACTTCAGTAGTGTCAGACAGAGGTGGCAGACTTCAGTAGTGTCAGACAGAGGTGGCAGACTTCAGCAGCGTCAGTCAGAGGTGGCAGACTTCAGTAGCGTCAGACAGAGGTGGCAGACTTCAGCAGCGTCAGTCAGAGGTGGCAGACTTCAGCAGCGTCAGTCAGAGGTGGCAGACTTCAGTAGTGTCAGACTTCAACAGCGTCAGTCAGAGGTGGCAGACTTCAGTAGTGTCAGTCAGAAGTGGCAGACTTCAGCAGCGTCAGTCAGAGGTGGCAGACTTCAGCAGCGTGTCAGAGGTGGCAGACTTCAGCAGTGTCAGTCAGAGGTGGCAGACTTCAGTAGTGTCAGTCAGAGGTGGCAGACTTCAGTAGTGTCAGACAGAGGTGGCAGACTTCAGCAGTGTCAGTCATAGGTGGCAGACTTCAGTAGTGTCAGAGGTGGTAGACTTCAGTAGTGTCAGAGGTGGCAGACTTCAGTAGTGTCAGTCAGAGGTGGTAGACTTCAGTAGTGTCCGACAGAGGTGGCAGACTTCAGTAGTGTCAGACAGAGGTGGCAGACTTCAGTAGTGTCAGACAGAGGTGGTAGACTTCAGTAGTGTCCGACAGAGGTGGCAGACTTCAGTAGTGTCTGTCATAGGTGGCAGACTTCAGTAGTGTCCGACAGAGGTGGCAGACTTCAGTAGTGTCAGACAGAGGTGGCAGACTTCAGTAGTGTCAGACAGAGGTGGCAGACTTCAGTAGTGTCAGACAGAGGTGGTAGACTTCAGTAGTGTCAGACAGAGGTGGTAGACTTCAGTAGTGTCCGACAGAGGTGGCAGACTTCAGTAGTGCCTGTCAGAGGTGGCAGACTTCAGTAGTGTCCGACAGAGGTGGCAGACTTCAGTAGTGTCAGACAGAGGTGGCAGACTTCAGTAGTGTCAGACAGAGGTGGCAGACTTCAGTAGTGTCAGTCAGAGGTGGTAGACTTCATTAGTGTCAGACAGAGGTGGCAGACTTCAGCAGCGTCAGAGCTGGCAGACTTCAGTAGTGTCAGTCAGAGGTGGCAGACTTCAGCAGCGTGTCAGAGGTGGCAGACTTCAGCAGCGTCAGTCAGAAGTGGCAGACTTCAGTAGTGTCAGACAGAGGTGGCAGACTTCAGCAGCGTCAGTCAGAGGTGGCAGACTTCAGTAGCGTCAGACAGAGGTGGCAGACTTCAGTAGCGTCAGACAGAGGTGGCAGACTTCAGCAGCGTCAGTCAGAGGTGGCAGACTTCAGCAGCGTCAGACAGAGGTGGCAGACTTCAGTAGTGTCAGAGGTGGCAGACTTCAACAGCGTCAGTCAGAGGTGGCAGACTTCAGTAGTGTCAGAGGTGGCAGACTTCAGCAGCGTCAGTCAGAGGTGGCAGACTTCAGCAGCGTGTCAGAGGTGGCAGACTTCAGCAGTGTCAGTCAGAGGTGGCAGACTTCAGTAGTGTCAGTCAGAGGTGGTAGACTTCAGTAGTGTCAGACAGAGGTGGCAGACTTCAGTAGTGTCCGACAGAGGTGGCAGACTTCAGTAGTGTCTGTCAGAGGTGGCAGACTTCAGTAGTGTCAGACAGACGTGGCAGACTTCAGTAGTGTCAGAGGTGGCAGACTTGAGTAGTGTCAGACAGAGGTGGCAGACTTCAGTAGTGTCAGACAGAGGTGGTAGACTTCAGTAGTGTCAGACAGAGGTGGCAGACTTCAGTAGTGTCAGACAGAGGTGGCAGACTTCAGTAGTGTCAGACAGAGGTGGCAGACTTCAGTAGTGTCAGACAGAGGTGGCAGACTTCAGTAGTGTCAGACAGAGGTGGCAGACTTCAGTAGTGTCAGACAGAGGTGGCAGACTTCAGTAGTGTCAGACAGCGGTGGCAGACTTCAGTAGTGTCAGACAGAGGTGGCAGACTTCAGTAATGTCAGACAGCGGTGGCAGACTTCAGTAGTGTCAGACAGAGGTGGCAGACTTCAGTAGTGTCAGACAGAGGTGGCAGACTTCAGTAGTGTCAGACAGCGGTGGCAGACTTCAGTAGTGTCAGACAGAGGTGGCAGACTTCAGTAGTGTCAGACAGAGGTGGTAGACTTCAGTAGTGTCAGACAGAGGTGGCAGACTTCAGTAGTGTCCGACAGAGGTGGCAGACTTCAGTAGTGTCAGACAGAGGTGGTAGACTTCAGTAGTGTCCGACAGAGGTGGCAGACTTCAGTAGTGTCAGACAGAGGTGGCAGACTTCAGTAGTGTCAGACAGAGGTGGTAGACTTCAGTAGTGTCAGACAGAGGTGGCAGACTTCAGTAGTGTCCGACAGAGGTGGCAGACTTCAGTAGTGTCCGACAGAGGTGGCAGACTTCAGTAGTGTCAGACTTCAGCAGTGTCAGTCATAGCTGGCAGACTTCAGTAGTGTCAGACAGAGGTGGCAGACTTCAGTAGTGTCAGTCAGAGGTGGCAGACTTCAGTAGTGTCCGACAGAGGTGGCAGACTTCAGTAGTGTCAGACTTCAGCAGTGTCAGTCATAGCTGGCAGACTTCAGTAGTGTCAGACTTCATTAGTGTCAGACAGAGGTGGCAGACTTCAGTAGTGTCAGTCAGAGGTGGCAGACTTCAGTAGTGTCAGTCAGAGGTGGCAGACTTCAGCAGCGTCAGACAGAGGTGGCAGACTTCAGTAGTGTCCGACAGAGGTGGCAGACTTCAGTAGTGTCAGTCAGAGGTGGCAGACTTCAGTAGTGTCAGTCAGAGGTGGCAGACTTCAGCAGCGTCAGACAGAGGTGGCAGACTTCAGTAGTGTCAGAGGTGGCAGACTTCAGTAGTGTCAGAAGTGGCAGACTTCAGTAGTGTCAGACAGAGGTGGCAGACTTCAGTAGTGTCAGACAGCGGTGGCAGACTTCAGTAGTGTCAGTCAGAGGTGGCAGACTTCAGTAGTGTCAGACAGAGGTGGCAGACTTCAGCAGCGTCAGACAGCGGTGGCAGACTTCAGTAGTGTCAGACAGAGGTGGCAGACTTCAGTAGTGTCAGACAGAGGTGGCAGACTTCAGTAGTGTCAGTCATAGGTGGCAGACTTCAGCAGCGTCAGACAGAGGTGGCAGACTTCAGCAGCGTCAGTCAGAGGTGGCAGACTTCAGCAGCGTCAGTCAGAGGTGGCAGACTTCAGCAGCGTCAGTCAGAGGTGGCAGACTTCAGCAGCGTCAGTCAGAGGTGGCAGACTTCAGCAGCGTCAGTCAGAGGTGGCAGACTTCAGCAGCGTCAGAGGTGGCAGACTTCAGCAGCGTCAGTCAGAGGTGGCAGACTTCAGCAGCGTCAGACAGAGGTGGCAGACTTCAGCAGCGTCAGAGGTGGCAGACTTCAGCAGCGTCAGAGGTGGCAGACTTCAGCAGCGTCAGTCAGAGGTGGCAGACTTCAGCAGCGTCAGTCAGAGGTGGCAGACTTCAGCAGCGTCAGTCAGAGGTGGCAGACTTCACCAGCGTCAGACAGAGGTGGCAGACTTCAGCAGCGTCAGTCAGAGGTGGCAGACTTCAGCAGCGTCAGTCAGAGGTGGCAGACTTCAGCAGCGTCAGTCAGAGGTGGCAGACTTCAGCAGCGTCAGACAGAGGTGGCAGACTTCAGCAGCGTCAGTCAGAGGTGGCAGACTTCAGCAGCGTCAGTCAGAGGTGGCAGACTTCAGCAGCGTCAGACAGAGGTGGCAGACTTCAGCAGCGTCAGTCAGAGGTGTCAGACTTCAGCAGCGTCAGTCAGAGGTGGCAGACTTCAGCAGCGTCAGTCAGAGGTGGCAGACTTCAGCAGCGTCAGTCAGAGGTGGCAGACTTCAGCAGCGTCAGACAGAGGTGGCAGACTTCAGCAGCGTCAGTCAGAGGTGGCAGACTTCAGCAGCGTCAGTCAGAGGTGGCAGACTTCAGCAGCGTCAGACAGAGGTGGCAGACTTCAGCAGCGTCAGTCAGAGGTGGCAGACTTCAGCAGCGTCAGTCAGAGGTGGCAGACTTCAGCAGCGTCAGTCAGAGGTGGCAGACTTCAGCAGCGTCAGTCAGAGGTGGCAGACTTCAGCAGCGTCAGTCAGAGGTGGCAGACTTCAGCAGCGTCAGTCAGAGGTGGCAGACTTCAGCAGCGTCAGACAGAGGTGGCAGACTTCAGCAGCGTCAGTCAGAGGTGGCAGACTTCAGCAGCGTCAGACAGAGGTGGCAGACTTCAGCAGCGTCAGACAGAGGTGGCAGACTTCAGCAGCGTCAGTCAGAGGTGGCAGACTTCAGCAGCGTCAGACAGAGGTGGCAGACTTCAGCAGCGTCAGTCAGAGGTGGCAGACTTCAGCAGCGTCAGTCAGAGGTGGCAGACTTCAGCAGCGTCAGTCAGAGGTGGCAGACTTCAGCAGCGTCAGTCAGAGGTGGCAGACTTCAGCAGCGTCAGACAGAGGTGGCAGACTTCAGCAGCGTCAGTCAGAGTTGGCAGACTTCAGCAGCGTCAGTCAGAGGTGGCAGACTTCAGCAGCGTCAGTCAGAGGTGGCAGACTTCAGCAGTGTCAGTCAGAGGTGGCAGACTTCAGCAGCGTGTCAGAGGTGGCAGACTTCAGCAGCGTCAGTCAGAGATGGCAGACTTCAGTAGTGTCAGACAGAGGTGGCAGACTTCAGCAGCGTCAGTCAGAGGTGGCAGACTTCAGCAGCGTCAGACAGAGGTGGCAGACTTCAGCAGCGTCAGTCAGAGGTGGCAGACTTCAGCAGCGTCAGTCAGAGGTGGCAGACTTCAGCAGCGTCAGTCAGAGGTGGCAGACTTCAGCAGCGTCAGACAGAGGTGGCAGACTTCAGCAGCGTCAGTCAGAGGTGGCAGACTTCAGCAGCGTCAGTCAGAGGTGGCAGACTTCAGCAGCGTCAGTCAGAGGTGGCAGACTTCAGCAGCGTCAGTCAGAGGTGGCAGACTTCAGTAGTGTCAGTCAGAGGTGGCAGACTTCAGCAGCGTCAGTCAGAGGTGGCAGACTTCAGCAGCGTCAGTCAGAGGTGGCAGACTTCAGCAGGGTCAGTCAGGTGGCAGACTTCAGCAGCGTCAGTCAGAGGTGGCAGACTTCAGCAGCGTCAGACAGAGGTGGCAGACTTCAGCAGCGTCAGTCAGAGGTGGCAGACTTCAGCAGCGTCAGTCAGAGGTGGCAGACTTCAGCAGCGTCAGTCAGAGGTGGCAGACTTCAGCAGCGTCAGTCAGAGGTGGCAGACTTCAGCAGCGTCAGTCAGAGGTGGCAGACTTCAGCAGTGTCAGACAGAGGTGGCAGACTTCAGCAGTGTCAGACAGAGGTGGCAGACTTCAGTAGTGTCAGAGGTGGCAGACTTCAGCAGCGTCAGTCAGAGGTGGCAGACTTCAGTAGTGTCAGTCAGAGGTGGCAGACTTCAGCAGCGTCAGTCAGAGGTGGCAGACTTCAGTAGGATAATAAAAACATCGTTAAACGTACAGTCTCCTCCCAACAATATCATCACCTGGGAAATACCATCTCTCAGGTTATCTCCAAGTATAAGGATGAGGTGGAGTTAAGTCTAAAAGAAGTGACTGTAGTATTAACACTTAACACATAAGGAGGAGAAAGCTTGGTAGAAAACACACAAAGAATACTACATATGAGAGTTGAGTAGGCGAGTAACTCAGCAAAGATTACCTCTGATATACTATATATATATATTTGTAGGTGAATGGTTCAGAGAACCGACATGTTGATAAATTAGACACATGTGCAACTCTTGGGTATCTTTATTGAGGAAACGTTTCGCCACACAGTGGCTTCATCAGTCCATACGTAGGAGAAACTTGAAGAACAGGAGGAGAATGAGGTTGAGAGACTGATTACCTCATTCTCCTCCTGTTCTTCAAGTTTCTCCTACGTATGGACTGATGAAGCCACTATGTGGCGAAACGTTTCCTCAATAAAGATACCCTAGAGTTGCACATGTGTCTAATTTATCACTAATATATATATATATATATATATATATATATATATATATATATATATATATATATATATATATATATATATATATAATATATATATATATTATATAGTGCTGAATAGGTAAAACTTGCGATTTTTGGCTTAAATAGCAACGCTCTTCTTGCTGAATAAGGCAAGCGCAAATTTATGTATGCAATAATTTCGCAAAAATCATCCTGAAACTAACGAATTTTTTTTTTATTGCGTTTGTTTATTAAAATTTGCAAACTTTTGTAAAATATATTTAGTTGAATTAGGCTAAATTAAATAACAAAAAGGCACAATACCGTGACTGGAACGATACATAAATAACCCGCACATAAAAGACAGAAGCTTACGACGACGTTTCGGTCCGACTTTGTCAATGGTCCAAGTCGGACCGAAACGTCGTCGTAAGCTTCTGTCTTTTATGTGCGGGTTATTTGTGTATAGGCTAAATTAAACTGCGCTTGTTATAATAAGGTTAGGTAAGTTTTCTAAGGTTCTTTTGGTACAAAATTATTAATTGTTACATTAACAATAGGCGTATAAGAGAAATTTTTAGAAAGGACTTAAATTTTAAACGAGTTCTTGCTACCTGTCCAGTTTTACCTAATCGGCAAGATATAACTTCCATAACTAGGAAGTATAAAACTTAAAGAACATAACATTGAAAAAAAAAATAAGTGGAGCAGCATAGAGCAATAAACCAGGTTGGGTGCAGGAACACTGAGCACAACAACTGGAAGAGAGAAAACGGTAGATGGATGAACACACACGAGGGATACCCCTCATGGAAGGTTCCTTGATGTTGGTGAGGGGCTCTTGATTTAAGGAATTGGATCTGTGCTCCAGTTCCCCGAATTAAGCCTGAATGCCTTCCACATCCCCCCTCCCCTGGGCGCTGTATAATCCTACGGGTTTAGCGCTTCCCCCTTGATTATAATAATAATAACACGAGGGATTGAGGATGGTGAGGGGGGATGGGAGGGGGTAGGGGCGGGGGGAGGGGCGGGGGGAGGGGAAGGCAGCAGCGGGGAGTGGTTGTGACATAACGAAGTAATTTATCAAACCCTGAAACTTATCGTTATACTGAGTGGTTCATCACTCCTCAAGTTGTAGGTACAGTGTGTGTGTGTTTGTGTGTGTGTGTGTGTGTGTGTGTGTGTGTGTGTGTGTGTGTGTGTGTGTGTGTGTGTGTGTGTCTCCTTCCCACCCTGGGCAGGCTTGTCTGGTTCTTGCCTGCTCAACCAAGCTGTTGCTGCTGGGTTCCCGCTTATCCACAGCAAGCCTACATGGCTAGTTTCCAAAATTACCACCAGAGTTCTGGCCTCTTAGATAAGCATACCCAGGCCTACCTCACTCTCACTTGGCGATCAGGCAACCAAGAGCCAACAGTTCCACTCCTCTCTACCTGGGGCGCACCAGGGCACTTACACTGCCTGTGTACCACGAACACAAACAAGCCTCCGAAGCCTCATCACTGACCTCTCCTGGACAAATCCCACCAAATCAATGGTTATAATATGGAATTTAAGATTTTAGCTGTGGAATGAGGTATTCAATGACAGCTTTCCTATCAATAAATTTATGAGAAGACTGGTTTATATTCAAGGTTGAAGTCCTATCGGTTACACGAGGGTCAATGACTCATCTTTACAATACTAATCAAAGATATTTTAATAATAATAATAAAAATTGCGTGTACTCCTGTGGTGAGAGGATTGTGAGGTTGTCCTGTGAGTAGATGGGGAGGACTGAGGTTGTCCTGTGAGTAGATGGGGAGGACTGTGAGGTTGTCCTGTGAGTAGATGGGGAGGACTGTGAGGTTGTCCTGTGAGTAGATGGGGAGGACTGTGAGGTTGTCCTGTGAGTAGATGGGGAGGACTGAGGTTGTCCTGTGAGTAGATGGGGAGGACTGTGAGGTTGTCCTGTGAGTAGATGGGGAGGACTGTGAGGTTGTCCTGTGAGTAGATGTGGAGGATTGAGGTTGTCCTGTGAGTAGATGGGGAGGACTGTGAGGTTGTCCTGTGAGTAGATGGGGAGGACTGTGAGGTTGTCCCGTGAGTAGATGGGGAGGACTGTGAGGTCCTGTGAGTAGATGGGGAGGACTGTGAGGTTGTCCTGTGAGTAGATGGGGAGGACTGTGAGGTTGTCCTGTGAGTAGATGGGGAGGACTGTGAGGTTGTCCTGTGAGTAGATGGGGAGAACTGTGAGGTTGTCCCGTGAGTAGATGGGGAGGACTGTGAGGTTGTCCTGTGAGTAGATGGGGGGACTGTGAGGTTGTCCTGTGAGTAGATGGGGAAAACTGTGAGGTTGTCCTGTGAGTAGATGGGGAGGACTGTGAGGTTGTCCTGTGAGTAGATGGGGAGGACTGTGAGGTTGTCCTGTGAGTAGATGGGGAGGACTGTGAGGTTGTCCTGTGAGTAGATGGGGAGGACTGTGAGGTTGTCCTGTGAGTAGATGGGGAGGACTGTGAGGTTGTCCCGTGAGTAGATGGGGAGGACTGTGAGGTTGTCCCGTGAGTAGATGGGGAGGACTGTGAGGTTGTCCTGTGAGTAGATGGGGAGGACTGTGAGGTTGTCCTGTGAGTAGATGGGGAGGACTGTGAGGTTATCCTGTGAGTAGATGGGGAGGACTGTGAGGTTGTCCTGTGAGTAGATGGGGAGGACTGTGAGGTTGTCCTGTGAGTAGATGGGGAGGACTGTGAGGTTGTCCTGTGAGTAGATGGGGAGGACTGTGAGGTTGTCCTGTGAGTAGATGGGGAGGATTGTGAGGTTGTCCTGTGAGTAGATGGGGAGGACTGTGAGGTTGTCCTGTGAGTAGATGGGGAGGACTGTGAGGTTGTCCTGTGAGTAGATGGGGAGGACTGTGAGGTCCTGTGAGTAGATGGGGAGGACTGAGGTTGCCCTGTGAGTAGATGGGGAGGACTGAGGTTGTCCTGTGAGTAGATGGGAGGACTGTGAGGTTGTCCTGTGAGTAGATGGGAAGGACTGTGAGGTTGTCCTGTGAGATGGGGAGGACTGTGAGGTTGTCCTGTGAGTAGATGGGAAGGACTGTGAGGTTGTCATGTGAGATGGGGAGGACTGTGAGGTTGTCCTGAGAGATAGGGAGGACTGTGAGGTTGTCCTGTGAGTAGATGGGAAGGACTGTGAGGTTGTCCTGTGAAATGGGGAGGACCGTGAGGTTGTCCTGTGACATGGGGAGGACTGTGAGGTTGTCCTGAGAGATGGGGAGGACTGTGAGGTTGTCCTGTGAGTAGATGGGAGGACTGTGAGGTTGTCCTGTGAGTAGATGGGAAGGACTGTGAGGTTGCCATGTGAAATGGGGAGGACTGTGAGGTTGTCCTGAGAGATGGGGAGGACTGTGAGGTTGTCCTGAGAGATGGGAAGGACTGTGAGGTTGTCCTGAGAGATGGGGAGGACTGTGAGGTTGTCCTGTGAGATGGGGAGGACTGTGAGGTTGTCCTGAGAGATGGGGAGGACTGTGAGGTTGTCCTGAGATGGGAGGACTGTGAGGTTGTCATGTGAGTAGATGGGAAGGACTGTGAGGTTGTCATGTGAGTAGATGGGGAGGACTGTGGGGTTGTCCTGTGAGTAGAGGGAGAGGACTGTGAGGCTGTCATGTGAGTAGATGGAGAGGACTGTGAGGTTGTCATGTGAGTAGATGGGAAGGACTGTGAGGTTGTCATGTGAGTAGATGGGAAGGACTGTTAGGTTGTCATGTGAGTAGATGGGAAGGGCTGTGAGATTGTCATGTGAGTATATGGGGAGGACTGTGAGGTTGTCATGTGAGTAGATGGGAAGGACTGTGAGGTTGTCATGTGAGTATATGGGGAGGACTGTGAGGTTGTCATGTGAGTAGATGGGGAGGACTGTGAGGATGTCATGTGAGTGGATGGAGAGGACTGTGAGGATGTCATGTGAATAGATGGGAAGGACTGTGAGGATGTCATGTGAGTAGATGGGAAGGGCTGTGAGGTTGTCATGTGAGATGGAGAGGACTGTGAGGATGTCATGTGAGTAGATGGGGAGGACTGTGAAGATGTCATGTGAGTAGATGGGGAGGACTGAGGTTGTGTTGTTAGCCAGCCAGTACAAGAAAGTGTTATTACTACACAACAGGAAGAGGTGGAGCACCTGTGTAGTGTGGCTACACAAAACACAAGCTAATAACAGTGACCCTGGATACAACAGCACGTTAACAGAAGCTATTAACAGTGATCCCGGATACAGCAATACGGTAACAGAAGCTAAATAACAATGACCACTGGATACAACACAAGCTTAATAACAGTGTCCGTGGATACAACACACGTTAACATAAGCTAATAACAGTGACCCTTGGATACAACTCACGTTAACAGAAGCTACTAACAGTGACCAGCGGATACAAGAGCGTGCAGCCAGCCAACACTAATGAAGCCAAGACACAGGTGCAGACACAAACTTTTATCATGACATTTAACTCTACGAGCCACAGTTGTGTGCTCCACTGTCTGAGTTGCTAGGTTCCAGCCTCAAGTGTTACCTTACCGTACCTGCAGGGTATTCCGGTGATCAACGCCCCTGCCGCCCGGTCCATGTCACATATCTAATTGTACGAAACATTGTCGCCACACACAAACAACCCGCACATTGGAGAGAAGCTTATAACGACATTTCGGCTCGACTTGGGCCATTTACAAGTCACACTGACACACGAGAGTGAAGGAGCCACTATATAATAGGCGAGGGAGACAGGGACGGGACCAAGAGAGGAAGACGATGCTCCATACCCGTCTTAAGCGGTGACCCTCCTATCTCAGGGGACAACACATGCGTTCTAAACTTCCTGTCGGCTCTCAGAGTTGGAAATATATACATGTACTCGATTTGATACACGCTTTTGTGTGGGGAGGATCGTGTAAAGGATAAAAAAAAAAAAAAAAAGGTCAGGATTTGGAGTCGATCGGAAAAGGCATTCACAATTCTCGCTGGAAAATCAATATTTCAACAAGTGGATGAATTGGATTAGAACTTCAAGTTCACAGGATTGGATACACTTTGTAGAGGATCCATTACATGATGTAGTTTTTTGTTTGTGGATTAACGTATAAAGGAAGAGAATATGTGAAGAGAACACAATACCTGATAAATTAGATATGTGTCACATTTGGAATCTTCACTGACGAAACGTTTCGCCCGCACTGCAGACTTCGTCGCTCGAATACACTGGTCACTTTAACCCTGGAGACAGTAGACGAAAGTGGAGAGACACTTTGACGTAATCAATCCCTCAGTCTTGAAGAAAAAGAAATCTTTTTGACAGACGAAGTCCAGAACTAGGTTGAGGTGATCCCTCACTCTTGATGGAGATACACATTCTCTTCTACAACAAACTCAAGTTACAGTGTCCTCGAAGTCTCACTTTCAGCCTAGTTAGCGAGAATCGCACATTTTTTAATAGTCAACAACGTCATCTACATCTACCACTTTCATCACTACAAAAATAACAAAAGCCACCACCTTCATCACACCGACAGAAGGAGACACGGTTGTCATCACCACAGCATTAACAACTGCAGTCACCACCACCACAAAAACGTACAGCCGCTACCTTCACCACCACAACTACAGTTCAGCACTACAGCAACAAGTCACCACCTCCATGACTACCACAAAATAGTCTTCACAGCACAATAAAAGCAGCCACCACCACACCAGCCTGGTGGCTAAAGCTCCCGCTTCACACACGGAGGGCCCGGGTTCGATTCCCGGCGGGTGGAAACATTCCGACACGTTTCCTTACACCTGTTGTCCTGTTCACCTAGCAGCAAATAGGTACCTGGGTGTTAGTCGACTGGTGTGGGTCGCATCCTGGGGGACAAGATTAAGGACCCCAATGGAAATAAGTTAGACAGTCCTCGATGACGCACTGACTTTCTTGGGTTATCCTGGGTGGCTAACCCTCCGGGGTTAAAAATCCGAACGAAATCTTATCTTATCTTATCTTAACACTTCCATCACCACACTAACTATATGAATTACCAGAACCATTACAAATCAGAAGATACCAAGCCAATGATGATACATAAGTCGCATGTTCTCTCCAGGCTGGAGTACTACTGTACTCCAACAGCTCCGTTCAAGACAGGAGAAGCTGCACACCTGGACAATGTACACACAACCTTCACTGCTTGCATAAATTCAGTCAAGCACCTAAATTACTGAGAACATTTGAAGTCTACGTTCGGATAATTCTAGAAATTGATCCCAAATCTGCACACAATTCATTTCCCATGAAAGTAAACAGACGGTGCAAAATACCCCTAATGAAAGGCAGGGCTTTAATGAGTATACCGAGGGGAAAATTCAAAAAGGTGTGAAGGGACCAAGACTTTTCAACGCCCTCCATACGTAAGGGGTATTACCAATAAACCCCAAGCCGTCTTCAAGAGAGAACTAGACAAGTCCCTCCTGTTAGTTCCTGATCAGCGGGGTTGTGATGCATACGTTGGGACTTCGCGTATTTAGCATTAACAGCCTGGTTTCTCAGGTCATCCATGGGAAGACCTGGTCTGGGATCGGGCTCCCGGGGCGTTGACCCCCGGAACTCTTCTCCAGGTAGGTAGACCCAACACCTGAAAGCTGTAGCAGTTCAGTAAGGTTACAACGTCCCAGATACAACACAGTGTGGGATAACAGTCACCTAGCACCAGTCTTGTTATCTTGTATTAAAACAATGTATCTGGTGCAAATTATAGGACCCATAGACTCGAAGAAGTGGATAAAAAGGCTTCGAGGAAGAATATTTGGATTTCTTCCTGAAACCATTTGAATATTAGTTTTTATCCAAATATTCATGCAATCTTGACGGTATTAAGTCCTCATATGAGCAAGACCCGTCCAACAAACAATTTTAATAATGCTGGTAGAATTACCGACAATATGTATGTTAGGTACAAGGAGACGAGTGTAACTAATGCGGCATTTTATTGTGGCAACGTTTCGCTCCTGGAGCGAAACATTGTCACAATAAAATGCCACATTAGTTGCACATGTGTCCCTTTACCTAACAAACTAACAACTGTTAATAATGATGGAAGCAGCTTCCTGATTGGACAGTAGGCTCCAGGTTAATTAAGGATGGTCCGTCGCTTCTTACACGTTACCTTCTGAAGACACGAGTGTCTTGGCATTTCTCCTTCAATGCCAGGGCATTTAAAGAGCCTCGGGCCATTTATATCTACACTTCTTTCACAGCTTAATTTATGATCTCAAGGCTTTTCTCCGGCGCTCTAGAAAGATGCCGGCATAGATTACCCCCACTCCCGCTACGAACTGGTTTTAGAGGATGTAGGTCGGTAGAGTAACAATTCAAGGATCTATTACCCTGCCACGCAAGTGTGAAACTCAAGTACTAGGTTTGTAGACAGTAGCCATACAAGGAGGTACTACCCTCCTGTCACACAGGTGCGAAACACAGGTACCAAGCTGGTAGACAGTAGCCATACAAGGACATACTACCCTCTTGTCAAATACGCAACGCAAGTCTACTAAAATTGTTTTAACACAGAGTGGTGTTATATAGTCATCTCTCTCGGCTTATAAAACAACAACCGTCATGACAAACAAGGAAAAGAAAATACAACTGCAGCAATACCGAGATTGGTATAATCATGGAACAGTGCTAACCCCATAAGGATCGTGCAGCAACTGCAGCAATACTAAGATTGGTATAATCATGGAACAGTGCTAACCCCATAAGGATCGTGCAGCAACTGCAGCAATACTAAGATTGGTATAATCATGGAACAGTGCTAACCCCATAAGGATCGTGCAGCAACTGCAGCAATACTAAGATTGGTATAATCATGGAACAATGCTAACCCCATAAGGATCGTGCAGCAACTGCAGCACTACTGAGATTGGTATAATCATGGAACAATGCTAACCCCATAAGGATCGTGCAGCAACTGCAGCAATACTAAGATTGGTATAATCATGGAACAATGCTAACCCCATAATGATCGTGCAGCAACTGCAGCAATACTAAGATTGGTATAATCATGGAACAATGCTAACCCCATAAGGATCGTTCAGCAACTGCACCAATACTAAGATTGGTATAATCATGGAACAGTGCTAACCCCATAAGGATCGTGCAGCAACTGCAGCAATACTAAGATTGGTATAATCATGGAACAGTGCTAACCCCATAAGGATCGTGCAGCAACTGCAGCAATACTAAGATTGGTATAATCATGGAACAGTGCTAACCCCATAAGGATCGTGCAGCAACTGCAGCAATACTAAGATTGGTATAATCATGGAACAGTGCTAACCCCATAAGGATCGTGCAGCAACTGCAGCAATACTAAGATTGGTATAATCATGGAACAGTGCTAACCCCATTAGGATCGTGCAGCAACTGCAGCAATACTAAGATTGATATAATCATGGAACAATGCTAACCCCATTAGGATCGTGCAGCAACTGCAGCAATACTAAGATTGATATAATCATGGAGCAGTGCTAACCCCATTAGGATCGTGTAGCAATACTGAGATTGATATAATCATGGAACAGTGCTAACCCCATAAGGATCGTGCAGCAACTGCAGCAATACTGAGATTGGTATAATCATGGAACAGTGCTAACCCCATAAGGATCGTGCAGCAACTGCAGCACTACTGAGATTGGTATAATCATGGAACAGTGCTAACCCCATAAGGATCGTGCAGCAACTGCAGCAATACTGAGATTGGTATAATCATGGAACAGTGCTAACCCCATAAGGATCGTGCAGCAACTGCAGCAATACTGAGATTGGTATAATCATGGAACAGTGCTAACCCCATAAGGATTGTGCAGCAATACTAAGATTGGTATAATCATGGAACAGTGCTAACCCCATAAGGATCGTGCAGCAACTGCAGCAATACTGAGATTGGTATAATCATGGAACAGTGCTAACCCCATAAGCATCGTGCAGCAACTGCAGCAATACTGAGATTGGTATAATCATGGAACAGTGCTAACCCCATAAGGATCGTGCAGCAACTGCAGCAATACTGACATTGGTATAATCATGGAACAGTGCTAACCCCATAAGGATCGTGCAGCAACTGCAGCAATACTGAGATTGGTATAATCATGGAACAATGCTAACCCCATAAGGATCGTGCAGCAACTGCAGCAATACTGAGATTGGTATAACCATGGAACAATGCTAACCCCATAAGGGTCGTGCAGCAACTGCAGCAATACTGAGATTGGTATAACCATGGAACAATGCTAACCCCATAAGGGTCGTGCAGCAATAACATGACAAAAATCAGTCTAATCATTTATCTACTGGATGTAGATAAATCTCTCTTGTCTTCAATTGCTTTGTTACGTCAGAGAATATCTGAACGTCATTTCAGTACGATATTACATTTCTAGTTGTCATAAGTAGTAATGATGGGCGAGGCTGCAAAGTTACTTTGTGTTAATTCAAAGATTATTATTATTATTATTATTCAACAATCAAAACTAAGGGTCAAGTTAAAACCAGTTTCACACGCATGAGATAAAATTATCGACCCCAAAAAAATTACGTATTTTCAAAATGGGTGACCTTTCCTGGTCAACTCTGCCTTGTAGAAACACGATATACACGTCTATACATGTTCCCGTGTATTTCTAAAATGTTTTTGTACATGTAATGTTTTCATCGACAGTGATATTAAAAGTTGTATTTTATGGACCTAACCTAACTTAGAAACCTAACCTAACTTAGAAACTTCATCTAACCTAACTTAATGTTTTTCAACTAAATTATATATATATATATATATAATTAATATAAATATATATATATATATTTTATTATCACACTGGCTCATTCCCACCAAGGCAGGGTGGCCCGAAAAAGAAAAACTTTCACCATCATTTACTCCATCACTGTCTTGCCAGAAGGGTGCTTTACACTACAGTTTTTAAACTGCAACATTAACACCCCTCCTTCAGAGTGCAGGCACTGTACTTCCCATCTCCAGGACTCAAGTCCGGCCTGCCGATTTCCCTGAACCCCTTCATAAATGTTACTTTGCTCACACTCCAACAGCACGTCAAGTATTAAAAACCATTTGTCTCCATTCACTCCTATCAAACACGCTCACGCATGCCTGCTGGAAGTCCAAGCCCCTCGCACACAAAACCTCCTTTACCCCCCTCCCTCCAACCTTTCCTAGGCCGACCCCTACCCCGCCTTCCTTCCACTACAGACTGATACACTCTTGAAGTCACTCTGTTTTGCTCCATTCTCTCTACATGTCCGAACCACCTCAACAACCCTTCCTCAGCCCTCTGGACAACAGTTTTGGTAATCCCGCACCTCTTCCTAACTTCCAAACTACGAATTCTCTGCATTATATTCACACCACACATTGCCCTCAGACATGACATCTCCACTGCCTCCAGCCTTCTCCTCGCTGCAACATTCATCACCCATGCTTCACACCCATATAAGAGCGTTGGTAAAACTATACTCTCATACATTCCCCTCTTTGCCTCCAAGGACAAAGTTCTTTGTCTCCACAGACTCCTAAGTGCACCACTCGCCCTTTTCCCCTCATCAATTCTATGATTCACCGTATATATATATATATATATATATATATATATATATATATATATATATATATATATATATATATAAATAAAGGTCAATTTAAATTTATTCTCAGACCGGGGCGCGGGGGCGATGGTACCAGGAACTATGAACAGAAAATATATTTGCTATGTCAACATCAAAGGAATACTGGGAAGCATTTATCCCTGTCTGTTCACACTATTCCCTCCTTGTCCATCTATCTGCCTACACTGTTCTTTCTTGCCATCCACTCGATCCTCCGCACTCCTGCCCACACCCGTGGCTCACGCAACCCCTATCAATCCCCCCACTTGTCTAACCTTCTCCCTCCACTATCCTTCCCACTCCCGCCCACACCAGTCGCTCACTAGCTTCTTCCGTCTAGCCTTCATCCGCCCATTCAACCTCTCTCCTCCACAATCCCCCCCCCCGTCCACCCCCGCCCACAAATGATTGTCCTCGTTAGTGGTATTTACATTCTAGCCCCCACCCTATTCCGTATCCCCCCCCTTCTCTCTCTAAACCTTCATAACCACAATGTCAATAATAATCTTTATTTGTACAAGTACATGATACAACTTATACATACCATAGCTGACATCAATGACATACTACTATATTGAAAGTCCCTGGTTATGCAGAACATTCTGCGCACCTTACGTTAATTTTGTCCCCAGGATGCGACCCACACCAGTCGACTAACACCCAGGTACCTACTTTTAGGTGAACAGGAATAGCAGGTGTCTTAAGGAAACACGTCCTAAAGTTACCAGCCGTACCGGGGATCTAACCACGGACCTGTGTGTGTGAGGCAGAGTGCGCTACCAACCGAGCTACGGACACCACTACGTACTAAAACTCACGAACAAGATTTCTAACAAAAAAAAAAAAATAATTTTTGTTTAAAAATAACTTTGAATTTTACTGAACATTTCTATTACATTATAAAAAATAAAATTTATAGCTTTTAAAGATATATATATTTTTTTTATCGTAGATTTTAGCATATTTTTCGAAAATGTAATTTCTAAAAAAATTATATTATGGATGGGGTCGACCTCTGGTGTAAATTGTGGGACCCATGGATTATTTATTTTTAATTTGTACGGTTTATGTTTTATTAGGGTGTTTTAAACCCATGTGTTTCCTTATCAGTAAAGTACATCCAGTTTTATGTTTTAAACACATCCAGTAACTCACCGTGCCCTGTTTTAATGGTCAGTAGCTGCCCATCACCTCGTTTTAATAATCACTATCCATCACCTTGTTTTAATAACCAGTAACTACCCAGTACCTTGTTTAAACCACCTCTAACTGCCTGTCACCTCGTTTTAACCACTAGCTGCCCGTCACCTCGTTTTAACCACTAACTGCCCATCACCTCGTTTTAACCACTAACTGCCCATCACCTCGTTTTAACCACTAACTGCCCATCACCTCGTTTTAACCACTAACTGCCCATCACCTCGTTTAACAAACTACCAACACCTCGTTTAACAAACTACCATCACCTGCTTTTAACAACCACCAACAACCAGCGTCAAGCCACAAACGAACACGTCGGCCACGCTCATGCGCGCCATAAGCCACCCTGCGCGGGAGGACGACTTCCAACACTGCGCATATTTATATCCCCACTTACCTCCTTCATAACACTAACCTCGTTTATAACCAACAATGAAGAATTCAAACTAAATCATCAGAATAAAACGCTAATTAGTCCCCCCAACACTTACGCGCTATTTGTTTGCGTTTTGTTGTGATGGTGGTAAGTGGCATCGTCGACATGACGTCACTCGTTGTGAATCATGGCCACGCCCACAACATCCTCGTTTCAGTCCCTGGCCGCGACCCACGACTTGTCTTCCTTCACTTTTTTTCATAAAACAATATTTCTACAATAATTATAATTATTATCAGCTATTGTTATTAGCTATTATCATTATTGGCTATCATTATCATTACTATTAACACTATCATTATTTCTATTACTTTCACAATCATTAGTACTATAGTTATTACTATTGATTATCGTTCATTATTACTATTACCACTATTGTTACCATTAATTCCTTGGATCAAGAGCTTGTCACCGGCATCAAGCTGATCGAGAGACTTGCTTGAAACCAATCAAATTCGGGGGGTAAAAAAAATCTATCAAGAGTTGAATTTCATGTCGTCTTAAAAGCACTTAAGTTTTTTTTCTGATATCGTGGGCGTCTGTCAGTGAGGCAGGGGGAGACCCTCCCCCTCCTTAAAAAAGGAAAAACTTCACCATCATTTAGGCAGTAGCTGTCTTGTCAGTAGAGTGCAGACATCACAATTGAAGTGATTCTCTGAAGTGTAACATTCCCCCGTCCCTTCTGTAGGGGGAGATGGAGGGGGAGTACAGGACGACGACGACGGGGGGTAGGTGAGGACGGAGGAGAGGGAGTAGAGGAACAAGAGGGGGGGTAGATTAAAAGAGGGGGAGATGAAGAGGAGGAGGGGGAGTACATGAAGAGGGGGAGTAGATGAAGAATAGAGGAATATGAGGGGGGACTAAAAGACACTAAAGGGAGGAAGAGGAGGAGATAGGGAACAATGTACAGTTCAGGACATTAACCAGAAGAATATTAATAATCAAAAAGAAGCGCTAAACGTTGCAGCGCTGCGCCACGAGTGGAGAACTTCTTCAGTCCTAATACAGAGAAATTAAATTGACTAAATACATTGAAAACACACATATATAGGACATTTAGTGGTGGGAGTCAGGTGAGGTGAAGCGTGGGTAGAGGTGGTAGTAGTAGTAGTAGTAGTAGTAGTAATGGAACTAAGGAGGTGAGGTTAGAGAGGGACCTGCTGGCATCAAGTAACACCAGTTCCCAGGATGGGTAATATCCTCTTGCTTAGTAATTTTGAAATACTGTAACTACCGGATTTTTGCTTTATAGTGTTACTGACAGAAATTAGTGCAGCTTCAATGCATTTTCTCCGTCTTAAGTCGTCTTCTTTAATAACTAGTTTAGCTTCATTGAATTTCATGAGGTGTCCAACATCGTCTCTATGTTGAACACATGCGTTTTTGCGGTCATCATTTCTGCAAGCATTTTTGTGTTCTGCTATTCTAATGTCCAGAGTTCTGGCTGTTTCCCCTACATATACTTTGTCACACCCCCCACATGGTATAGTGTAGATTCCTGCACTTGTGCCAGAATCATGCTTGGGTTTTTGTATCAGGTTCCTAATAGTAGTTGAAGAGCTGGTAGATATTTTAGCCAGTTTTCTGTCAAACATTTTTGAAACATTAGTGGCAACGTTGCTGACCGGTAAAACGATGTAACTTGGAGGCTTTTCTTCAATTTGATAGGTGTTGGTCTTGCTGAGGATACGTGTTGCACGTTTCCTGCAGTCACGTATGAAGTGTAGGGGAAAGTGTAGTGAACTAAAAGAGTTGGTGATGTATGTACATTCTTCTTCGAGGAACTGCGGACTGGAAATTCTGTAGGCTCTCAGAAAGAAGCCAATAACTACCCCTCTTTTAGTTCTTGTGTCATGGTGAGAGACGAAATGTAGAAGATCATTCTTGTAGGTAGGCTTCCGGTAGACTTTAAAAGAAAGTTTGCTAAGAGGGGTAGTTATTGGCTTCTTTCTGAGAGCCTACAGAATTTCCAGTCCGCAGTTCCTCGAAGAAGAATGTACATACATCACCAACTCTTTTAGTTCACTACACTTTCCCCTACACTTCATACGTGACTGCAGGAAACGTGCAACACGTATCCTCAGCAAGACCAACACCTATCAAATTGAAGAAAAGCCTCCAAGTTACATCGTTTTACCGGTCAGCAACGTTGCCACAAATGTTTCAAAAATGTTTGACAGAAAACTGGCTAAAATATCTACCAGCTGTTCAACTACTATTAGGAACCTGATACAAAAACCCAAGCATGATTCTGGCACAAGTGCAGGAATCTACACTATACCATGTGGGGGGTGTGACAAAGTATATGTAGGGGAAACAGCCAGAACTCTGGACATTAGAATAGCAGAACACAAAAATGCTTGCAGAAATGATGACCGCAAAAACGCATGTGTTCAACATAGAGACGATGTTGGACACCTCATGAAATTCAATGAAGCTAAACTAGTTATTAAAGAAGACGACTTAAGACGGAGAAAATGCATTGAAGCTGCACTAATTTCTGTCAGTAACACTATAAAGCAAAAATCCGGTAGTTACAGTATTTCAAAATTACTAAGCAAGAGGATATTACCCATCCTGGGAACTGGTGTTACTTGATGCCAGCAGGTCCCTCTCTAACCTCACCTCCTTAGTTCCATTACTACTACTACTACTACTTACCACCTCTACCCACGCTTCACCTCACCTGACTCCCACCACTATATATATGTGTGTTTTCTTAGTTTTCTCTGTATTAGGACTGAAGAAGCCACTCGTGGCGAAACGTTTCCTTTAAAATAAACATGTGTCTTTGTCCACATGAACTGTTACATAAGCCGAACATGTATACAATTTTTAGGTAAGACACACATCTTGTTTCGCCTACACAGTATCACCATAGGCCATTGTCCGATGTAATCAGTCCATCACCCTTAAAGTCGTAGAATTTGAGGTTGTCAGTCCCTCGGCCTGGAGAAGTTCAGTTCCATAGTCAGGAACTATCTGAAGATCAAGCGACAGTGCTTGATATTCAGATATTTTGTATCAGTGAACACAGCACTTCTGCCACTTAGGTTGTTCTTTTCTTTTTCACTCCAGAAAATACATTGAAAGTCCTTCGAGGTGTTCCTAGTAATTTAAATACTTTCTTGGCTCAATGAAGGAAGTAAATGAATCAAAACGAAGCGCTAAGCCACAAACAATATTCTCAGAACACAGGTGTTTTGAACAATGTCACCATTAGTGTTATTTCTCATTGTGAAAGTTCTCATTATCGTTCCTCTCTATTTTTTTTGGCTTTCACCGCATTTAGTGTGTTCTCTAAACGATAGTTCATCTGACATTATACACACGCTTTTTGCACCTTTCGTTCTATGAGATGTTCCTCCTGTGTCTTACATGCAGTGTCCCTCTGGAGTTCTTCATTCTTTCCACATCTGAACAACTGTTCAATGATGCTAAATTCCATGATTTTAGTTTCTGTTCTATACTGGAAAACTTTGTAGACGTACGCAACTTTCATGCTTATTTTGGTATCGTTCATGGAGTTTCATAAGAAGTTGTGGCAAGTGTTTTTATCTGTGTCTGTTATAAGGATGAGAAACAGTGAAGGCGCCAGGGCCATGACTTGGGGTACTGAACTTTTTGCTTTTCTAAGACTTGATTTTGCTTTATTTACTATTACTCTGTGTTCTGTTCATTAGACAAGTGAATATCCATTTACATATTTTCGACAAGTGTACATACAGACTTGTCGGCACTGTGTACCTTTGATTCTAATGATACTTGTCTGACACAGCAACCACGTGGAATTTTGGTACAGAGGATATCTGTAACTACTGTTAACCTCTGGCCCACCTTCACTTCCTTCCACTAGTGGGTTCTGCCTACCTGTAACCCTGTCTGGAAATGCCGCAACTCTCCACCTCTTCCACTGACTCCATCAAAGTGTCCGTCATATATTAGAGTGAGAAAAGACTTGCTCTGCAGCAGAAACCTCTCTCTAATAAACGTAACCAGACGTTGCACATGCGTCTTATTAAAATAAAATAAAAAGCCTCGACGAGTAAATAGCGACATTAGTTAGCTGGCTGAAGACACAAAAACAAGACAAGTAAATTCAGAGCGAGACAAAAGAGCTCCTCAATGAGCTGGATAAGTTAATATTGTGTGTGTGCGCGCGTGCAGTGTAGTGTTAGATGCAGTTTAACATCAAATGCAAGATCGTGATCTTGGCTAAAGAAATCACGGGGGTAACTTTAAACTGATAAGAGAACAGTTATCAGACGAGTAGAAACCGTCTTTAACCGGCGATTAGCGGACGAAGGATCGAACCTCCATCAACCCTTAAGCTGAAGAACCCACACAGAACTGCACATATAACAATATAAATAAAATTTAAATTGGTGCAGAATCTAATCGACCAAATATAAGAAAGACAGACGTGGTCAGCAGTAATCTGCAGTCATGTCTACGCCCCACAATCCTGCTGAGATTTTGCAGTCAGTAACTTTAAATCACACTACTATTTCGGGGCATATTGGATACCAAACCCCTGGTTTATCATACGAACACGTTAGTACGAGAACCCCCGAGGATCTAAAGCGTATGATAAATCATGCATTAGCAAGCGGTTCAAACACGGAGTTTTACACTGTCATGTGAAGTTAAGTCATCTTCTGGTCAAACACAAAACATGTCTAAAGAAATACCAGATAAGAATATTGAAGAGCTGAGTGTACCTGCTGCCAACCAGGCCAGTTTATATGATTTAGCACCTGGTCAACAATGTCTCTCTACATTGGTAAGGATCTTGAAGCAGTGTTGATGCATACCACTACCTTCTATAGGGCTGGGTAACAAATCTGCAGCAGTGGCAAACATCTGACAATGTTAATATTTACCACCTTAAAACAGTAATGTTTAAATTTTAATAATTACACACACACACACACACACACACACACACATATATATATATATATACTACATATATATATATATATATATATATATATATATATATATATATATATATATATATATATATATATATATATATATATATATTTTCAACAAACCGGCCGTATCCCACCAAGGCAGGGTGGCCCAAAAAGAAAAACGAAAGTTTCTCTTTAAATTTAGTAATTTATACAGGAAAAGGGGTTACAAGGAACATGCTCCCGGCATTTTAGTCGCCTCTTACAACACGCATGGCTTACGGAGGAAGAATTCTGTTCCACTTCCCCATGGAGGTAAAAGAAAATAAACAAGAACAAGAAAGTAGAAAACCCAGAGGGGTGTGTATATAAATGTTTGTACATGTATGTGAAGTGTGACTTAAGTGTAAGTAGAAGTAGCAAGACGTACCTGAAATCTTGCATGTTTAAGAGACAGAAAAAAGACACCAGCAATCCTATCATCATGTAAAACAATTACAGGCTTCCGTTTCATACTCACTTGGCAGGATGGTAGTACCTCCCTGGGTGGCTGCTGTCTACCAACCTACTACCTACAATATATATATAATATATATATATATATATATATATATATATATATATATATATATATATATATATATATATATTATATTATATTATATAAATAATTGTGTGAGTGTTGCCGAATAGGTAAAACTTGCGATTTTTATTTAAATAGCAACGTTACTTACGCCAAAGAGCTTTGCAAAGTAATGTGATCTCAAAGCAGCCACAGTATGTGCAGTTGCTGACAAGACAAGTTAGTAACCCGTGACGTCACATGGAAAAGCCTCAATACAAGGTATGGAATGAGAAGCATACGTTGTATACTTATATTTGCTTAATGAAGTACAGCACTGATAAACCATACCCCGGCCGGGATTGAACCCGCGGTCAGAGAGTCTCAAAACTCCAGACCGTCGCGTTAGCCACTGGACCAGCTAGCCACAATAAGATTCATCCAACTAGGTATATTTCTACACCATAGGAAAGTTAGCACAGGCACCTCTGTGACCACAAATGCAAGTTTTTACAGACGAATCTCCAGCTAGCGTGGCCGTGACGAACTCTAGCTCAAGTCCCTTTCTCAGTAGTAGTAACCAGTTACCAGTAACCACTGTGCCAGTTGACTCACGACCAACCGTCTCTGCCTGAGTCACTGTCTGAACTCATATTGTGCTGACCTGGCAGTATTCAAAGACCCCCTCACATATGGGTACTGTGGGCGGGGCGGCCAGGCAGTTAGTGTTACGAGAGGAGCAAGGAGACAAGGTACGGCTGTAAGGGCTCTCTCCACATTATCTGTAATTATATGTACTACCAGCCTACGTGAGTATTATTTTACCCAATCCACGTGTTCGAACTCCCACATGATACCTTCACTGCCGTCAACATGACTCAAGTACAGCACTGGTAGCTGTACATTAAGATCTTTTAGAAAAGCCTAAAAAAAAATATCAAGCTATTACTAGTGTCTACCATGAAGCCTGTCATGGCTGACCAAGCTACTACTAGTGTCTACCAGGAAGCCTGTCATGGCTGACCAAGCTACTACTAGTGTCTACCAGGAAGCCTGTCATGGCTGACCAAGCTACTACTAGTGTCTACCAGGAAGCCTGTCATGGCTGACCAAGCTACTACTAGTGTCTACCAGGAAGCCTGTCATGGCTGACCAAGCTACTACTAGTGTCTACCAGGAAGCCTGTCATGGATGACCAAGCTACTACTAGTGTCTACCTGGAAGCCTGCCATGGCTGACCAAGCTACTACTAGTGTCTACCATGAAGCCTGTCATGGCTGACCAAGCTATTACTAGTGTCTACCATGAAGCTTGCCATGGCTGACCAAGCTATTACTAGTGTCTACCATGAAGCCTGTCATGGCTGACCAAGCTACTACTAGTGTCTACCATGAAGCCTGTCATGGCTGACCAAGCTACTACTAGTGTCTACCATGAAGCCTGTCATGGCTGACCAAGCTATTACTAGTGTCTACCATGAAGCCTGTCATGACTGACCAAACTATTACTAGTGTCTACCATGAAGCCTGTCATCGCTGACCAAGATACTAGTGTCTACCATGAAGCCTGTCATGGCTGACCAAGCTTCTACTAGTATCTACCATGAAGCCTGTCATGGCTGACCAAGCTATTACTAGTGTCTACCAGGAAGCCTGTCATGGCTGACCAAGCTACTACTAGTGTCTACCAGGAAGCCTGTCATGGTTGACCAAGCTACTACTAGTGTCTACCTGGAAGCCTGTCATGGCTGACCAAGCTACTACTAGTGTCTACCAGGAAGCCTGTCATGGCTGACCAAGCTACTACTAGTGTCTACCAGGAAGCCTGTCGTGGCTGACCAAGCTACTACTAGTGTCTACCAGGAAGCCTGTCATGGCTGACCAAGCTACTACTAGTGTCTACCATGAAGCCTGTCATGGCTGACCAAGCTACTACTAGTGTCTACCATGAAGCCTGTCATGGCTGACCAAGCTACTACTAGTGTCTACCAGGAAGCCTGTCATGGCTGACCAAGCTACTAGTGTCTACCATGAAGCCTGTCATGGCTGACCAAGCTACTACTAGTGTCTACCATGAAGCCTGTCATGGCTGACCAAGCTACTACTAGTGTCTACCATGAAGGCTGTCATGGCTGACCAAGCTACTACTAGTGTCTACCATGAAGCCTGTCATGGCTGACCAAGCTACTACTAGTGTCTACCATGAAGCCTGTCATGGCTGACCAAGCTACTACTAGTGTCTACCATGAAGCCTGCCATGGCTGACCAAGCTACTACTAGTGTCTACCTGGAAGCCTGTCATGGTTGACCAAGCTATTACTAGTGTCTACCTGGAAGCCTACCATGGCTGACCAAGCTACAACTAGTGTCTACCATGAAGCCTGTCATGGCTGACCAAGCTACTAGTGTCTACCTGGAAGCCTGTCATGGCTGACCAAGCTATTACTAGTGTCTACCATGAAGCCTGTCATGGCTGACCAAGCTACTACTAGTGTCTACCTGGAAGCCTGTCATGGCTGACCAAGCTACTACTAGTGTCTACCTGGAAGCCTGTCATGGCTGACCAAGCTACTACTAGTGTCTACCTGGAAGCCTGTCATGGCTGACAAAGCTACTACTAGTATCTACCTGGAAGCCTGTCATGGCTGACCAAGCTATTACTAGTGTCAGCATAGTTGCTGATCCCTGTGTTATATAGCATAGCATATTAGTATCATCCATGTGCTTTAGATAGATCCCTTGTAGGCCTGTGACTGTGTGACGTCACGGGATGATGCTCATATTGCATGTTTAAGCGTTAATTTTTTCAACCGGGGGGAGTCATCCACTCCACCGAGTTTGTTCATTCCTCCAGTAAGAAAGAACCGATCCCTTGTGTTCTGGTGTGATTCGATTCCTGCTCCAGGAAGATCTTATTCTTACTGTGAAGCCACCAGCACCCATTAGTGACTTTGTAATGAGCCAAGAATTACTGTATCGAATAGTCGAGTTGAGTACTCCTAGCAGACGAGTTAGTAATTCCACAGTCACTAGTGATTGTAGCTGTATCTTTTGTAGATACTCGTTCAGACTGTCCTCAGTCAAGGCATGTGTTAAACATTGCACAGGAATTCGATCCTCCCAGAGATGATAACCATTCTGCATACGTAAACCTTACCCTCGCAGAATTGGGTTTAAGTGTAAACAGCCTGCATAATTAGATGTCCGAGATGAATGAAATTATCAACTGTGTGTTTTGTCATTAGTTGATCAGTTGTCAGAAATTTTCGTGTTCACGTTCCCTCCGTATTCTGATTTATCGCAGGGGTTCTTAAATGGAGATATCGAGAGGTTGAAGGTAGACACTTGTTGGATGGTTACGATATATTGTCAGACTGAGATGATGAGGAATGGAGCCCAGTGCCTTGCCTGTCTTCGCCTGTAGGTCTACGCCGAGTGAGAGGGAGGCAGAGGTACGAGCCTACACATGCGCATCCCGTGACGTCACACAAAGTCACAGGCCTACAAGGGATCTCCTATCTAAAGCACATGGATGATACTAATATGCTATGCTATATAACACAGGGATCAGCAACTATGCTGACACTAGTGTCTACCTGGAAGCCTGTCACGGCTGACCAAGCTACTACTAGTGTCTACCTGGAAGCCTGTCATGACTGACAAAGCTATTACTAGTGTCTACCTGGAAGCCTGTCATGGCTGACCAAGCTATTACTAGTGTCTACCTGGAAGCCTGTCATGGCTGACCAAGCTGCTACTACTAGTGTCTACCTGGAAGCCTGTCATGGCTGACCAAGCTATTACTAGTGTCTACCAGGAAGCCTGTCATGGCTGACCAAGCTACTATTAGTGTCTACCTTTAAGCCTGTCATGGCTGACCAAGCTATTACTAGTGTCTACCTGGAAGCCTGTCATGGCTGACCAAGCTATTACTAGTGTCTACCAGGAAGCCTGTCATGGCTGACCAAGCTACTACTAGTGTCTACCTGGAAGCCTGTCATGGCTGACCAAGCTATTACTAGTGTCTACCTGGAAGCCTGTCATGGCTGACCAAGCTATTACTAGTGTCTACCAGGAAGCCTGTCATGGCTGACCAAGCTATTACTAGTGTCTACAATGAAGCCTGTCATGGCTGACCAAGCTATTACTAGTGTCTACCTGGAAGCCTGTCACGGCTGACCAAGCTACTACTAGTGTCTACCTGGAAGCCTGTCATGACTGACCAAGCTATTACTAGTGTCTACCAGGAAGCCTGCCATGGCTGACCAAGCTATTAGTAGTGTCTACCAGGAAGCCTGCCATGGCTGACCAAGCTATTACTAGTGTCTACCAGGAAGTCTGCCATGGCTGACGAAGCTATTACTAGTGTCTACCATGAAGCCTGCTATGGCTGACCAAGCTATTACTAGTGTCTACCAGGAAGCCTGCCCTGGCTGACCAAGCTATTACTAGTGTACCAGGAAGCCTGCCATGGCTGACCAAGCTATTAGTAGTGTCTACCAGGAAGCCTGCCATGGCTGACCAAGCTATTACTAGTGTCTACCAGGAAGCCTGCCATGGCTGACCAAGCTATTACTAGTGTCTACCAGGAAGCTTGCCATGACTGACCAAGCTATTACTAGTGTCTACCAGGAAGCTTGCCATGACTGACCATTACTATTGTCTACCAGGAAGCCTGTCATGATTGACCAAGTTATTACTAATGTCTACCAGGAAGCCTGCCATGGATGATAATGAACAATGATCTAAAGATATCAAAGACACAAAGATTGGAGCATACAACTGCAAGAGTGATATCAATGTATGGAAATCATATAAAGATTTAGATTTTAGATTTTGCCGCCGAGGTGGACAGTTTATTGTGCGCCCCCATATCCATCCTGTGGATGGTAGTGGCTAGTTTATTGTGCACTCCCATATCCATCCTGTGGATGATAGTGGCTAGCTTATTGTGCACTCCACATCCATCCTGTGGACGGTATAGCTAGAACATATGGATACACAAAAGGCCTAGGAACTAGGCCCCAAAAGGGTTAACACTAGTACATCTGGATTTATATCCACAGTTCATTTATCTGTTACAAATAAATTTAGGAAATTTGGCTAACATATCTGGTATCAAACACTAATCTCAGGCCGAAGGAGACTCGAACCTACGAACCTTGGGACAAGGTACACAGTGCTCTGCTCGCCGTACCACACTGGTCCAATACTTTGGCGCCCAGCTAACGCTAGACGTCTTGGTCCAAAGCAGCCAGCTTTCAGGAAGGTGGCTTTGACTTGCAAGGGATGAGATGAAAAAGTCAAAGCCACCTTCCTGAAGGCTGACTGATTTGGACCAAGACATCTAGCGTTAGCTGGGCGCCAAAGTACTGGATCAGTGTGAGCAGAGCATTGCGTACCTTGTCCCAAGTATCGTAGGTTCGAGTCTCCTTCGGCCTGAGATTAGTGTTTGTGAATACAGTGGACCCACGAAGTTTTCATCAACCCTTTTCTTTATGTAAAACTATAGTTATTCTCTATAAAATGTATTTTTTTTTAATTGTTCCGTAGTCTGAAACAATTGTTTCAGACTACGGAACAATGCTCTTCTCCAGACTGAGGGACTGACCACCTCAAAACTTCAAGGGTGATGGACTGATTACATCGTCTTCAAGTCTCTTCTGCTATCAACTTTTCTGTACTCGACTGAAGAAGCCTACTGTGTAGGCGAAACATTTCGAAATAAAGATACCTAACTGTTGCATATGTGTCTTACCTAGTAAGATTCGTCCAACTAGGTATATTTCTACACCATAGGAAGGCTAGCATAGGCACCACTGTGACCACTAATGCAAGTTTTTACAGACGAATCTCCAGCTAGCGTGGCCGTGACGAACTCTAGCTCAAGTCCCCTCAAAGCCGTTAACATGACGGTCTGGAGTTTTGACACACACTGATAGCGGGTAATATTCCTGCCCGTGGCATGGTTTGTTTGCAATCGTGTCATTACAATTTCGTGAGACATGTGCAGTTAATGCGAGGATTTTATTGTGGCAACGTTTCGCTCCCCAGGAGCTTGACGAACCTGCTGGAGAGTGAAAACGTTGCCACAATAAAATGTCGCATTACATGCACTCACGTGTCGCTTTACCTAAAATATAGACTCGGTAATCAGTCACTGCTCTAGAAATGACTGACGGACCCTGAGTCACAAGTCATCATCTGCCTGCGTAGTCAGTCACTGTTCAAGCACTGACTGATGGACTTTAAGTCAGCAGGTCAGGGAAGAGAGCCGGAGTGAGCAGTCATTTGGAGCCTGACTCAGCAGTCATCATCAGCAGGTCAGGGGGAGCCGGAATGAGCCGGCTGCCGTCCTGGTGAACACATCCAAGACAGCCTTTACGACCTCTCTTATGATGCTGCCAGCAGTTGTTGAGTGGTACTCACCTAATTGTACTCGCCTGATTGTGGTTGCAGGGATCGAGACTCAGCTCCTGGCCCCACCTCTTCACTGGTCGCTACTAGGTCCTCTCTCTCCCTGCTCCATGAGCTTTATCATACCTCGTTTTAAAACTATGTATGGTTCCTGCCTCCACTACATCACTTCCTAGACTATTCCACTTCCTGACAACTCTATGACTGAAGGAATACTTCCTAACATCCCTCTGATTCATCCGAGTCTTCAACCTCCTTTGTTTCTGTGTCCCATCTCTGGAACATCCTGTCTCTGTCTACCTTGTCGATTCCTCTCGGTATTTTATATGTCGTTAACATATCCATCCCCCCCCCGCTCTCCTGTCCTCCAGTGTCGTAATGTCGATCTCCCTTAACTTCTCCTCGTAGGACATGCCCCTTAGCTCCGGGACTAATCTCGTCGCAAACCTTTGCACTTTCTCTAATTTTCTGACGTATTTGGCCAGGTGTGCGTTCCAAACTGGTGCTGCGTACTCCAATACGGGCCTGTCGTACACGGTGTACAGTCTTGAAAGATTCCTTACCGAGATGTCAGAATGCTTAGGTTTGCCAGGCGCCCATATGCTGCAGTAGATATCCGGTTGATGTGCGCCTCGGGAGATGTGCTCGGTATTATACTTACCCCAAGATCCTTTTCCTTGAGCGAGACTTGTAGTCTCTGCCCCCCCCTAGACTATACTCCGTCTGCGGTCTTCTTTGCCCTTCCCCAATCTTCATGACTTTGCACTTGATGGAGCTGAACTCCAGGAGCCAGCTCCTGGACCAGGCCTGCAGCCTGTCCAGATCTCCTTATAGTCCTGCCTGGTCCTCCTCTGAGTGTGTGCGTGTATCTACCCACTTGTATGGTTGCAGGGGTCGATTCACAGCTTCTAGCCCCAAATCTTCGCGCGTGCGTGCGTGTGTGTGTGTGTGTTTGCGTGCATCCCTCTCTCTTATTTACACAAGATTTTTTCTACAAAGTTAAGAGTAAGTACCATTATTTACAAGCTAAAAGCTATTACTTCAGCTCTCTCTCTCAGACCTTGCTAGTTCTTTCAAAGACATTTGCATAAATATCTGAAGTGGTAAACCCTAAATAAGATCATCTCCCTCCAACAATTGCTTAAGAAAAATTATGCTTGGCCCACAGAAAAAACAGTGATGTTTACGCAGCACAACTGCTGGTTTGTGTGTCAAGAATCTAGAAAAAGAACACACAGCCCTCCTCTGCCAACTGTAAACCAAGAAATAAGCACGATAACTGAAATTAATATGAAAGTTCGGAAAGAGAGAGAGAGAGAGAGAGAGAGAGAGAGAGAGAGAGAGAGAGAGAGAGAGAGAGAGAGAGAGAGAGAGAGAGAGAGAGAGAGAATCCTCAGATTAGTCTCCAAGCACATGGGAAATATCTTAAGAGTAAGGAGAGTGACAAAATTAGAACGAGATGGAAGACCTAGTGGAGGCACAATATCTCTCAAAAAGTAGATATGGTAAGTCCCAAGAGACTTGCAACCATTCTCGGGCAACTACATATCAAGGAGTGTGGCCAGGAGCCGAGAAACACACACACACACACACACACACACACACACACACAAGCCCTTACTGTCCATCAGGGTGCAGGACTTGACGTTACCCACAAAGACGGTCTCCACTTCAATCCCTTCAAGAACACAGAATTTTTCACTGGGTTATATCAGAAGGAAACTCCACACCCTGGCTAACGAAGCTTGTAAATCAAACTTATGAGGCTGACTCTTTTTTTTTTCTCTCTCTCTAAGGGTGCAGCAGGAGGGGGGAGGGGTTGGACACGTGTTGGAGGGGGTTAAATAACTAGGAGAAACATTGGGGCATTGTGTGTATGCACCACAGCCTCCTTGATCAAGTGATCGGAAATGATTAGTTATATTTTCATTGAGGAGCGCTAAACTCGACGGTTTATACAGCACCTCTGGAGGAGGGGGGGTGAGAATGGATAGTATTCAGATTCAATTCTGGGAATTGCAGCACAGATCCAATTCCATAGATCAAGAGCTCCTCACCAGCGTCAAGGCACCTCGGTGGGGAGAGAGAGAAAGACAAGGTTATCTGCCTGATGAACTCATTCCACCTCTTAATCGACAGGATGGGACCACCTCTACTAGTAGTCAAGAGAAGGCGGACCTCTTTGAACACTGCTACCAAAATGCAAGTTCCTGATCCAGCAAGGGACCCTCCTTGACTAGCTGCAAGAACTGTGTCAAAACTGTCAGTGGTGACAATAAGGCAGGAGGAGGTGCATTTCCTTCTTAAATCGCTTGACCAAGAAAAGGCTGTGGGCCCAGACAAGTTGAGCCCAAGATTGCTGAGAAGATGTGCAGACCAGCTAGCAGCACCTCTAACTCGCATCTTCCAGCACTGCCTAGTACAGTGTAAATAGCCCTCTCTGTGGAAAGAGGCAAATGTAGTCCCTGTTCACACAAAGAAGAGCAGAGCAGAAATCAGCAACTACAGACCAGTGTCACTCCTGTCAATCACTGGTAAGATCCTTGAGACAATAATCTCAAGACAAATGACAGAGTTTTTTGACTACCACTCACTACTTTGTGATCGTCAATATGGTTTCAGGAAAGGTTACTCTGCTGCTGATCTGTTGTTAAACCTCTCCACTAAGTGGCACCAGTCACTGGATGAATCCAAAGTCAGCTGTGTGGTAGCACTGGACATTGCTGATGCTTTCGACCGGGTGTGGCACCATGGCCTCTTAGCAAAACTTCAAGCACTGGGAATTGCAGGCTCTACGCTATGTCTCCTCAGTGATTACCTTCATGGTAGATCTCTAAGTGTAGTCCTCAATGGAACGGAATCAGCAAGTGTTCCACAAGGAAGCGTTCTGGGACCATTGTTATGGAATGTCTACTTCAACGACCTTCTTCATCCCATCCTAGAATCACATGCATATACAGATGACTGTACACTGACATTCACTTATCCAAGAGAAGAAATGCCAGCTGCTCTAAGCTACATCAATCACCAGCTAAGAGCTATATCAGCTTGGGGAAATAGATGGCAAGTAACATTTGCACCTGAGAAAACGCAAATGATGATCGTCTCTAGGCACCATGATGGTAATGCTGGTGCAGTAGTAAGGATGAATGGGAGGATGTTGGCACCTGGAGAAGAAGTTGATATCCTTGGGGTGAAATTTGACTCCAAACTAACCATGAAGAACCATGTTGTAAATCTTGCAAACAAGGCAGCCAGGAAGCTTACAGCACTTCGCCGTATCTCGCATCTGCTTGACAGTAGGGGTTGCAAGATCCTGTACGAGGCACAAGTACGTTCACACCTTGAGTATGCTCCACTTTCTTGGTTTGCCTCCCTCCCCTCTCATCTGCGACTGCTTGACAGAGTAGAGAACAGAGCAAGACGTCTCATCTCTCGCCTGAACCCATCCTGGATAGATCTGTCATTTCAATAGAGCCTTCAACACAGGAGGGATGTGGGTGGCCTTACTGTTATGTACAAGGCCAATATTGTCAAAGTACCACACTTGGATCCACTTCGAGGACAGCGTGAAACAAGCTTTTATGCCACAAGACGGGCAGAAAGCAGCAACTTCACTCTGGCTGTACCCTTCTCCAGAACATCACTCCATCTGAGATCATATATACCCAGGATGACTCGAGTATGGAACACATTCGTACAGCATAATGTCAACGAGATAGCGTCAGTTGATCAAATGAAAATGCTGGCCCACAGATGGCTCCAACTTCATCCTGTTCCCTACTTGTCTCATAACAATAAAAAGGCTTTCAAATGAGCTGATGTAGGTAACAGCTCTTAGCTTGTCAATAAAGTTAGGAATCCTTAACCTGTAAATAGCTTGTCAATAAAACTAGGGATCCTTAACCTTGTCAAACCTTGTGAAAGAGAGAGAGAGAGAAGCACTGCTAAAATTATAATCTTGATAGCAGTGTCTTTGTAGATGGCGTCATCACTGGCTTGTTGGGTTTACACTTAAGTGGTGACAACAACCGTGACTAACTCTGAAGTGACTGACTGATGAATCAGTGTTATGTGATTGACAGGCGATGCTATCTGTGAAATAACTGGAGGATAAACATGAAGACTTGACTGTGATTGGCTGAGGAAACTAGCAACTTGGCAGTGACTGACTGAAGGTGATACAGCAACTTAGCGGTGAATGCCTGATTGGCTAATGAACGCTTGGCGGCAATTGGCCGAGGACCCTAGCAACTCAGCCATGAATGGCTGAGGAGACAAGAAACTTGGCAGTGACTGGCTGAGGCGGCTAGCTATTTGACAGTGACTGACTGAACTCATTACCCTATTATCTGTTAGTGGTTCAGGGGGATTATCTTCCCCAGGGCTGGATCCAAGGGTTGGATCCCAGGGCTGGGTCCCAGGGCTGGGTCCCTGGGCTGGGTCCCAGGGCTGGGTCCCAGGCCTGGGTTCCACGGCTGTGTCCCAGGGCTGGGTCCCAGGAGTGGGTTCCACGGCTGTCCCAGGGCTGGGTCCCAGGGCTGGGTCCCAGAGCTGGGTCCCAGGGCTGGGTCCCAGGACTGGGTTCCACGGCTGTGTCCCAGGGCTAGGCCCCAGGGCTGTGTCCCAGGGCTGGGTCCCAGGGCTGGGTCCCAGGGCTGGATCCCAGGGCTGTGTCCCAGGGCTGGGCCCCAAGGCTGTGTCCCAGGGCTGGACCCCAGGGCTGGATCCCAGGGCTGGATCCCAGGGCTGTGTCCCAGGGTTGGGTCCCTGGGCTGGGTCCCAGGGCTGGGTCCCAGGGCTGGGTCCCAGGGTTGGGTCCCAGGGCTGGGTCCCAGGGCTGGGTCCAAGGGCTGGGTCCCAGAACAATCCTCCTAGGTTGGAATGGAAATTATAGAGGATTAAGATCTTAAAGACGCACACAGGAACGTAAAGGGATACTGAATGTAAGTGTACGTTGGCAAGATTTACATCTTACACGTTGATGAGAAACATTTACCTGTCATCTTACACGTTGATGAGAAACATTTACCTGTCATCTTACACGTTGATGAGAAACATTTACCTGTCATCTTACACGCTGATGAGAAACATTTACCTGCCATCTTACACGTTGATGAGAAACATTTACTTGCCATCTTACACGTTGATGAGAAACATTTACCTGTCATCTTACACGTTGATGAGAAACATTTACCTGCCATCTTACATGTTGATGAGAAACATTTACCTGTCATCTTACACGTTGATGAGAAACATTCACCTGTCATCTTACACGTTGATGAGAAACATTTACCTGTCATCTTACACGTTGATGAGAAACATTCACCTGTCATCTTACACGTTGATGAGAAACATTTACCTGTCATCTTACACGTTGATGAGAAACATTCACCTGTCATCTTACACGTTGATGAGAAACATTTACCTGTCATCTTACACGTTGATGAGAAACATTTACCTGTCATCTTACACGTTGATGAGAAACATTTACCTGTCATCTTACATGTTGATGAGAAACATTTACCTGTCATCTTACACGTTGATGAGAAACATTTACCTGTCATCTTACACGTTGATGAGAAACATTTACCTGTCATCTTACACGTTGATGAGAAACATTTACCTGTCATCTTACACGTTGATGAGAAACATTTACCTGTCATCTTACACGTTGATGAGAAACATTTACCTGTCATCTTACACGTTGATGAGAAACATTCACCTGTCATCTTACACGTTGATGAGAAACATTTACCTGTCATCTTACACGTTGATGAGAAACATTCACCTGTCATCTTACACGTTGATGAGAAACATTTACCTGTTATCTTACACGTTGATGAGAAACATTCACCTGTCATCTTACACGTTGATGAGAAACATTCACCTGTCATCTTACACGTTGAGAAACATTTACCTGTTATCTTACACGTTGATGAGAAACATTTACCTTTCATCTTACATGTTGATGAGAAACATTTACCTGTCATCTTACACGTTGATGAGTATTACAAAAAAAGTAATTTTTAAAAGACGATGGTATTAAGATTTACTTCTTTTGTAATAAAGAGTTCGGGATACATAAATACACATATTAAAATCAATTAATCTTTAATATATATAAATCAACTATCTTTGGTCTAGAGGTATTTGAACTATAATATAATAATAATATGTACATGTTACTATAATAAATTATAATCAGCATTTTACTAAAATATAATTAATAACCCTACACAGGGTACAACTCTTGACACTACTGTCACTATATATATATATCTCTATGCTAAAACAATAAATTATAAATAACATTTTTATAATAATAAATTACAATCAACTGCCTCTCACGACACGAAGTCAGTCACACGACACTATTCAGTGTACACTACAACCAGGCCATCTTCAGTGTCCCACGACACCCTTTTCATCTCAGTGTTCCACTACGGTCCTGTGCATATCTCAGTGTTCCACTCCATCGTACGTCCCTCAGTGTCACACTACGGTCCTGGCCCAGTTCAGTGTAACACTCCAACCTTTTCTTCATGTAATGTCCCACTAAACAGCATCTGACGACTCCGGCCCACAGTTGATCAACGTAGACGGTGAGTCCACAGACATCACCGGTAGTCCAGTAAATCCTCTCCAAAGGCGGTTGACACACCGCTAGCCGAACACCATGCTGCAAGCTCACTGAATGCGGCCGTCAAGTAACTGAGGCCAACAGACTCAGTGAGCTGCGGTGAGCGGTTCTTCTAACGCCAGTAGATAGGTACGATTCGGTGGTCAGGTACCTACTGCATAGACGTGTACCCTGAGGAGTTCAGGTACTTAATGTTGAAGCCAGTAGACGTGTACCCTTCGGTGGTCAGGTACCTACTGCTTAGGTGTGTACAGCGAGGCGCTCAGGTACATAATATTTCTAAAGCCAGTAGACGTGTACCCTTCGGTGGTCAGGTACCTACTGCTTAGGTGTGTACAGCGAGGCGCTCTGGTACATACTGTTACTAAAGCCAGTAGACGTGTACCCTTCGGTGGTCAGGTACCTACTGCTTAGGTGTGTACAGCGAGGCGCTCTGGTACATACTGTTACTAAAGCCAGTAGACGTGTACCCTTCGGTGGTCAGGTACCTACTGCTTAGGTGTGTACAGCGAGGCGCTCAGGTACATAATATTTCTAAAGCCAGTAGACGTGTACCCTTCGGTGGTCAGGTACCTACTGCTTAGGTGTGTACAGCGAGGCGCTCAGGTACATAATATTTCTAAAGCCAGTAGACGTGTACCCTTCGGTGGTCAGGTACCTACTGCTTAGGTGTGTACAGCGAGGCGCTCTGGTACATACTGTTACTAAAGCCAGTAGACGTGTACCCTTAGGTGTGCAGGTACCTACTGCTTAGGTGCGTATCCTGAGGCGCTCAGGTACATACTGTTACTAAAGCCAGTAGACTGTACCCTTAGGTGGTCAGGTACCTACTGCTTAGATGTGCACCGTGAGGCACTCAGGAACTTACTGCTCTAAGGCCGGCTCAGCAGCCCCCACATTGGGTTTGACGACGTACCCAGTGGTACTGCCGGCCGGCAGGTTAACTATTTAACCGCTAGTTTGGCAGGGGCCGCAACAATGAGAAACATTTACCTGTCATCTTACATGTTGACGAGACAAAGACCAGCAATCCAATATTCCATTAAACATAAATTTGCTTGAGTATTAATATCATATTACCTCAGTGTGTGTCTAGAAATATCTGTGCACTTAATATCACTCTGCAGTAGGTAAAGATCTAACTTAGAATAATTTAAACCCCAGTTAGTCATTCCTTTAGTTCCCGTATTTGTAAGTGGTAAACCCAGGAGGCGACGGGAAGACTGATACTGGAGGAATGGTAGTAGTAATGGTGGTGGTGGTAGTAGTTGTAACAGTAGTGGTGGTGTCGTTGTGGTACTAGCAGTGTTTGTAGTGGTGGTAGTATTGTTTGTAGTGTTGGTAGTATTGTTTGTAGTGGTAATATTGTTTGTAGTGGCGGCAGTATTGTTCGTAGTGGTAATATTGTTTGTAGCGGTGGTAATATTGTTTGTAGCGGTGGTAGTATTGTTTGTAGTGTTGGTAGTATTGTTTGTGGTGGTATTGTTTGCATTGGAGGTAGTATAGTTTGTAGTGGTGGTACTATTGCTTGTAGTGGTGGTAGTATTGTTTGTACTGGTAACAGTATTGTTTGTAGTGGTAGCAGTAGTGGTTGCAGTAGTAGTAGTAGTAGTGTTAGTAGTGGTCCACTTAAACAGTGTTAAGTGACTAAGGGTGTCTGCATGCACTAGTGCTGTTATAACAGACTATACTGTTTTGAGAAGCCTTGAGAAGCTTTGTGACAGAACTTTTCTGCAGGTAGCCTGTGCTCCTGTCCACCTCAATTGTTGATCACTAAAAGTGGCCACAACATTTTTAATGTCATCCTCAGATAGATTTGATATTGACGGCATTGATGGGACTTGAGCTAGAGTTCGTCACGGCCACGCTAGCTGGAGATTCGTCTGTGGTGCCTATGCTAACCTTCCTATGGTGTAGAAATATACCTAGTTGGACTAATCTTATTGTGGCTAGTTGGTCCAGTGGCTAACGCGACCGTCTGGAGTTTTGAGACTCTCTGACCGCGGGTTCAAATCCCGCCCGTGGTATGGTTTGTTTGCAATCGTGTCATTACGATTTCGTGAGCCATGTCGTCACTTTAAAGTGGCATAACGACATAGTATACCTAAGGGTCAAGTACCCTTAAGTGTTATACAGTGGAGAATACACACTTGTGCTTTGAGAAGTGACGGAGTATACAATTCCACTTAAAATGTAGTAAAGTCTCTCTCTCAACCCCGGCAAGTGGACGGTAGAAAGTGGCATTTAAGAGGATAGCCAGGTTAAGGCGAAGATAGTCAGGTTATGAGGCGAAGATAGTCAGGTTATGAGGTTAAGGAGAGGATAGTCAGGTTATGAGGTTAAGGAGAGGATAGTCAGGTAAAGGAGAGGACGGTCAGGTTAAGGAGAGGACAGTCAGGTTAAGGAGAGGACAGTCAGGTTAAGGAGAGGACAGTCAGGTTAAGGAGAGGACAGTCAGGTTAAGGAGAGGACAGTCAGGTTAAGGAGAGGACAGTCAGGTTAAGGAGAGGACAGTCAGGTTAAGGAGAGGACAGTCAGGTTAAGGAGAGGACAGTCAGGTTAAGGAGAGGACAGTCAGGTTAAGGAGAGGACAGTCAGGTTAAGGAGAGGACAGTCAGGTTAAGGAGAGGACAGTCAGGTTAAGGAGAGGACAGTCAGGTTAAGGAGAGCATAGTCAGGATAAGGAGAGGATAGTCAGGATAAGGAGAGGATAGTCAGGTTGAGGAGAGGATAGTCAGGTTGAGGAGAGGATAGTCAGGTTGAGGAGAGGATAGTCAGGTTGAGGAGAGGATAGACAGATTAAGGGAAGGATAGTCAGGATATGGAAAGGATAATCAGGATGAGAAGGGACTAGTCTTCCCATCCCTCGTTATCTCACACAGGGGCTCTTGATCCAAAGGGTGGAGCTATCGTCCCCTTTCCTTGGATCAGGTGTGATTACCACGCCCTCTGTAGACCCCTGCGTGTTAAGCGCTATCCTAATCTTCGTAATATCTCGTTCACTCAAATATTTCGTCTAGCCACGTCTACCCTCATCTAGACATGTCCATAAATATTCTCTTATGCACTGGAAGCTTAGGTTTGCCTAAACAAGTGTCAGAGGTCCCCGACTCCTCAACGCCCTACCTCTGGCTATCTTCAGGAGGGAACTGAACAAGTTTCTCAAACCAGTGCCTGACCAGCCGGACTGTGGTTCGTGAGTTGGACTACGTGAAGCTAGCAGTAACAGCATGGTTGATCAGGTCCTGATCCACCGGGAGGCCTGGTCTGGGACCGAGCCACGGGGGCGTTGACCCACCAGGATACGTCCTTCATTTAGAGCACCTGAAGGATACCCGAAGGACATTAATTTTCGTGTTCAGACTGATTTGGTGTCTCAGCCTTTGGCTGAGAAGTTTCGCTCACCGACTTTTAGAAAGTTGCTGGTGGGCGAAACGTCTGGCCAGTAAAATATCATAAACGGTATAATGTCTTAATAGACTGTTTTAAGATGATTATTATTAAACACAAACGGTATTGCTTAAAAGATTGATTTAAGACGATTATTATTATTATTATTATTATTGCAAATCGACCGCTGCTTCATAAGTTAAGTCTGCGAACTCACCTTAAAAAGCACGACCTCCACACAGTTTACACAGTCATACCAAGATGCAGCCACCACCCACACTGTGCCTACCAGGAGACCTGGCGTGTGACCAGCACATGAGGACGATGACCCTGGAAATCGGCTCCAGGTAGACTCTAGGCAGGTCAACCTGACCTGGTAGCGTCTAGGCAGGTCGACATGACCTTCCCCCGCCACACAGCCTCAACCGTAGGCCGACAGGGTACCTCTATTTTTTTTCATCAGTGACAACTGCAAGTTGCTGGAGTCATCGTATGAACGAGACATCGCATCAGCGAGTCCCGTGTCACGAAGCTGACTCCTGACAAACACAGCATGAAAACCAGGAAAATGTATGTAGACATACGTAAAAATACACGTAGCGTAGATATACGTGTAGAAATACAAGGGGAAAACCATGTAGAAATACACGTAATATACGTAGATAATGTAATATACGTAAGTATGCGTATGTCACCTCTCCACCGCCAGGCAAGAATACTTTAATCTCTAACATTGTGATTAATACAGACTTAAGTGTATATACAGTGTATACAGCAAGTGATACACGCCTCCCAGTGTATACAACAAGTGATATAAACCTCTCAGTGTATACAAACTTGATAGACTGTAAAGATAAATACGATAACTATAGAACTAAAGAAAACTGTCATCAGAAAGACGATAACCACAGAACCAAGAGGAAAAAAAAACATTAAAAAAACGGCACGAAATAATAATTAAAAAAAAAAAAACATAAGACAAAAATAAAACCCCACTTTACTATGAAATCTAACGTGAAGAAAAACAAACAAAGAGAGGCAGCCATGAGGGTTGCCAGCTAAGTACGGCAACACGGACGCCATAAGAGGCGCTGGTGACGCCAGCACTGACGTCACAAGCTTACAGAAAGGCTGCGACATCCGGCCTCCATCACCCACGTGTTGACACAGCCGCCATCTTTGTTTACGGTGGAGCCTAGGGGACACAATGTGGGAGAATGTTAGATCCTGGAGACACATCCACTGTGTCAACACTGGATGTTCAAGGCAGTAATAATGTTCCTGTCAAGGGAGTGCGGATGTTAAAATGTTGGGAAGTGAACGTTGCAGACGTTAAATGTGGAACAGTGAACGTTGCAGACGTTAAATGTGGAACAGTGAACGTTGCAGACGTTAAATGTGAAACAGTGAACGTTGCAGACGTTAAATGTGGAACAGTGAACGTTGCAGACGTTAAATGTGGAACAGTGAACGTTGCAGACGTTAAATGTGGAACAGTGAACGTTGCAGACGTTAAATGTGGAATAGTGAACGTTGCAGACGTTAAATGTGGAACAGTGAACGTTGCAGACGTTAAATGTGGAACAGTGAACGTTGCAGACGTTAAATGTGGAACAGTGAACGTTGCAGACGTTAAATGTGGAACAGTGAACGTTAAATATGGGACAGTGGACGTTGCAGACGTTCAGTGTTGGGCAATAAACGTTGTAGACGTTAAATGTGGGACAATGAACGTTGCAGACGATAAATGTGGAAATGACGTTCCTGTCAACTGATCGTGAAAGTTGAATCTGGAACTGACAGAGCCGAGCAAGTTTACAAATATCGCTCTGCCGACAAGAAACAGCGGAAGACAGGTCACAGAACACGCTCTCACTGGGTCAACGTTTCGCCCGGGGTAGACCTTCAAGTCATTACACCGAAACACTCCACAAAATCTAAAGAAAAATATAGGAATGAATCAATGTAAACATTTCGGTGGAGTGACGGAGCTTCGAACCAACTTTCTGGAGAACCTGTTTAACCACCCTGGTGACTAGGAAGTTCATTCTGGTACAGGTATACATAAATACAATTACATAACTTATTATAGATAATAACTTTTGTTGATTACCTAGGATAATCCTAAAAAGTCAGACAAAGTGACTGCATAACAAGCGGCTTTCTGTATAGTAGTATGTCACTGATGTACAAGGAGAATAGAAGAATCAGGGAAGAGAGAGGTGAAGGTTTATAAACTAAAAGAGGAGGCAGTTAGGGTAAGATATAAACAGCTATTGGAGGATAGATGGGCTAATGAGAGCATAGGCAATGGGGTCGAAGAGGTATGGGGTAGGTTTAAAAATGTAGTGTTAGTGTTCAGCAAAAGTTTGTGGTTACAGGAAAGTGGGTGCGGGAGGGAAGAGGCGCGATTGGTGGAATGATGATGTAAAGAGAGTAGTAAGGGAGAAAAAGTTAGCATATGAGAAGTTTTTACAAAGTAGAAGTGATGCAAGGAGGGAAGAGTATATGGAGAAAAAGAGAGGTTAAGAGAGTGGTGAAGCAATGTAAAAAGAGAGCAAATGAGAGAGTGGGTGAGATGTTATCAACAAATTTTGTTGAAAATAAGAAAAAGTTTTGGAGTGAGATTAACAAGTTAAGGAAGCCTAGAGAACAAATGGATTTGTCAGTTAAAAATAGGAGAGGAGAGTTATTAAATGGAGAGTTAGAGGTATTGGGAAGATGGAAGGAATATTTTGAGGAATTGTTAAATGTTGATGAAGATAGGGAAGCTGTGATTTCGTGTATAGGGCAAGGAGGAATAACATCTTGTAGGAGTGAGGAAGAGCCAGTTGTGAGTGTGGGGGAAGTTCGTGAGGCAGTAAGTAAAATGAAAGGGGGTAAGGCAGCCGGGATTGATGGGATAAAGATAGAAATGTTAAAAGCAGGTGGGGATATAGTTTTGGAGTGGTTGGTGCAATTATTTAATAAATGTATGGAAGAGGGTAAGGTACCTAGGGATTGGCAGAGATCATGCATAGTTCCTTTGTATAAAGGCAAAGGGGACAAAAGAGAGTGCAAAAATTATAGGGGGATAAGTCTGTTGAGTGTACCTGGTAAAGTGTATGGTAGAGTTATTATTGAAAGAATTAAGAGTAAGACGGAGAATAGGATAGCAGATGAACAAGGAGGCTTTAGGAAAGGTAGGGGGTGTGTGGACCAGGTGTTTACAGTGAAACAGTATTTAGATAAGGCTAAAGAGGTCTTTGTGGCATTTATGGATTTGGAAAAGGCGTATGACAGGGTGGATAGGGGGGCAATGTGGCAGATGTTGCAGGTGTATGGTGTAGGAGGTAGGTTACTGAAAGCAGTGAAGAGTTTTTACGAGGATAGTGAGGCTCAAGTTAGAGCATGTAGGAAAGAGGGAAATTATTTCCCAGTAAAAGTAGGCCTTAGACAAGGATGTGTGATGTCACCATGGTTGTTCAATATATTTATAGATGGGGTTGTAAGAGAAGTAAATGCGAGGGTCTTGGCAAAAGGCGTGGAGTTAAAAGATAAAGAATCACACAAAGTGTGAGTTGTCACAGTTGCTCTTTGCTAATGACACTGTGCTCTTGGGAGATTCTGAAGAGAAGTTGCAGAGATTGGTGGATGAATTTGGTAGGGTGTGCAAAAGAAGAAAATTAAAAGTGAATACAGGAAAGAGTAAGGTTATGAGGATAACAAAAAGATTAGGTGATGAAAGATTGGATATCAGATTGGAGGGAGAGAGTATGGAGGAGGTGAATGTATTCAGATATTTGGGAGTGGACGTGTCAGCGGATGGGTCTATGAAAGATGAGGTGAATCATAGAATTGATGAGGGGAAAAGGGTGAGCGGTGCACTTAGGAGTCTGTGGAGACAAAGAACTTTGTCCTTGGAGGCAAAGAGGGGCATGTATGAAAGTACAGATTTACCAACGCTCTTATATGGGTGTGAAGCATGGGTGATGAATGTTGCAGCGAGGAGAAGGCTGGAGGCAGTGGAGATGTCATGTCTGAGGGCAATGTGTGGTGTGAATATAATGCAGAGAATTCGTAGTTTGGAAGTTAGGAGGAGGTGCGGGATTACCAAAACTGTTGACCAGAGGGCTGAGGAAGGGTTGTTGAGGTGGTTCGGACATGTAGAGAGAATGGAGCGAAACAGAGTGACTTCAAGAGTGTATCAGTCTGTAGTGGAAGGAAGGCGGGGTAGGGGTCGGCCTAGGAAAGGTTGGAGGGAGTAAAGGAGGTTTTGTGTGCGAGGGGCTTGGACTTCCAGCAGGCATGCGTGAGCGTGTTTGATAGGAGTGAATGGAGGCAAATGGTTTTTAATACTTGACGTGCTGTTGGAGTGTGAACAAAGTAACATTTATGAAGGGGTTCAGGGAAACCGGCAGGCCGGACTTGAGTCCTGGAGATGGGAAGTACAGTTCCTGCACTCTGAAGGAGGGGTGTTAATGTTGCAGTTTAAAAACTGTAGTGTAAAGCACCCTTCTGGCAAGACAGTGATGGAGTGAATGATGGTGAAAGTTTTTCTTTTTCGGGCCACCCTGCCTTGGTGGGAATCGGCCAGTGTGATAATAATAATAATAAAAACTGAGGTCCGGGAATAGAATACGAGGTACAGCTGGAAAATAGGTACCTGGGTGTTAGTGGACTGGTGTGGGTCGCATCCTGGGACAAAACTGACCTAATTTGCGGGAAATGCTCAGTATAATATGCGGCTTTCTATATAGTAGTATGTCACTGATGTCAGGTAGACTTGTATACCTTGTACATGTACTTGTAGAAATAAAGATATTATTAAAACGCATAAGTAACCAGGAACCAACAACATCGGGTCTACCTGTGACCCGTTTCGACTTTTTTTCTACAAAGTCTGAGGCCAAGGCTTCGTTTTTGTTTACATGGTCAACCAGGCTGTTGCTGCTGGCCCACACGACCATCACAGCCTGGTTGATCTGGCACTTGACGATCGAATACCGTTCACACACTGGATGGAATGTTAAACGTAACTCTAAGAAGAGATAAGTTCCAATTTGTAAACACTGGATGTTCAATGTAACTTTGCTCTCGTGTAGTGTTTGTGAAACATTGATTAATACCAGCAGAAACAGCCTAGTTGACCAGGCGAGCACCAGACGAGCCTGGCCCATGGCCGGGCTCTGGGAGTAGAAAAACTCTCGGAACTCATCAAAGGTATAACAAAACTAATGCCAGAGTTCATTAACTCTCTGGGACACTAACATAATTCCTGGGTTAACTCTGGAACACTATGAGTTAATTAACACTGGAACAGTAACATAATGCCAAGAGTTAATCAACTCTCTAGAACCCTAACATAATACCACGGAGATTTAATTCTGGAACAAGAAATTAATACCACATAGTAAAGTTAATTCCTTGGAACACAAACATCACAGGAGAACCATCGACAGGAAATTAACCTTTGGAAAGAAACTTAACCAGCTGGAACATGAAAGTAACACGTTGGGGCAGTAATTAACAAGCTGGAACATGAAATTAGCATGTTTGAGCAGTAACTATCTGTAATATGAAAGTAACATGTTGAAGCAGTAATTATCTGGAACATGAAAGTAGCATGGTGGAACAGTAATTAAGTCACTGGAAGGCTGCCTTCATACTCTGGATGGATAATCAGCCCACTGAAACAAGATACAGTGGAACCTCGGTACTCAAACCTAATTCGTTCCAGAAGGCTGTTCGAGTGCTGATCTGTTCGAGTACCGAACGAATTTTTCCCATAAGAAATAATGTAAATTTGATTAATCCATTTCAGACCCCAAAAATTACACTTACAGCAACTTTGCGGTGTATTTTCGTACGGTATTTATGATTGTATTCTCATTTTCTTGGTCGCATTTGATAGAATGAAAGATATATTACGGAAATAAGAGATGATTTTGAATAGTTTACAGATTAAAAGTACCTTGAAATTATGCTCAAAGTAGCGGAAATGTTCGATTTTTGATGTTCAAGAGTAAACAAATCATGTCACATGTTCAATACACGTCAATTGGTGGGTCTAAATATGCTTTCACAAATGCGCTGATATTATTTTTACCATGTTTTCAATAATGCAGCAATCTGCATAACAGTAAAACTTTTTAAAATTCAAAATGGAAAGCAAGCATAATATAATAGGGGCCCTAAGTGGGAGGAGCTATAAGAGAGGGAGGGACCAGCAGAAGGAGCATTCAGTAGCTCATGAGTCATCTTGATAGCTGGATAGTAGTGGTGGCTCAAATACAATGTTGTGTAATTACACTAATATTAGTAATAAAGGTTATCTATCACATTTATTCCAACTTGATATCAGAAACACAATAGATAACCTAGAAGCACAATAAAGACTCCGAAATTAATAAAAGGTATATTACAGTAGTATATGGAGAGGCAGAGGCAGTGTTTTCATCAGGGCAAACACACACTAACCAATTTTCTTTTTGGTTGGCTGTTATCACTAATCATCTTAGGCACCATGGTAATTTATTTATACAAATAATATAAAAACACGCAAAACTGCGAAGAAACACGAAATAGTTTACAGAGAGTTCAGCGGAGTTTTGGACTGAGTGACAGCGGGCAGACTGACGCACATGTCCTGGCCGACTACGGAGCAATTTTTTTTTTTTTACCGAACAAATTCGAGTACGGAGCTGTTCGAATACCGAGGTTCCACTGTATTACCCTAGAGAGAATTGTGCGTACTGCAGGGCCCCATTATACAGCAAGTTAGGCTCCGGGTTACTACTGCCAAGTGAAAATCGCTGCGAAGTTAATCATAAGCCTTTTTGCAGCTTTAAATGCATATAAAAGCCTGATATCAGGTTTACACTATATATTAAGTAAGCAATAGTGCTAGGCCTAAAATATGCCTATACAGTACACTCATTACTTACCTTAAAACATTTTCGTCCTTAACTTAGAGCGGGTGGTGAATATATTTACTGTAGGAAGTCTAAATAAATGAAGAATGGGTATAATTAGCAAAACGCTGTAAAACGAAGTACTGTAAAGTTTTAAGATACCCGTTTTTCACTTATGTATTTGATAGGACGGTATGATCTTCCTGGGTGTTTGCTATCAACTTACCTACTAGCTCCTGAAGGTAGGTGGTGTCATGATACCCACAATATTGATGAAAGGACACAAAGTGCATACAGTGAGGACATGTTTATAAGATATATGGGACCTTGATCACTCCAAATGATACAAGAGAATGGTGATTTTTTTTTTTTGCAGGTCACCAAAGACACCCCTTCTTTTAGTCAACAGGAAGACCCACAAATCAAGATAAAGGTCGCCAGAAATGCCCTTTCTTACTGTCAACAGGTCGGCCACAAATCAAGTTGACCTATTACTCAGTTCTCCTCAGTCAACTACACTCACACAGAGAGGTGTGGCCACTGGGTTTTTCCTAAGACAAATCCGTATGTCCGGTCACGAATTTTCAAATAAATTCCGGTACTTCACCCAAGCCTTCCAATTTTTACACTTCCCTCCCGGTTTTATACAAGAATGTAAATGTAGGGTTATGAATATACTTAACTCCACATCTGCCACTACTAAGAAACCCAGATTCTTGATTCTATCTGCCGAAGAAGTGGCCAACACCATCAGGCAAGCCCTATCAAATAATATGCAAATAACTAGCACATAGGAAAGAGAAATGCTTATGACGACGTTTCGGTCCGACTTGGACCATTCACAAGTCACACTGACAGAAAAGAGAGAGCCAGGATATATAGGCAAGGGGGACAGAGACTGGAGTAAGAGAGGATGAAAAAGTAATGGTTGTGGTAATGATGGTGCCATTAGTTACTATGGTCACGTCTTCCACAAAAGACCACATCACGAAGAAAGATTCCTATGACAAACCAAAAAATGAAGCAGAAGAGAACATTTTATATATTATGCGATGCTTGCAACAAAGTCTACATAGAAATGAAAAGGATTTTTTTCCACACAGGTTAGAGAACACAGAAATGCCAGTAACCGAAACACCAACAGTGCTTGTGTGTGTTGCACCTATATAAAGATCTATGGAGAATCTAACATTAATAGGCACCACTGTACTGGGGCAAATACATCTCAAGTACTCGCTGCTTCCCTGCTGCCCCGCAGCACTCCAACTGGGCGACCTGACATCTTCACGATCCTCACCAGAAACTGGTTTTTTTTCGCTATAAATATCGTGGTCCTGGAACTCTGGTCACTCCGAATGATAAGTTGGGGAAGGAAGAAGGATAGGTAAGGATGTATGGTAGGTGAGGGATGAAGAGAGGGGAGGTTAATAAAGGTAAGTGACTCTACCACTATGCCAAACTGGTTGGGCCATTTACCTTTATTACCCCCTCTCCTTACCCCCCCCCATCTGCCCCACACCTTTACCTATCTTCCTTCCTTCTCCAACTTACCAAATCTCTGGTTAAAGAACTTGAACATCATGGTTAGGTTAGGTTAGGTAAGGTTTGTCAAGAAACAGGACACGGGTCGTAGTCGTATGATGACCCGCCACTGGAGCTTTTGGTCATTTGACCGAGGCCTTTTGCTGGCTTATTGATCCACCCCATTTAAAAATTATGATTATAACCATTTTTTTGAACACCGTGGTTTCTTACTGTAACACTGGGACTAACCGAGGTCCTAGAACCAAAGCATAACCCACGATGACGTTCTTGGTGTATGTACTTCGGTCCTTTCATCCTACCACCTACGCTCACTACGCTTTATAACGTGTAAAATGTACAACTTAATATGCTTACCCTGGCTGCCTTCAAGAGAGAGCTGGACAGATACCTAAAGTCAGTGCCGGATCAGCCGGGCTGTGGCTCGTACGTTGGACTGCGTGCGGCCAGCAGTAACAGCCTAGTTGATCAGGCCCTGATCCATCGGGAGGCCTGGTCATGGACCGGACCGCGGGGGCGTTGATCCCCGGAATAACCTCCAGGTAACCTCCAGGTATCCAGGGTTAATGAAAGAGGGTTCAGTTTTATAATGCTGGCCATATCTCTTCCATTATCAATAACTGAAGTGATGCACTCAATTTTTGGCGTATATAGCAGGGCGCATCTGATTAAATAAGTCACAATACAGGCACCTAAAGTCAGTACCTGAGCAGCTGGGCTGTGGGTCATACGTCAGTTTACGTGCGGCCAGCAGCAACAGCCTGGTTGATTAGACCCTGATCCACTGTAAGGACTGGTCACAAACCGGGCTGCGGGGATGTTAACCCCCAAAACCCTGTTCAGATATAACGTGGCTGGAACGATATACAAATTAGGATGCAAACTTACGAAGTTTTGATCCATCTTGGACTATTAACAGATCACACAGAGAAGCGAGATGGGGAAAAGGCTAAAAAATATGCAACAGTGGGCAGGGGAGAAGGGAGTGGTAAAATGTGAGTAGTAATAGTAGCACTACTACTACTTTCTCCCATTCTACCACTCCCTTACCCTGTCACCTTATGAATATATTTTGGCTTCCATCCCTTCTCGCTTCTGTGTGTGACTTGTTATTGGTCCAAGCCAGACTGAAAGGTCGTCACACGTTTCAGTCTCCTGCGAGTTATTCGTTGTTCGTGTATCTGATTAGTTACTTTTATCTGGCGGTGAAGCAAAACTTTTAAGAAAAATGTGAAAAATAATTAGAGGAAATTGTAGTCCAAGAGCGACAGAGGAAGGAAAGTCTTGTGGGCGGCAACTCAGGCAAAAGACTGGAAGAAAATGTTGTATCAGTTCATACTTTCTTAGTACTGTGTCCATTTCTCAGTAATATTGTCCCCATTTCTGTATAGGGATATTTTTAATCATCTTCAGTATAGCAATAACAGTGTTAACATTTACGGAACACTGACCGCGCAGATCACTCAACGCTCACACCCATATATATATATATATATATACATATACATATATATATATATATACATATACATATATATATATATACATATACATATATATATATACATATATATACAGTGGACCCCCGGTTAACGATATTTTTTCACTCCAGAAGTATGTTCAGGTGCCAGTACTGACCGAATTTGTTCCCATAAGAAATATTGTGAAGTAGATTAGTCCATTTCAGACCCCCAAACATACACGTACAAACGCACTTACATAAATACACTTACATAATTGGTCGCATTCAGAGGTAATCGTTATGCGGGGGTCCACTGTATATATATAACACAACAAAAACAACGATAAAATTAACAAAAAAAGCAACGAACATAAACACACCACATATACTAACACATCAAGTTAAAAGAAAGAGTCTAAATTATAACCCCATTAAATTATTAATGTTAAAAACCTCTCCTAGAATTTCTCAAGATTATATACAATATATTAAGCTGAAGAATCTCTCTTCTAGAATATATTATTTTTTAAGAATAAACTCTTGCAGTAATTGGAGTGTCTAGTAGTTGGATAATAAATCGCATTTGTTTTTTACCCTAATCCTTCTCTCCCGGATCCACAATTTCCATTTTGTTATATTTTGTCTCTTTAATAAGACTATGACTATCCTCGCGAAGGGAAAAAATTACTAATGGTTATAATCATAACCATGGTTCATTTTTAAAACCAGTGGAAGGCCTCAGTCAGATGACTAAAGGCGGGCCATCATGTGATTAGGACCCGCGTCAGGAAACCCTTGTCCTGTTTCCTTACAAAACCTTACCTAATCCAATCGAGAAGGAAAGACCTGTTTATCATGTGACGAGCGGTGAACCGGTACAGTGATTAACTCACTCTGGTCTAGCATATTCTGATTACCATATTTACCGGCATATAAGACGCATGACAGAAGTATCTTAAAGGTGAATCAGCAATCATATTCAGGTGTTAATTACCTTCACACTCTACGTCAAAGCCTAACCCTTGACCCCTGACCTTGAGCATACAAGGCGCTGGCTGATTTTCAGACTTTTTGTGGGAAAAAAAAGGTGAGCCTTATATTACCTGGATTATTATAATCAAATAAGAAGCGCTAAGCCACAAGGACTATACAGCTATATTACCTGGAGTTTACCTGGAGAGAGTTCCGGGGGTCAACGCCCCCGCGGCCCGGTCTGTGACCAGGCCTCCTGGAAAATACAGTAAGGTACTGGTGGATTTATATCTAAATTCACGAGGAGCAAGCCTCCTCCCACCTCACGTAAATGTCTAGCTTGTCAGGACATCTATCGACTCGTGTTGATGTCTATCGACCTTGCATCAATTTTCTTGGCGCTTAGTGTGCTGTATGACTAGTGGGTTTAGCGCTTCTTTATAATAAATTGCCCTTAGTGGTTTTATTTACTAGCATACAAAATAGGAATTAATGCAGCAGTCAACTTATTCATCGGCGCAATAAATGCAGGGATCAATGCACTAGTCAGTTGTTAATTCATATACTGGTGAAATACACGCTTCAATCAATACACTAGTCAATGCATCTATCAACCCATAGTGACTCCATTTATTCCAGCAATGAACACTTTAATCAATGCTCTAGTTAATTCATCCATCAGAGCAATAAAGAGGGGCGTTAATGCACTTCAGTTATTTGAAAAAGCAACTCATATACCTTAAATATGTGTGTGTGTGTGTGTGTGTGTGTGTGTGTGTGTGTGTGTGTGTGTGTGTGTGTGTGTGTGTGTGTGAGTGTGAGAGAGAGAGAGAGAGAGAGAGAGAGAGAGAGAGAGAGAGAGAGAGAGAGAGAGAGAGAGAGAGAGAGAGAGAGAGAGAGAGAGAGAGAGAGAGCCACCTGTCTACATGATAATTAACTGACAACAACACATGAACACATTTCAGAATCCTGATGGGATCCCTTTGACAATATACTCTCCCTTTGTGATGAGAGGGGGTAGCGTTCTCTCTCTCTTTCATATAGACTCGATAGGGTGCAAAGATCAACGCAGTTTATATCACAAAACTTAAACCATTAGAGCGTTAATCCACTCAACCTGTTCTCACTTCGAGAATACGAGGTGACCGTACACAGATCCTCAAGATACTAACAGCCAAGACTAAAGATCTTTTAAATGCAAAGAAATAATCAACAGTGGCATGAAACTGCTGCATACCTCACAGAAGAACTACAAAGGAACAAAGGACCCTACAGGATATTGCAAAAAAAAAAAATCTATTCCTACGCAAAATCCAAGTTAAGAACTACCTGTAGAATTGGACCACTACTGAGAGGAGACTCGTATACTGACGACGAACAGGAAATGAGTGAAATCCTAAAAGAACAGTATGAGTCGGTGTTCAGCAACCCACTAAATGACAGTAAGGTAGAAAATGCTGAAATATTTTTCACTCCAGAAGAAGGTCGCACAGACCAACTAACTGACATTAGTACAAATCCCATAGTTTTCGAAAAAGAAATGGAAAACATGCCCACTCACTCAGCACCTGGACCAGATTCATGGAATGCTCTATTTATTAAGAAATGTAAAGTACCACTACCACGAGCCCCTCAGTATTCTTTGGAGAAAGAGCCTAGATCTAGGTGAAATACCGGAGGCCTTAGAATGCAGACACAGCTCCTTTGCATAAGGGAGGTAGTAGAGCACTAGCTAAAAATTACAGACCAGTAGTCCTAACCTCTCGCATCATAAAAATCTTCGAGTGATGAGACAGCAGATTACAAATTTCATGGAGCAGCACAACCAACATAACCCGAACCAGCATGGTTTTAGGGCAGGACGATCATGTCTGCAACAGCTACTGAACTATTGTGACAGAATTATGGAGGCACTGGAAGACGACCAAATCGCAGATGTGATTTACACAGATTTTGCAAAGGCGTTTGACAAATGCGATCATGGAGTGATAGCGCACAAAATGAAGGTCATGGGCATTACGGGGAAGATAAGCACATGGATTTTCGGGTTCCTAACACACAGAACACAAAAAGTAGTAGTAAACAGGGCAAGATTCAGCATCAGCGAGGTCAAAAGCTCAGTGCCCCAAGGCACTGTTCTGGCAACTTTGCTGTTTTTCATCCTCATAGCAGACACAGACAAAAACACCCGGCACACTTTTGTATTATCATTTGCAGATGGCACTAAAATAAGCATGAAAGTCAAACAGGGCTTTCCAGTGGGCAGTGGAGAACAACATGACGTTCACTGGTGATAAGTTCCAGCTGCTTGGGTATGGAAAGAATGAAGAACTCAAAAGGAACACTATATACAAAACTCAAGAGGGTCACCAAACAGAACGTAAGGAACACGTAAAAGACAGGGAATAATTATGTCAGCGGATCTTTCTTTTAAAGACCATAACAAGACAAAGATCACGACAGCCAAGAAGATGGCGGGGTGGGTATTGAGAACTTTCAAAACAAGGGAAATAATGCCGATGGTGACACTCTTCAAATCGCTAGTGCTCCCTCACTTAGAATATTGCTCAGTGCTGACGGTCCCGTTCAAAGCAGGAGAAATATCAGAGCTGTAACAAATACAGAGATCGTTTACGGCTCACATTGAGCTTGTAAAGCACCTAAACTACTGGGAACGCCTGCAAGTCTTGAACATGTATTCACTGGAGCGGAGGAGAGATACATTGTAATACATACCTACAACCAATAAAGATAACCAGATGTTGCACAAGTGTCTTAATATTCAACATCTTACCAGAAGATATCAGAAACACTGCTGGGACAAGTGTAGAAGCCTTCAAGAGGAAACTGGACAAGTATCTTCACCAGGTGCCAGATCAACCAGGCTGTGATGGATATGTGGGACAGCAGGTCTCCAGCAACAACAGCCTGGTTGACCAGGCACGTACCAGACGAGCCTGGCTCATGGCCAGACTCAGAGAGTAGATTAACTCTCGAAACTCTTCAAAGGTATATCAAAGGTCATCTGTCTGTAGTTCTGGGGGTCATCTTCCCCAGCGTCTGGTCTCAGAGCAGGTCTGCTAGGTTGGAAAGGAAATACGAAGCATCTAGGAAGTAAAGGTACGTGAATACAAAATCTAAGTGAAAGACTTAATAAAGATTTACCTGCCATCCTAAGTGTTCACGAGAGAGAGAGGAAAGACCAACAATCCCACCAGAGTGCACAGCATCCCTCTGAAGTTGTTAGTGCCATATCAATTCACTATTTCAAGACTCGGTCTTGATAAATACTTTGCATATACAGGATTCTGCTAGTCACACTCCACCCTGGCAAAAGTTCCAGAACTAAACAATGTGTCTGTTACCCACCTATTTACCTATAGCACAGCATTTAAAGGAAGAAATAGTCACTTACAACTGTAGTTGGCAGCTGAGTAACATGAACAGAATCGGTATTACTGAAGTAGAAGCACTTATTATCACAACTAAGCGCTAAACCCATAAGGGTCATACAGCAATAGAGGTAGTTGTAGTCCATGCTTATTAAACATCACTGTCTTCCCTCTCAAAAACAGCTCGTTTTCACAACTCGTATATAAACGAGTCTTATTTCCCCGTCCCCCTGCCCAGTATACGCGAGTCTCCATGAGGATTGCAAAATCTTGTTCTGCATTTACCAGGCACTAACACTGAACTCGTCCTACCCTTAATACATACAACCATCCCCCCATCCCATTCTTTCTTTCTTTCTCTGAAGAGATGAGACTAATTACTTACGTAGGGAAGGGAGTGCTATAAAGACTTGACAAACACATTCAAATCTGAGGCAAAATAAAAAAAAAATTCCACACACATTTGCAACTTTTCAAACCATTTCAATTACACAGTTCTTAATTATGCCTAGTAGTATCCCATCCCTTCCTTCTTCCCTACCTCTTTCTTTCTTCCCTTCCTTCCCTACCTCTTTCCTTTCTTTCTTCCCTTTCCCACACCTCAGCTTCAAACTATCCCGTGAACATCAAAATGGTATATAACAACCTGTCGGTATTATATACCATTTTGATGTTCATCTTGTCAGACACTGCAACACGTGGCATCTTGGTACAGAAAACACCTTGAACAAGCTTTTCAAGTGAGAAGGGTTGGATCTGAGAGGGACATGACCTCTCAGTTGCCTCTCACTACTACTATTACTACTACTACTACTACCCTGCACCTCTCCTTCCGACAGTATTTAAGTCTCCGCACTGTCGCTTGATCTTCAGATAGTTCCTGACTATGGAACTGAACTTCTCCAGGCCGAGGGACTGACAACCTCAAATTCTACGACTTTAAGGGTGATGGACTGATTACATCGTCTTCACATCTCTTCTGTTCCTGCCTACTTTCTGTATTCGACTGAAGAAGCCTACTGTGTAGGCGAAACGTTTCGGAATAAAGTTGTCTAACTGTTGCATATGTGTCTTACCTAACATTCAAACTATCCCGTCGGCTTCTCTCGTACCAAACTTCAAGGAGGGGGGATACGTTTATGTTGTTGAACGGCTTTTAATACAAGGACCTGGAGCTATTTTTTTTACCCTGAATCAAACCTGATTACCTACCAAACCCCTTGCATGACTGAGGGGAAAAGTTCAACAGATAGGAGTAGCGAGCGAGTATATGGTAACGATAGTTTGATTGCAGGCTGCTTGTTAAGGTAGGGTCAGTCTAGTTCCCGCTATCCCCTCCTCCCCCCTTTCTCCCAGCACAACTATAAGTAAAAGCCTCTGCTCCTATTCTAGTGGATATTGGTTGAAAGCTTCACTTTTGACCAATAATAAACTTGGTCCTTCCAGTTTTAAGCTCCACATGAGACTTTTCGATAGTCACCACCTTTTTTAAGTATCTTACACTTATCATGGAGAGTGATTTCTTAAGCAGTGGGTAACCTGTCTCTTTTTCCAGCTGGGAATGACAGCTCGGGTCACCTGCCAACCAACGAGAAGTGTTGAAGGAGACGGACTGAAACCGGTCTTGGGACGTCACCTTATAATCTACCTGATTAATTGTACAGGACACTACCCCTCATGTTTGCAGTGGTAAAGAACCTGCGTTCCTGTCATCTGGAGTGACTATTCAAGGCTATAGACTCTGTGAAGAACTAGTCGTTGGGTTGTCACTCAACACCTGTGAAGACCCCCCCACATCATCAACGGCTACAATTTCTACCAGACATAAACCAGACACACAGTTTACTTGTACATATTACCGTTGAATTCAAATGTCATTTTTCCATTTCATTTTTCTTTCAAGTAGGATACACTTTCATTTTTTAATGTTTTATCTTTGCATTACTAAATAATGAAGTGTTTATCTTTGTGAATTATTTCTTTTTCTATTCATTAATTTTCCTGAGGAGGAGCCAGCCTTGGTAATACTGTCTGAAGTTGTTACAGGGCTGAGTAAGCCTTCACAATGACCCCAGGTGGATATGCAAATTTAGGGGACCTGTCCCCCATACAAATATAATAATAACGCTGCTTCAAGTCTCCAAGTCCTTCTTTTTAAGCGCCCTAGCCCCTCCATACAGCTACTACTAACCCCCAGCCCTCAAAAAAATACCTCCTAGTGGTACTACAGCACCTGCCAGTCAGATAAATAAGACGTCCAAGACTTGGATATCATGGCACCGACTACGTATGCCTGTCAGGTACTCGAAAGACCAATCATAATCCTGTGTTCATCTTCGTCAGCTATAAGATCAATAACCAGAGCCATCTTGTGGTGGTATGCAACTCTAAATGGCTTGGAGGTTTACTACCCGTTCGCCATGGGTTCTAAATCACCCGTTCCGTGGTCTCTAAATGGTCCTGTGACTAAGTGCTAAGTGTCTGGTGACTAAGTCCTCCGAGCAATTAAGTCCACTTCGCATACGGTCTGGTTAGGTTAGGTTGTTTTACATCCACAAATAATAATAAATTATAATATTCCACACAGGAAACACAATAAGAGGCAGTAATAATAAAAATGTCAGAGGCACGAACAGAAAACGGAGTCACCAATACGTCAGACTGCTACTGTTCCAAGCACCTTCAACAGTTACCCATTTGACTGTTTTTACAACAGTGCCGTAATGTTTGTGGTTAAGAGGACCGGCTGACGTGTGCTGTGACATGCTGACTTATCAGGAAGAAATTAAAATGTTTCCCCTAACTCTGTCTAGGAAATTTTTCCCACCAAGCCAGACACACATGCCGTTACATAGTATATATATCCATGGTGGCCGCTGTTTCTTAGTGACAGTGTTTACTGTTATTGCGTTGGCATGTAGAGAAAATCAGATTACATTCGTAAATATATAGTGAATTGGTGAAGGACGAATAGCCTACAAAAAGAACACGAGTTATCTCCTAGCCTAACTTTTGTCTCTGAGTGAAAATTGAGTGTAAGTAGGAGTCACAACACAACCCAGTACACAATTTGCTCAATACAATTTATTCATAAAATGAAATAGTGAAAATCCTCGTACACTTTTAAATATATAGTGAATTAGTGAAGGAAGGATATACACAGACAAGAAATTTCCCAGTCTATTTTTTTTCTGAGTTCAAAGGCGTCATTCACAGTACTACCAACCCGCAACACAATTTTCTCAAAAGAAACTTGTTCAAAAAATATATAGTTTCTTCCAGAGGTGCGCCAGAGTATCTCTGAGTATCCTGTTACACTTAATGACATTTTAAGACATATCGCACCACGTCACATTTGTCAAACGCCTTTGCTTAATCTGAATAAATCACAACTGTTTTTTTCTTGTATCTGTTGTCTTCCATTTTAGTGTAGCGAGCTGCTTACTTGTAGCTCAACACACGTTTTTCTTGGGTTTTGTTAACTATGTCATCACTGATGGTTCATGGTTCACATAATGACTCACAACAAGCTCATTGTCAATGGTTTACAAAAAAGACACATTGATAAACGAGACACTTTTTAATGAAAACTAGACACGTGTGCAACATCTGTGTATCTTTATTGTAGACACTTCGCCATCAAGTGGCTTTATCAATACAAATTCAAGGCCATGCATGGAAGACAGTAGAACTATATACAGAAGATGAGGTAATCAGTCCCTCAACCTTGGAGTTGGTGTACAAAGCACCGTACTCGTTAAGAATCATTTTAGTCATTCTTCCCTACATGTTCTCCAATGAATCTATATCCATCCTGTAGTAAGGAGACCAAAACTGAACGGCATAATCCAAGCGAGGCCTCACTAGTGATGTATAGAACTGTAAATTAACTTTGGAACTCGTTACTTACACTTCTTGAAATAAATCCTAATATGTAATCTGTTAACCTTATTGCGCACACTTGGGCACTGTTGTGCTGGCTTTCGATTTCTGCTTACCATGACTCCCAAGTCTATTTCACACTCCATATGATCAAGCTATTTCACCTAGTTCATAGTTTCGAGGATTATTTTCATTCCTAAGGACTAGGACTTTACACTTGTCCACACTGAACTTCGTCTGCTTTGTACTGGCCTTGTATGGGCCAGTAGGCCTTATGCGTTGTTCCTCCATTCTTATATATAGAAAGGAGATTATTTAATCTAGGATTATTGAAACAAATATTTCAAATGTTTGTTCCTAAATGGGACAAATGTTTGTTTCCAGGTGTGGGTTTTGTCAACACATCTGGTACTGTTTCATCACGTAATGTGTGTTTATGTGGGTGGATGTGTCAATGGACGGGGGGGGGGGGGTACGTGCCTGCGTTCGTTCGTTCTCTCTCACCTACATGTGGTTGCGGGGGTTATGGATCGAGTCTTAGCTCCTGGCCCCGCGTCTCAACTTGCCCCTGGCCAGATTCACTCCCTCCTAGCTTCGTGGGTCCTTTCTCTTAAAACTATGTATGGAACATGCCTTCACCCTGAGACTGAAGAAGTACTTCCTAACATCCCTTTGGCTCATCTGTGTCTTAATTTCCAACTGTGCCCCGAGTATTTCCTTCCCGCCTCTTAAACAGCCCCCCTCCCGTTTACCTTATCAAGTCCTCAGAGTATTTTGTATATTGTTACTATGTCTCCCCCGGTTCTTCTGTTCTCCACTGTCATTAAACTGTTTTCCATTATCCTCTCCTCGTAAATCGTACCTCTTAGCTCTGCAACAAGCCTCGTTGCATACCTCTGCAATATCTCCAGCTTCTTAACATGCTTCCTCGGGTGCTGATGGTACATTATCTAAGATGGTCCTGACCTATGCTGTATAAAGGGCCCCTGAAAGACTGCTGAAATTCCTGAAGGGTACTCTAGATCTGCCGGTCGAGTACTGGCTGCAGAGATTATTATACAGCTGAAGTGAGCCTCTGGCACCAAGTATACCAGGTATTAATGGTGAGGTCTGCATTCTCTGTTCCCAGAGTCTATACTCAGCGTCTAGACTTCTTGTCCATTTGCTGAGGTTAGCTTCAAGAAATCACTTATCAGACCAGTCTTGTAGTTCGTCCAGATTCATATGCAGCCTTTCCCTATAATCATCTGTTGTATTCGCCTCACTGGTTGTATACACCATCAGAAAACACGGACACATCTGATTCAATCTCAGTCAGGTATGTCTTTCACATCAACCAAAACACCATTGGTCCTAATGCTGGTCTTTGCAGAACCCAGCTTGTTACTCCTCCCCATTCTGACATCTCTTGCCCAACAATAGCTCTTTGGTTTGTTCCTCTAAGGTAGCGTTACCCAACCTGTGGTCTGTGGACCCTTGAGGGGTCCGCAACAGTAGTAACAGCATCAGCCATCTTATGAAACATGTCTTTTTAATACTATTTTTTAATTCAAATTCAGTTACGTATGTCTTTAAAACAGAGATGAAACTTGAAAAATAGTTAATAAAATCTACTTGAGTAGATAGACCTTTCAAAAACCTGGAGTCCCTGAAAAAATTAATTAAAAAAAAAAAAAAAGTTCCTTGGTGGTGAAAAGGTTGGTAACCACTGCTCTAAGGTACACTGATCTTGAGTACGTTTCCTGCTATTCCTGCCTGTACCTCAAGGTTTTGTCACAACCAACTGTGCGGTACAGCATCAAATGCCTTCTTGAAGTCAAGGAAAATGTAATCCACCCATTTCTCCTCTGTCTAGCATCTGTTACTTTGTCACAGAACTCCAAAAGATTAGTAAGACAAGATCTGCCAACTCTGAATCCCAACTAGCTGTTGTTCAAGTAACCTCTTGTACAAGTGTTCGATCACTCATCTTCTGATAATCCTCCTCTCCATTAATTACCTTGTATCCTAAGCATGTCAGTGAAACCAGTCTGTAATTCAATACTTCTCGTCTCTTTCTTAAATATAGTGACTACATCCATTATCTTCCATATTTTGTGTCCATTGTCTTGTGGATCCTAGCTAGTTCTTCAGTGTTTCTTCTTCCTCCCTATTGTGTATGGTCTCCAGTACCTATCTGTGCCCCCCATCCCTCCAGACTTTCTAGTATTGCCCATTTCCACTGATACCTCTTCAAATTGCTTTTTCAATACTTTACAGACTTCCTTGTCTCCTCTTTCGGTCGTCTTTATTTTGATGTGGCTGTGAAGTGGTTTTGGTTCAGACTTGGCCTTGGCTGCTATGTCATTCTCAAATTCTTGCTCAGCTTCTCTCCTCAATCTTGAATATTTGTTTCTGGTTAAACAGCTTACTTCTCTGTTCTTGTCTGTCCTTCACTTTTCATATTCTTGCCAGGCTTTTATGTTTTTTTTATTTTTGTTTCGTTCTGCATCACTAGATGAACTAAGGACCCTCTTTCTCTTTGCTGTTTTAAATCTTCTGGGTATGAAATTCTCCTATGTCTACTGGAACTTTCCATCTAGGTACTCCATCGCATCCACCGACTTTCCTTCCAGTTCCCTTTCCCACTACACTGTGTTCAGTAATTCTGTCATCCCTTCAAAGGATGTTCCCTCCATCTGCCTTTCTTTCCTCTATGTTCAGCTCCACAAAGTACTATTAAGTTCAGTACTGCATAGTCGTTAGCATCTAGGGGTCTCGTAATCTATCTATATTGAATGTACTTGCAGGAAATATTAGATCCAGTCTTGCTGGTTCACCCTCCCTCCCTCCCTCTCTCTCTTTCCTGTTATATCCAGAAAATGCTGCCAAAAAGGTTTCCCTTAATTACCTTCGTCAACGTAATACTCCATGCTTCCATTTTCCCATGGGAAGTCCGGTTCTTTCCATATTTCTTTGTGGGTGAACTCATCACGAGAAAGCTTTATCTTAGCCCTGTGTGCACTCCTAGCTGCTTCTGCTATGTCAACCATCGCTCTGCTTTTGCTGTCATATTCCGGTCTTCTACTGTTAAGTGGCGAGTTATATATGACAGAAACCACTACTTAACTGAGCCTATTATGAAGTCGTTTGCCTTAATTTTTTTTTATCCCTCTCATCGCTTCCAAACTCTACTGATTTCTTATCAGTGTCACTCTTCCACCTCCCCCAATTCCTCTCTTTATCACCTGATGTCTACTGGGAATATGGTGTCTGATATCTTTTGTCAGTTACATCTCTTATGATAGGTACAACGTCTGGGAAGTTAACTTAGCTATATGTTGTTTCAACTCACCAGTTTTGTCTGATAATCCATCTGCATTTGTGTACCACACAGAGCTTTCTGTCCCTTAGGCATTTACAATGCACAAGAATCCTTTGGTTATTAAGCACTTTAAACATATTCATTTTCTAACAAATAACAATTTCACATTATTCGTGCCAACCTGCAAATGTCATGACCAATTCACTCTCATATTGCATAAGTAAAACAAAACTATTCAAAATCAATGTTTCACATTCTGTAATTCATGTCCAGAAAATGTTCCATGTCATCACCCATGAATGTGTACCAATTTAGACAAAATGGAAAATATCCCCATCATTCATGCCAAAAGATACTGGGTTCTCAGTAGAGTGGGGGAGATAGGGCTGGTGTTGGTGTGTGCATCGCTACAAGTGGAGGGTCAGAGATAAAGTTGTAGGTAGGAAAAAGGTACAGACAGTGCTGACTCGGACTCAGCCCCCAGCCTTAGTGCCAGTCCAGGCTCTATTAGGGACTCTACCACAGTCACCACTAAAACCTTATACACCCATCAATGCACAAGACCACAGGCCACATTACAGACGTAGTGAAGGAGTCGTCGTCTTCTTCTGGGGAAAGTAGTTCCCGGAAGCAGGAAGGGGTGGCCCTGGCTTGGGTACTGAGGATTATAGCCAGTCCTAGAAACTGCACAAATTGAGAACACACCTGCCAGAAATTCTACCCACCCAAAAGCGCAATTATGCAAATTCTATGTTTGGGGCATCTGTAAGCATGGAATATCAGGAAAAACAAATTGGACATGAAACCTTCAGCATCCACAAAAATGGCATGACCTCCTGTTTAAAGAAGTGTGTCGCTCTCCCTCCTGTAAATTCGTTCACCTAGAAATGTGCCACTCTTCGGTCTTCCAAAAACTGTGTTACAAAACCAGTTCCCCTTATACCATCTACAAGGGACTAGGAGGTACCTCACAAAACAAACAATAGTAGTTACGACAACCCCACTCCAAGTGATTTTTTAGTGGCAGGAAATGGAAGGAAATAAAAATAGTGCACCACCTTGGAGCCTTGTTAGACTGGAGGCACAGCCAGTGGCCCTCCCATGGCCCTCCAGAACCACAACTACCGATGCCAATAACAAAATCCCCCCAACAAACACAAAATACAACCTTGTTTATATCTACTAATATACTGGGCCTTAAGATATCCACCAACAAGAAAATACCTTTCATCAGTAGACTTTCAGAATCAAATGCAATGTTTGCAGCCTTCACAGAGACCCACACAAAAGATCACTTTGACAACGGAATACGGATAACCTTTTTAGATGTGACAGAAAGTACAGGCAACAAGGGGTGTTGGCCTATATGTCAAAGAGTTGCTCATATGCACAGAGATGTTGACCACAAATGAAGTTGAAGTTCTAACAATAAGGATCGAGAACCAAAACCAAATGGTGGTTGTATATAAGCCACCAGATGCAGCCTCCCAACAGTTCAAGGAACAGCTATTGAAAATTGATTACTGTCTGGAAAGCATTCCAGCTCTATCCCCAAACATCTTACTGCTTGGTGATTTCAAACTAAAGATCAAAATGGAAGAATGTAGCAAATAATGTTATAGCAGAAACAATCCCTGGAGGTAGCGCAGATGAAAGGTCACACACACATGAGCTACTAAATCTGTGGTAAACACATCCTAAGTCAGCAGATAGTGGAGCCAGCAAGACTGGAAAACACACTTATCTTTACAAAAAACGAGGACCTGGTTAGAAACAAAAAAAAAAATTCCGATCACAATCTAGTCGAAGTTCAGACTTACACGTACAGGGGTCCTGATCAGCAAAATGCACGTAGCTGTGAAGGTGTCTTCACCAAATAGAAGTACAACAAGAATATCAACTGGGACTAGGTGAACCATATCTTGAAACATGTTGTTAGGTAAGACACATATGCAACAGTTAGACAACTTTATTCCGAAACGTTTCGCCTACACAGTAGGCTTCTTCAATCGAATACAGAAAGTAGGCAGGAATAGTAGAAATGTGAAGACGATGTAATCAGTCCATCACCCTAAAGTCGTCTACGACTTTAGGGTGATGGACTGATTACATCGTCTTCACATTTCTACTGTTCCTGCCTACTTTCTGTATTCGATTGAAGAAGCCTACTGTGTAGGCGAAACGTTTCGGAATAAAGTTGTCTAACTGTTGCATATGTGTCTTACCTAACAACCTGTCGGTATTGTATACCATTTTGATGTTCATCTTGAAACATGTTGGGTAGATATCGTAAGTACAGTCTCTCCTCACTTAACGACGCAGTTCTGTCCCTAATACAGCTTCAGTAAGCGAATTCATTGCTAAACGAGCATACTAGGTAAATACAACATCTAGTATCAGGCCCTTCCTCAGACAAGATGGGACTTACACAGATGACAACAAAGAAATGAGTGAGATACTGAAATCTCAATACGACTCTGTGTTTAGCGAGCCATTAAGCAGTCTAAAGATCGACAATCCAAATGATTTTTTCATGAGCCTCAAAACTCAATGTATGCCAGATTTCCGACATTGCCCTAACTCGACTTTAAGAAAGCCACTGACAACATGCCCATGCACTCAGCCTCAGACCCAGACTTGTGGAACTGTGTTTATTAAGAAATGAAAGAAACCCCTTTTGCATGCCCTAAGTATACTATGGAGTAGCTTAGACAAGGGTGAAATTCCAGTCACCAAAAACAATGGATATAGCCCCACCCCATAAATGTGGCGGTAAAGCATTAGCTAAGAACTATAGACTAATAGCTTAAACATCCCACATCATAAAAATTTTAGTGCTAAGAAACACAAATGTAAACCACTTGGAGTCCCAAAAACTGCACAATCCAGGGCAACATGGGTTCAGGGCAGATAGCTCCTGACTCTCGCAACTACTAGATCACTATGATATGGTGTTGGATGCACTGGAAGAAAAACAGAATGCAGATGTAATAGACACAGACATTGCAAAAGCCTTTGACAAGTGTGATCATGGCATAGTAATGCACAAAATACATGCTAAAGAACTGGGGGAGATGGATCTTTAACTTTCTAACCAATCGAACACAAAGAGTGGTCAACAGCGTTAAACGGAAGCTGCCGTAGTGAAAAGCTCTGTTCCACAAGGCACAGTACTCACCTCCATCCTGTTCCTCATCCTCATATCAAACAGACAGAGATGTAATCCAAAGCACCGGGAAGACGATACTAGGATCTGCATGAGACTGTCATCTATTGAGGACATACTTTACCTCCAAGAGGATATAAACTAAATTTTCCAATGGGCAACGGAAAACAATGTGATGTTCAATGAAGACAAATTCCAACTACTCCATTATGGAAAACTGGAGGAGATAATAACTAGAACGGAGTACAGCCTCTTCTCACTTAGCGACGTACTCGTTTACCGATGCCTCGGACGTACGATGGGCTCTCTGACCAATATTCGTACTTAATGTATACTAGAGCTGATTTCCTCTATTCTGTTTATTTCAATATACAGTACACTACTGTATAAACATTTAAAAATATACCAGAAATGGTGCAAAGATGGCATTAAAACAATATCAAAGATGGTTGACACAAACTCACTACCATTATAGTATGCTCCTCACTTAGCAAGCAAACAATTCGTTGAATGATTTGGTCTCAGGAACATAACTCAGTCGTTAAGTGAGGAAAGGCTGTATACTACACTCTGATCATACAATAGTGCATAAACATAATGTGAGGGCCCTGGAAATGGCAATGTCTGAGGATTTCACTTTCAAGGATCACAACAGTGCCACAATCACAACTGCAAAGCAAATGATAGGACGGATAATGAGAACATTCAAAACAGAGATGGCAAGTCAATAATGATCCTTTTCAAAAAACTTCTTTCTAGGCTGGAATATTGCTGTACATTAACATCTCCGTTCAGAGCAAGTGAAATCGCAGATCTTGAGAGTGTACAGAGAACCTTTACTGCACATGTAAGTTCTATAAAACACCTCAACTACTGAAAATGCTTGGAAGCACTTAACTTGTACTTGCTGGAACGAGGGCGAGATAGATACATGATAATCTACACTTGAAAACTCCTAGAAAGAATGGTCCCAAATTTGCACACAGAAATCACTCACTTTGCAGGCGGTGCAAAATACCCTCAATGAAAAGTAGGGGCGCCATTGGTACACTAAGAGAAAAACACCACGAGTGTCCGGGGAATTACCTACAGGCCACTGGCTGCCTTCAAGAGGGAGCTGTACAGATAAAGTCGGTGCCGGGTCAGCCAGGCTGTGGCTCGTACGTTGGACTCTGTACGGCCAGGAGTAACAACCTGGTCGATCAGGCCCTGATCCACCGGAAGGCCTGGTCGTGGACCGGGACGCGGGGTCATTAATCCCCGGAAGACCCTCCAGATAAACTCCAGGCAGGTAGAAGGGGCGGAGAGGGGAGTGGTACTGGGATAGTAGGGGGGCGGGACCAAAATTAGGCTGGTTAGGAAAGGGATGGGGTGTACCTTGAGGAGTTCCATAAAGCTGGGTGCTCCTTCTCCTGGCCCCCTCATCTGCTGCTCTTCCTAGTATCTCGTGTGTGTGTGTGTACTCACCTAGTTGAGGTTGCAGGGGTCGAGTCCGAGCTCCTGGCCCCGCCTCTTCACTGGTCGCTACTAGGTCACTCTCCCTGAACCATGAGCTTTATCGTACCTCTGCTTAAAGCTATGTATGGATCCTGCCTCCACTACATCGCTTCCCAAACTATTCCACTTCCTGATTACTCTGTGGCTGAAGAAATACTTCCTAACATCCCTTTGATTCATCTGTGTCTTCAGCTTCCAACTGTGTCCCCATGTTGCTGTATCCAGTCTCTGGAACATCCTGTCTTTGTCCACCTTGTCAATTCCTCTCAGTATTTTGTAAGTCGTTATCATGTCCCCCCTATCTGTCCTGTCCTCCAGTGTCGTCAGATTGATTTCCCTTAACCTCTCCTCATAGGACATACCTCTAAACTCTGGGACTAGTCTTGTTGCAAACCTTTGCACTTTCTCTAGTTTCTTTACATGATTGGCTAGGTGTGGGTTCCAAACTGGTGCCGCATACTCCAATATGGGCCTAACGTACACGGTGTACAGGGTCCTGAACGATTCCTTATTAAGATGTCGGAATGCTGTTCTGAGGTTTGCCAGGCGCCCATATGCTGCGGCAGTTATTTGGTTGATATGCGCTTCAGGAGATGTGCCTGGTGTTATACTCACCCCAATATCTTTTTCCTTGAGTGATGTTTGTAGTCTCTGGCCCCCTAGACTGTACTCTGTCTGCAGTTTTCTTTGCCCTTCCCCAATCCTCATGACTTTGCACTTTGTGGGATTGAACTCCAGGAGCCAGTTGCTGGACCAGGTCTGCAGCCTGTCCAGATCCCTTTGTATTTCTGCCTGGTCTTCGATCGAATAAACTCTTCTCATCAACTTCACATCATCTGCAAACAGGGACACCTCGGAGTTGATTCCTTCCGTCATGTCGTTCACAAATACCAGAAACAGCACTGGTCCTAGGACTGACCCCTGTGGGACCCGGCTGGTCACAGGTGCCCATTCTGACACCTCGCCACGTACCATTACTCGCTGCTGTCTTCCTGACAAATATTCCCTGATCCATTGCAGTGCCTTCCCTGTTATCCCTGCTTGGTCCTCCAGTTTTTGCACTAATCTCTTGTGTGGTACTGTGTCAAACGCCTTCTTGCAGTCCAAGAAAATGCAATCCACCCACTCCTCTCTCTCTTGTCTTACTGCTGTCACCATGTCATAGAACTCCAGTAGGTTTGTGACACAGGATTTCCTGTCTCTGAAACCATGTTGGCTGCTGGTGATGAGATCATTCCTTTCTAGATGTTCCACCATTCTTCTCCTGACAATATTTTCCATGATTTTGCATGCTATACATGTCAGTGACACTGGTCTGTAGTTCCCCTCAAGGAAGGTTCCTTGATGTTGGTGAGGGGCTCTTGATTTAGGGAATTGGATCTGTGCTCCAGTTCCCCGAATTAAGCCTGAATGCCTTCCACATCCCCCCCCCCAGGTGCTGTATAATCCTCCGGGTTTAGCGCTTCCCCCTTGATTATAATAATAATAATGGTCTGTAGTTTAGTGCTTCATGTCTGTCTCCTTTTTTAAAGATTGGGACCACATTTGCTGTCTTCCATGCCTCAGGCAATCTCCCTGTTTCGATAGATGTATTGAATATTGTTGTTAGGGGTACATATAGCGCCTCTGCTCCCTCTCTCAGGACCCATGGAGAGATGTTATCTGGCCCCATTGCCTTTGAGGTATCTAGCTCACTCAGAAGCCTCTTCACTTCTTCCTCAGTTGTGTGTACTGTGTCCAGCACATGGTGGTGTACCCCACCTCTCCGTCTTTCTGGAGCCCTTTCTGTCTCCTTTGTGAACACTTCTTTGAATCTGTTGAGTTCCTTACATACTTCACGGTCATTTCTTGTTGTCTCTCCTCCTTCCTTCCTTAGCCTGATTACCTGGTCCTTGACGGTTGTTTTCTTCCTGATGTGGCTGTATAACAGCTTCGGGTCAGATTTGGCTTTTGCTGCTATGTCGTTTTCATATTGACGTTGGGCCTCCCTTCTTATCTGTGCATATTCGTTTCTGGCTCTACGACTGCTCTCCTTATTCTCCTGGGTCCTTTGCTTTCTACATTTCTTCCATTCCCTAGCACACTTGGTTTTTTGCCTCCTTGCATCTTTGGGTGAACCATGGGCTCATCCTGGCTTTTCCATTATTCCTGTTACCCTTGGGTACAAACCTCTTCTCAGCCTCCTTGCACATTGTTGCTACATATTCCATCATCTCATTAACTGGCTTCCCTGCCACTTCTCTGTCCCACTGAACCTCATTCAGGAAGTTCCTCATTCCTGTGTAGTCCCCTCTGGTGGCCTGGTCGTTAACGCTCTCGCTTCACACGGTGAGGGCCTGGGTTCGATTCCCAGCCAGAGTAGAAACATTGGACGTGTTTCTTTCCACCTATTGTCTATGTTCCCCATCAGTTAAATGGGTACTTGGGTGTTAGTCGACTGGTGTGGGTCGCATCCTGGGACACTAACCTAAGGAGGCCTGGTCACAGACCGGGCCGCGGGGGCGTTGACCCCCGGAACTCTCTCCAGGTAAACTCTCCAGGTAGTTTGGTTTCATTTGTCCTGGCCTTCCTGCTTCCCCCTCCACTTGTAGCTCTACTGTGTATTCGAAGCTCAAAACCACATGATCACTGGCCCCAAGGGGTCTTTCATATGTGATGTCCTCAATATCTGCACTACTCAAGGTGAATACTAAGTCCAGTCTTGCTGGTTCATCCTCTCCTCTCTCTCTTGTAGTGTCCCTTACCTGTTGGTACATGAAGTTTTCCAGTACCACCTCCATCATCTTAGCCCTCCATGTATCTTCGCCCCCATGTGGCTCCAAGTTCTCCCATTCGATCTCCTTGTGGTTAAAGTCGCCCATGATCAGGAGCTTTGCCCTGCATGCATGAGCTCTTCTCGCCACTGCAGCCAGTGTGTCAACCATCACTCTATTGCTCTCGTCATACTCTTGCCTTGGCCTCCTGCTGTACTGTGGTGGGTTATACATCACTGCAATTATCACCTTGGGACGACCAGAGTGAAGCGTTCCCGCTATATAATCACTTTCTTCTCCGCTGTCTCCTCTCTCCAGCTCATCAAAATTCCATCGGTGTTTGATCAGCAATGCCACTCCTCCACCCCCCCTGTTCCTTCTGTCTTTTCTCAGGATCTGGTATCCCGCTGGAAAGATGGCGTCTGTTATCATACCTGTAAGTTTGGTTTCTGTGATTGGTATGATGTCTGGTGATGCCTCTTTGACTCTTTTGTGCCACTCCTCCCACTTGTTTGTTATTCCATCAGCGTTTGTGTACCATACCTTCAGTTTCCTTTCCAACACTGTGGTTTGGGGGGCCTGTGGGGGTGGGAGACCTGGTAGCATACTGTGGGATTCTATGGTTGCGGGTTGGGTGGAAGCTGTGGGTATGGATTGTATTGTGTGTTGGGATGGTGTGATAGGTTGTGGGGTTCTGAGGATAGTTGTGTGTGTGCTTGCCCTTGCTGCTCTGTTCTGCTCTGACTAACCTCTGCTGGTTCCATCCTTGTCTCCTTTCCTAGCTCCTTTCGCTTTTTTGTCCTCTCCCTCAGCTGCTGTCTCTGTTTGTGTTCTGTCTCTGTCTAGGAACACCTTGTACTCTTCCGAGCTTTTCAACCGTGGTTTCTCTTGGAGGATCCTGTTCCGCACTGTTTGTCCTGAGAATCAGCTTGATCGGTCGGTTTCTCCCCTTCAAGTACCCCCTTATTCTCTGAAAATTTACAATCTCATCCATGTCTTCTCCCCCTATTTCCGTGATGATTTTCTCAATCTCCTTTCTTTCTTCCTGCCGTCTTTCAGTGTGTGTCCTTTCCTCTCTCTCCCGAAGCCCATGGATAATCACCGATTTTGCCCTTTCCTTCTCCCATTGCCTCTCCCTCTGTGACTCTGTTTCCTGTCTGTATGTGGTCATTTTCTCCCTTGATTTTTCCAGTGGCTCTTGGTAGCATGGTTGTGCCTCAGCATTCGACCTATCTCCCTCTCCATCTGCACCCATCTGCTCTTCCCTTCCACTCCCTGGCCCTTCTTTGCAGGCTGATATGTCCTTAGCATAATTCATATCTCCTTCCTTCCTGTTCAGCCTCTCATCTTCGTATGGTGTGTCTTCTCTGGTCACTGCCCCTGAGACTTGCTTCAGCCTGTTTACCTCAAATTCTAGGACCTTTACCCTGGCTACTGCAGTTGCGACTTGTGCCTCCCAATTCTTCGTCTCCTTCTCCAAACTCTTGTCCCATTTCACAGAGAGCTCTTTCTCCATTTTTTCAGAAAGCTCTCCTAATTTTCTCTCCCATTCTTGCTCTATCCTTTTCCACTGTTCCTCCATCCATTCCTCCCTACCAGTACCATTGTCATCTGATCCCTGATTCCTGCGAGTCCCAAGCATTTTTTTTTTAGTGAAAGAGAGAAAGAAAAAGAAAAAGGGGGAGAGAGTGATAGGGAGAGAGAGAAGGGGAGCCTAGAAGGAGGGGAAAAGAAGGGAAAAAGGGGAGAAAGTGAGAGAGAGGGAAAAGGTAAGAGGGGTGAGTGACAAGGGAAGAGAGAGAGAGATAAAAGAAGAGGAAGAGAGCAAGAGAGGAAGAGAGGGAGAGGGAGAGAGAGAGGAAGAGAGAAAGAGTGAGAGGAAGAGAGAAAGGGGGAGAGAGAAAGAGACAGAGAGAGAGAGAGAGAGAGAGAGAGAGAGAGAGGAAGAGAGAGGAGAGGGAGAGAGATGGGGGGAAAGGAAGGGTTATAGGGTCACTTCACAGGAAGGTGTAAAATCCTGTATATGTGTGTGTGTCTGTGTGTGTGTGTGTGTGTGTGTGTGTAATGAACAATCTGGCAAGGATGGATTACCCCAGCTGTACTAAGGGTATCATCATGTGGGATACCCTTTCAACCCAGACAACAGACAAGCTAAAACCTTGGGTTACAAACAATCCAGCTGACACCGATGCCATCATGAAAATGGCTTCTGAAGCTATGTTAGAGGATGCAAGCTCTGATAAAAATGCTTGCCATTTATCTATGAGTGCACATCACTTGGGTGATTTTCTCCTAATGGCTCCCATCTCTGTGACTGGCGCATGTCACGACCCACAGGCTCTACTGCAGCGGCTCATCCGCCCCTATTCACATTGAATACAAGTGTATTCGCAGCAAGGTGGTGGCTGACCAATACAGCCTTCATGGCATGACCTGTTCAAGTTCCAAAGCATGGTATATCAGACACACTGAAGTCAACAGGATCAAGAGAAGCCACGATACAGCCCAGTGCTCAGCCGACAGGTAGCCTCCATTTTTATTATTCAGCAAACCAGATACTCATGCCAGCTGTTCCGATGATGGGATCATGTTATATCCCTGAGAGAACAGACTTCTGGTGTGAAATTATATGTGTGTATCTGCAATGGCTGACACCTACATCCAATTTATTGGTGCTGCTTATCACAGGGAAGGACAAGCTCAAGTACAGGGAACTTCCGATGTTCTGACTCGGCACGACATATAATTATGGTGTGATTATATATATATATATATATATATATATATATATATATATATATATATATCACAGTTCTGTTCTATTATTCTCTAGTATTGGGGCTGTTGTTAATTTGATCCTGTGGTGTGAATATTATTTTTTCTCACCGCCATGCATGTGGCCTCTACCACCTGCTTCCTTTGTCTTTCAATATCTGCCCTTTTTCATTAAAAAATCGTTTGCTATACATCTGGGGAACTTAAGTCACCATCCTAATTAATGATAATAGACACAACCTGGGTTTATCCAAACGACATTATAGCTCTGAGGGGTGTTAATGTCTACGTGCCCCGTGGCCTGGTTGGCAACGCTCTTGCCTCACACTGGGTGTCCGTGGTTCAATCCCCGGCCGGGTGGAAACATTGGGCGTCTTTCCTTACACCTGCTGCTCCCGTTCACCCAGCAAGTAGGTACCTGGGTGTCGACTGGCGTAGGACTGAAGGACCACACTGGAAACAAGACGGACAGTCCTCAACGACGCACTGACTTTCTTAAGCTATCCTGGGGTGGCTAACCCTTCGGTGTTAGAACTCCGAACAAAATCTTATCTTACATGTGCCACTATACTTTTTTACACTTCCAGTGTTGTATTTACATTGTTTACTTTTTGTTGGCCGCTGCTGTGGCGCTTACAACTTTGTTTACAATGGGATATTCTCAAAGTTTCTCTTGCCATTCTCTGAGTTCCAAGTTTAGTTTTCTCGTGGTTTTATCGTTCTGTGTGTGACCTTTTTGTCTTCTGTTATGGTATGTTCGTGTCATACCTGATTGTACACCTCTTATGATGCCATCTAGAACAAATCAACAATTTGGAAAAAAAATCGGAATTAAAGAGTGCCGAGGCTACAGCGGGTGATAACTCCTGCAAGTGGAGTCTACCCGGAGGGTATTAGGAGGGGTCAGCGCCCCTGCGGCCCAGTCCTTAACCAGGCTACAAGTAGAACCAATATTATATAACTATAAATCAGCTATATTGTGCTATACTATGCACCAGCATTTATACCGATACTGGAATAAGCAGAAGCAAAAAAATCTCCTCCTTTCTTATGTTCTTATGTAGCATTGAAAATTGGGTTGGTCAAATGTTTGTTAGTTTGATGAATTGTAAAGGACCTGCCTAGTATGGGCCAACAGGCCTGCTGCAGTGTTCCTCCTTTCTTATGTTCTTAAATCCTGAGATTTACTACCAGCTTATTGCCATAGATTGAGAACCTGAATTGAATAGAGGGTAGAAGAGGTTACAACGTTGCAGATACTCGGGTATTAATTAGTGCATATCTCTCTCATGTTCGAGAGGGCGTAGACCAGGACGAGGGGACACGTGAAAGCAGTTAGCAGTTCCTTGTCTCCTTTATTTTATTACTATTACGACCCTTTGGGGTCATAGTGCGGGGAAAGGTGGAGGCTCGATCCTCCGTCCGCTGATCACACCTAGGTTTCTAATAAGTCACAATACCGTGACTGGACCGAAACGTCGTCACCAGTTTCAGTTTATGTGAGGGTTGTGTATGCAAGCTAAAAGTCAAAAGGGAAGAGAATTCAACTGCTTTATTTCTATGTAAACAGAAACATCAAGTGTAAGGCTACTTGACCATAAGCTTCCACCCGCCCCAGAGTTAAACTCGGATCCCTCGGTTGCTAAGTGGAGGCGATACCACCGAACTACGCTAAGGTCTGTAATTCAGGACCTCTTCAGTTTCCTTTGACTCAAAAACCTGGTCTTCCTGCAAGACACCTGAAGGACGTTGCTGGTCCCAGACCAGTCCTCCTGGTGAAATCAAGACCTGACCAACCCGGCTGCTGATAAGACACATGTGCAACAGTCAGGTATCTCTATTCCGAAACGTTTCGCCTACACAGTAGGCTTCTTCAGTCGAGTACTGGAACACTGTTCCAGACTATGGAGCAAAACTCTTCTCCAGGCTGGGGGACTGACCACCTCAAAACTACGTCTTCAAGGGTAATGGACTGATTAGAAAGTCTAAACATCTGTACTGCTTACTCTTCTGTATTCGACTGAAGAATTAGACACATGTGCAACACTTGAGTATATTGAGGAAACGTTTCACCACACAGTGGCTTCATCAGTCCTACACACAGGAGAATGGTGAAGATCAGAACGAGTCTGAGGTAATCAGTCCCTCAGCCTGAAGTCGATGTTATCAGTCTATCAATCTTGAAAAGAATACAGCATATGCGCGAGGCTTATATACTGTAGACAGGTGAGGTGAAGCAGTTGTAGGTGGTATGATGGTGAACATCCAAGATGGAGGCAAGTGGTATGATGGTGAACATCCAAGATGGAGGCAAGTGGTATGATGGTGAACATCCAAGATGGAGGCAAGTGGTATGATGGTGAACATCAAAGATGGAGGCAAGTGGTATGATGGTGAACATCCAAGATGGAGGCAAGTCATGCCTTATCAATGTGTCGGTTCTCTGAACCATTTATCTATATTCGACTTAAGAAGCCTACTATGTAGGCGAAACGTTTCAGAATAAAGATAGCTAACTGTTGTACATGTGTCTTACTTATCAAACTGTCGGTACTGTATACCCTTTTCATATTCATTCAACCCGGCTGTCACTACTGGCCGCAGTTCTTGAACCCATGGGGCACAAAACATTTTCGCGTGAAAGCGCCAAATCAGTAAGGGTTACACAGTTCTTGTAGAATAAAGAAAATAAACACGTCTGTTGATGTACTCGGGAATTATGTCGAGAATTCCAGTATAGTCCTTGTTAGAGGAACTAGATATCTATGTTGTCTATCAACGAGGCTGTTGGTGCCAGTCGAACGCAGCTCATCGTAGGTAACACAGGAAAGGGAAGAGTTACTGCAATTCCCTGGATTAAGAATCAATCAACTAAAACATTTCGGGAAAAATTTATATATATATATATATATATATATATATATATATATATATATATATATATATATATATATATATATATATATATATATATATACACACACACACCAGTTTTATGTTATTTATTTTTATCAAATCCCAATAACAGTCGTCAAAATATAAACTCAAAATATCGTTTTGCACCAGGCAGAAACCAGCGGGTATATACAAAGAAAGATGGCAGTCAGCAGGACTCGATACTGCTACTGAGACAGAAGATGCCCAAGCAGAGCTCTTATCGACTCAGCCACAAATGACAAGCTGAGCAGCCTGGTTCACAAGTCAGGTTTCTTTCTCAGCCAGGGCTTGTGAGGTCAGTACAGGAGGAGACTGAAATAGCGTGAATCCATGCCTGAGGCTCACTGACGTGCCCGGGGTGGAAAAGAAACATGGCTTGTGAACCAGGCTGCCCAGCTTATGTGGCATTCGTGGCCGAGTGGGTAAGGGCGCTGCCTGGGAATTTTGTCTCATTATATATATATATATATATATATATATATATATATATATATATATATATATATATATATATATATATATAAAATATACATATATATATATATATATATATATAATTATACACATACATCGTGCCGAATAGGTAAAACTGGTCAATTAGCAAGACCTCATTTAAAATTAGTCCTTTCTAAAATTTTATACCTTTAATGATATATTTTCTCATTTACGTTAATGTAAAAATTAATAATGTTGTACCAAAAGAACCTTAGAAAACTTACCTAACCTTATTATAACAATTTAACTTGGCCTAATTTAACTAAATATATTTTAGATAAATTTACAATACTTTAATAAACAAACACAATAAAATACATTTTTTTGGTTGCTTCAGAATGATTTTTGCGCAATTATTGCATACACAAATCTTCGCTTGCCTTATTCGGAAGAAGTGTTGCTATTTAACCCCAGATCGCAAGTTTTACTTATTCTAAGCCATTACCCCTCCACCTACCGTGCGTGCTACTAGCCGCCAGAACTAGCAACTAGCCCTTGGCTTCTCCCCTACAGGCCTTGCCCAGCGGGATACATCTGCTTGCAAGGCTTTGGGCCCAACCCAGACAGCGGATACACCAACTTCGACACGACATATATATCAATAAGGTCACAGTAAATAGGTGATATCACAATATGCAGAACAACAACTGTGAACACATCCAATGTGAGAAGTCACAAAAGCGCTTGGAGCTTCACTATTTTTCAGTGGCTGTCCTGCACACACACACACACCCAGATATATATATATATATATATATATATATATATATATATATATATAGATAGATATATAATAGGAAGTATGATAATATATGCAGTCGATAACAACCACAATACATGCATTCGTTATTAACCAAAATATTGCATTCGTTACCAACTACTGGGATATATATACAATACATTCGTCACCAACTACCATGATATATTCAATACAGTCATTACCCACTACCAAGATATATGTACACCAAAAACTGGTGAAGAAATGACAACGTTTCGCTATGTCGATAAACCTCTAGAGCGAAACGTTGTCCCAATAAGACCTCGTTCTGAAACCTGTCTAGTTTATTCATAAGTTTTTTCTTCTTCCTTCATTACTCTCCTACCTCATTTCTTTTTCCTTCAATTATTCTCCCCCCCTATTTCTTAAATTCTCTTATTCTCCTTCTTCGTATTACTTCTTACTCTTATTCTCATTCCTCTTACCACTTCTTACTCTACTTCCTCCCATTACTTCTTATTCTTCTTTCATTATTTCTTACTTTATTCTCCTTTCTTTTATTCCTTACTAAAATTTCTTTCATTATATTTACCCACTATTTTCCACTCATTATTACTCTCTTACCCTCCCATTACTTTCCCTACATACAAATTCAAGGGACAACCTGCAGCAACAGCCTGGTTGACCAGGTTAGCACCAGACGAGCCTGACCCATGGCCGGGGTCCGGGATTAGAAAGACTCTGGAAACTCATCAGAGGTAAAAGGTATGATTTATCCCACAGGTTTACTGGTACCCTCCCTTCATTAGCCACAACGACTATCTCAAAATATATTCATTAATCCCAACATAATCTGTCAAGATAAACCGAAAATAAATAGCAGTATATCAAATGTGCTAAATGTATATACCTGTGAGATCAGTAAACTGATATACCTAAGTGATTTCTGGAGTTTTTTTCTGAGTTCAGAGCCTAGCCAGGGGCCAGGATTCCTTGCTGATTGCTTTGTCAACCGGGCTGTTGCTGTTAGTGGCTCACTTAGTGCTCTCAAAACTGTACATAATGCTTTACTAAAAGCCTAACACTGAGGCTATGAAGCTTGTTCGAACATAGAAATTTCATTTAGGTACAGGTGCATGTAAGTACAATTATCATACATAGCAATGTGTAAATTACCTAGGACAACCCAAAAAAAATCAACCGTCCTGTCTTGTGAAACACAAGCAGTAGGTTGATGAGGAATCAGCCACCCTGAGAGATATACTAGTCAGTCGAGTGTGAAACAAAAGCAGTAGGTTGATAAGACATCGTCGAGTGTGAAACACAAGCAGTAGGCTGATAAGACATCAGCCACCCTGAGAGATATACAACTGCCAGGTCGAGTGTGAAACACAAGCAGTAGGTTGATAAGACATCAGCCACCCTGAGAGATATACTAGTCAGGTCGAGTGTGAAACACAAGCAGTAGGTTGATAAGACATCAGCCACCCTGAGAGATATACTACTGTCAGGTCGAGTGTGAAACACAAGCAGTAGGTTGATAAGACATCAGCCACCCTGAGATATATACTACTGTCAGGTCGAATGTGAAACACAAGCAGTAGGTTGATAAGACAGCCACCCTGAGAGGTATATTGTCAGGTCGAGTGTGAAACACTACTAGTTCTTTAATAAAGGTATACAGTATCATACGACTGGGGGTGTATAAGACAATGTAACACTTGTGTACATTTATTACCAAGATTTTGCCTCCGCAATAAATATACCCAAGCGTTTGCATACGTGTCTTGTTCCTTCAACAGGCAGTAGGCTAGTAGACAGCAAGCAACCATTCAGGGAGGTACTACCCTCGTCTGCAACCATCCAGGGAGGTACTACCCTCGTCTGCAACCATCCAGGGAGGTACTACCCTCGTCTGCAACCATCCAGGGAGGTACTACCCTCGTCTGCAACCATCCAGGGAGGTACTACCCTCGTCTGCAACCATCCAGGGAGGTACTACCCTAGTCTGCAACCATCCAGGGAGGTGCTACCCTCCTCTGCAACCATCAGGGAGGTACTACCCTCGTCTGCAACTATCCAGAGGTACTACCCTCGTCTGCAACCATCCAGAGAGGTACTACCCTCGTCTGCAACCATCCAGGGAGATATTACCCTCGTCTACAACCATCCAGGGAGGTACTACCCTCGTCTGCAACCATCCAGGGAGGTACTACCCTCGTCTGCAACCATCCAGGGAGGTACTACCCTCGTCTGCAACCATCCAGGGAGGTACTACCCCCGTCTGCAATCATCCAGGGAGGTACTACCCTCGTCTGCAACCATCCAGGGAGTACTACCCTCGTCTGCAACCATCCAGGGAGGTACTACCCTCGTCTGCAACCATCCAGGGAGGTACTACCCTCGTCTGCAACCATCCAGGGAGGTACTACCTTCGTCTGCAACAATCCAGGGAGGTACTACCCTAGTCTGCAACCATCCAGGGAGGTACTATCCTCGTCTGCAACCATCCATGGAGGTACTACCCTCGTCTGCAACCATCCAGAGAGGTACTACCCTCGTCTGCAACCATCCAGAGAGGTACTACCCTCGTCTGCAACCATCCAGAGGCACTACCCTCGTCTGCAACCATCCAGGGATGTACTACCCTCGTCTGCAACCATCCAGGGAGGTACTACCCTAGTCTGCAACCATCCAGGGAGGTACTACCCTCGTCTGCAACCATCCAGAGAGGTACTACCCTCGTCTGCAACCATCCAGGGAGGTACTACCCTCGTCTGCAACCATTCAGGGAGGTACTACCCTCGTCTGCAACCATCCAGGGAGGTACTACCCTCGTCTGCAACCATCCAGGGAGGTACTACCCTCGTCTGCAACCATCCAGGGAGGTACTACCCTCGTCTGCAACCATCCAGGGAGGTACTACCCTCGTCTGCAACCATCCAGGGAGGTACTACCCTCGTCTGCAACCATCCAGGGAGGTACTACCCTCGTCTGCAACCATCCAGGGAGGTACTACCCTAGTCTGCAACCATCCAGGGAGGTACTATCCTCGTCTGCAACCATCCAGGGAGGTACTACCCTAGTCTGCAACCATCCAGGGAGGTGCTACCCTCCTCTGCAACCATCCAGGGAGGTACTACCCTAGTCTGCAACCATCCAGGGAGGTACTACCCTCGTCTGCAACCATCCAGAAAGGTATTACCCTCGTTTGCCGAGTGTGAGAGAATTAGCAAGTGGTTTGATAACATCTTTCCCGGAAGGTATTACCTGCCCACCTACCTGGGCGGTGTTCCGGGGGGTCAACGCCCCCGCGGCCCAGTCCTTGACCAGGCCTCTCGGTGGCTCAGAGCCTGATCAACCAGGATGTTACTGCTGGCCGCACTTAGTCGAAGCCCATGATGACACTCTTCAGGTCACTTGTTCTATCTAGGCTGGAATATTGCTGCACACTAACAGCACCTTTCAAGGCAGGTGAAATTGCCGACCTAGAAAATGTACAGAGAACTTTCACGGCGCGCATAACGGAGATAAAACACCTCAATTATTGGGAGCGCTTGAGGTTCCTAAACCTGTATTCCCTGGAACGCAGGAGGGAGAGATACATGATTATATACACCTGGAAAATCCTAGAGGGACTAGTACCGAACTTGCACACGAAAATCACTCACTACGAAAGCAAAAGACTTGGCAGACGATGCACCATCCCCCCAATGAAAAGCAGGGGTGTCACTAGCACGTTAAGAGACCATACAATAAGTGTCAGGGGCCCGAGACTGTTCAACTGCCTCCCAGCACACATAAGGGGGATTACCAACAGACCCCTGGCAGTCTTCAAGCTGGCACTGGACAAGCACCTAAAGTCAGTTCCTGATCAGCCGGGCTGTGGCTCGTACGTTGGTTTGCGTGCAGCCAGCAGCAACAACCTGGTTGATCAGGCTCTGATCCACCAGGCCGCCTGGTCACAGACCGGGCCGCGGGGGCGTTGACCCCCGGAACTCTCTCCAGGTAAACTCCAGGTAAACGTACGAAGAACAGCCTGGCTGATCGGGTACTGACTACGGTGTTCCGTAGCTCTATCGCTAGCACACACAGCTCACATACTGTGGTTCGGGGATCGATCCCCAAGTACTGCTGGAAAACATTATGACGTGTTTCCATAAGACACCTGCTGTCCATGTTCACTCAATAAAATGGGTACCTAGGTGTTAATCGCCTGGTGTGGGTCGCATCCTGGGACAAAATTTACCTAATTTGCCCGAAATGCTCTACATAGCAAGGGGCTTTTTATATAACAGTAAGTCATTGATGTCAGCTAGGCATACCTTGTGCATGTAGAAATAAAGATATATTACCTCTCCAGCTCCGTCTTGAAGGCAGCCATGGGTACTACATTCATTTTGTCAAGAGTATGAAATAGATGACTTAATGTTTTCCACTTTGATAGGACTGATGGTCTCTTCTCAGTTTCGTATACCTGTGACATTTATGACCGATTTCGAGTGCTCTTCTCTCACAGCTAGGCGTGAGGCCAGGCTTTCTTGTTGGCCACCTGATCATCCAGGCGGTTGATGCTAGAGATTCAGAGACCCACACAACTAGCACAACTTAGCTGGTCAAACACTTGCAGGTGATCAGTGTTCCAATTTCCTCTTGAAAATGTCTAACTTTGTTCTAGCAATATTCCCGATATTTGCTATTAGCAAGTTGAAGAGTCTCGAGGCACTGATGCTGACATAGTGCTTTCTTGAACTCAAGACACCGCTGGTTTCCACTGGGTTGAATCTACTCCCATCTCTCACTCCAGTGTGCCACGCTCTCAAGTTTCTCATTCATATATTATTAGGTACCTCTCTTCTCCCTCCCAGGGAAACAGCAACCTACAACTTGATTTAGGTTGGCCGCCGTGCCTCCAAGTTGTTTAACAGACTGATGGATCAGTTTTTGGAACGAAGCGGGCGGGTTCCTCATTACAAAGCAGGTCACAGTACATTGATAATGACCTCCTGGAATTTTAAAGACTGAATTTTTTTTTTCCTCTTTAAATTCATCTGCTTTAAACATTTCTTTCATGATCCCGGCTGCTTTACCCCTTTTCGTTTTATCCAACTCTCCATCCAATAACTCTCCTCTCCTATTTTTAACTGTCAAATCCATTCGTTCCCTAGGCTTTCTTAACTTATTGCAAGGCTTAGACACACATTCAAGTGTTCAGGTAAATGATACAAATTTCAACTTCCATTTAGTCAACATTCGTTTGCTTTCCTGTGTCTGTTGATCCACAGCCTTCCCAATATGTGATACTTGGTCTGAGACTGGGCTTCGATGTAGTCAGGATCAGATACCTTAAGCTCACTAGTCTTTACTGGAAAATTAAAGTAAGTAACAATTATAATTATTCCCTTAGCGGCCACATGATTGTGTATTTGTAGATTTTTTTAACCAGAAGGAATAAAAAAGCATATTCACCATCATTCATTAAATAGCAATCTTGTCCAAGTGTGGAGACATCACAAATCAATATACTGAGTATACTTATTTCTTTTTCGGTTCCTCTTGTGTTTCCATTCTTTCCCTTCCCCTCTCTTCCTACCTCCTCTTCCTCACCCTCTTTCTAGATGTTTCTGTTTTTACCTCCCCCTCCCTCATATTTTGTCAGCTAATATCTGTCAATATAACACTGATTCTCTCTCTCTCTCGTAACCTGTGTCCCCCCCCCCATTACTTTCATCATTTTACGTATGGTTACCATTCTTCCTCCTCCTCCTCGTCACAGTCTTCCTGTTTACTTCCACCACTCTCTTGTCTCCTTCCCCTCTTTGCAAGCACACTTCTAATCCATCTTCCTCCCAGCATACTGGCCCCAATACAATTAATTCAATCTGCATTTGTAGTCACAGTGGGACCCATGCTAACCTTCCTAGTGTAGAAATAAATCTAGCTGGATGAATCTTACTTGGCTGGAATGGCACAATGGATAGTGCATTGCCCTGCTAGATTTAGCACTGGCTTGCCATGGAGCTCGACTTCCCTTCCGTTTAATGAGCTGTTTACAATTGCATCATTATGATTTCGTTAGTCATGCGGGCAATAAACTGTCTTGATCACAGAATCCTGGCAGCAGAGATGCAAGGTTGACGGGTATGACAATGTAACCCTGCAGCATGGATCCTCACTTGACAGGGGTGACATCAATGAACCCACCACCTGGAATGTTCCTTGGTATACGAACGTCAACAAGAATATTAAGACATATCTATGCCGCTCCATGTCCAAAGCTAGTTCTGTAGGTACGTAATCCTCTTGATGGAAACGAAAAAATCCCTGAATATGAGCAAAAGCTACAATGTTCTAACTACACCAGCACATAACACAATTCTTTTTTTCAGAGTTCGCTGTGTATCGCAGCCTAGTCGATCATTTCTATATTCAGACTTCTAATGGTCAAAAGTTTTAATATTTTTATTTTTCCTTTCCTGTACATTATTCTTAAATGCAAGTAAATAAAAACACAAAAGATACCAATATTAATAAGCTATGCTAGGCTATATATACTTACAATTTTTGTTTAAAATTATTTAACTTTTATACGTCTTTGCAAACCGAAACCTAGTCAAACATAATATAGCCAATATAATTCAGAAGATTATTTATCTAAACGTAAACTTATAAAGTAAAGGGTTTCGCAATTGTATTTAAGCATGAAAAACAGACCGAGAATGTAGAAAGAAACGAAGAATAAAAAGGCACAATGCCGTGACTGGAACAATACACGAATAACACGAACATAGGAGAATGAAACTTGTAACGAAACTTTCTCTCAAGTTCCAGTCATCCTATGTGCAGAGCAAGTTGCAATGTAAACTTGATTCATTCTTATTAAGTAGAATGCCTATACCCCAAGTAGGCTAACATTAATATATGGCTTTCGAAAGATCAATAGCTTTGGAAGGTTAATAGACTAAGCTAAACCATGAAAGTCGAGCCATGTGGTTATTTCCCTAACCTATTTATTTCTAGGTAAACAGAAGCAGCGAGATCGAGGACAACGACAGGGTAATAAGACACTGTGCAGGAGCAAACCTTCGTTATTAGTAATGACTTGATAAGGTTCTACAGAGTGGCACGTTGTCAACCATACTGGATGGCAATATCTGCCATCATACACAAGGAGAGCAGTCCACACGTTCCGCTTCGCCTGTGATTTGAACCCGAGTCCTTTCGGTTGTGAAGCTAAGGACCTAAAACCAGGAATCGATTGGAGAGGACACGGCTCGCAATGGGGCGTTTACTCCCTAAATGTCCAGCAAGGTCGGCAATTTATTGGCACACCAGGAGGCACTGGTAAAGATAATCCAAAAAACTGCCTTAGAAAAAGAAACACTTCAGTAGGCCTATTAGACCAAATGAAATAGGTCCTACTCCCTAACATGATTTTTAAAGCTTTCTAGAAAGTGTCTTTAATAATGATGATATATAGGTAACACAAAAGCACTGTAATAGGCCTATTGGCCAAGCTAGCCAACTCCTCGCACCCACCCATTCCCACGTATGTCTACCCTATCTGTAAGCTACTTATCTGTATTTCTATTGCGAAACCCATTTTTTGTGTATCTTATACAAGTCTATTCATTTCGAATTTATTTTTGCGAATTCCGTCTTGCTTTGACATTTTCATCACATTATCTGTAACTCGTAAATTTTATCCAGACACTTTTTATGCTGTGTAATTCTCGTTTCCACTTTACTCCGACATAAAATACAAAAAAAAATCTGTACCAGAACAGTGTCGTGCTGGGGAAAAAAATAGTCTAACATGATCCAACACAAAAAAAAAAAACCTTGAAAACTGGACTGGTCAATCAAAACAAAAATTTTAAACAAGCTCGTCTATCAAAGATTTGCAAAGCAAGAGAAAACTCACTTTACTAACGCATCTAGAAGCACAAAGCCTACATGCCACACATAACATGCCGGGGTAAAACGTACCTTAAGCCACGTAGCAAGCTGCTACGAGGTGGACCTTAAGTGAATGTCGGTGCGTCTTGCTGCAGGCGGTGCCCAAGGCACATACCTTCTCTTGGCTTGAGTATCTGTCTTCAGGATGACTTGTTCTTGTTATACCCGGGGCGTGGGTAGTGGTGGTGGTGGTTGTGGTGGAGAACGTGAGAGGGGGCTGTACAGTGGTGGTGGAGTACAGTGGTATCCTAGGTTCATGAGTGGACTTTTGATAGTAGTGTTTGAGGATAGTTGCACGTTGCTGGTGACTGTGTGTGTTGGTGAATGTGGTGTTGGCGAGGTTGTTGGTGTTGTTGGTGAGGCTGGTGTAGGTGGTGTTGGTGAGGCTGGTGTAGGTGGTGCTCGCGAGGCTGGTGTAGGTGGTTGGCGAGGCTGGTGTAGGTGGTATTGGTGAGGCTGGTGTTGGTGAGGCTGGTGTTGGTTGTGTTGGTGAGGCTGGTGTAGGTGGTTGGCGAGGTTGGTGTAGGTGGTTGGCGAGGCTGGTGTAGGTGGTTGGCGAGGCTGGTGCAGGTGGTTGGTGAGGCTGGTGCAGGTGGTTGGTGAGGCTGGTGCAGGTGGTTGGCGAGGCTGGTGCAGGTGGTTGGTGAGGCTGGTGTAGGTGGTTGGTGAGGCTGGTGGTGATTGGCGAGGCTGGTGCAGGTGGTTGGTGAGGTTAGTGCAGGTGGTTGGTGAGGCTGGTGCAGGTGGTTGGCGAGGCTGGTGTAGGTGGTTGGTGAGGTTGGTGTAGGTGGTGCTGCCGAGACTGGTGTAGGTGGTGTTGGCGAGGCTTGTGTTGGCAATGGAGGTGAAGGCTGTGCTGGCGAGGCTGGCGTAAGTGGTGTTGAGGGTGTGGGTGGTGTTGACGAGGGTGTGGGTGGTGATGACAAGAGTGTGGGGTGATGATGATAATGGGCGTGCAGTTCCCGTAGACATCCACCCACCACCACCACCTCCGATACTACCATGGCAATATCATCAAATTCAACCATAGTCCTCAGGATAACAAGGCAAGCAGCGTACACGTCGGCCAGAGAAGCGGAGTTATATAACAAATTCGCAAGACACAGTAACATATCAAAAAACTCATCCTGCAAACACAAGCTCAACGTCTCTAAAACATCCAACATTGCAGCATCCTAACTGCTTGGCTAACTTTAAATGGCATCATACCACGTTATAAAAAGCAAAAAAAAATATAATAATAAACTCCCTGAAAGACAAAATTAAGTTACTGAAATAAAAAACGGCTAAAATGAAAGAAATTTTGGACTTAGCAACTAAAGCAAAAAGTTCCTTAGCAAGAAATTAATAATTCCACTTAAATGTCTTAGAAATCTATAAACATGCTATGACTAAACAAAACAAAGTATAGCAATTAGAATACTGCAATTAAGCAACCTGCATTCCTGGTCTCTCAATAACGTTAAAACTGAGAGTGATGAGACACAGAGCAAAACATGGAGCCTACAGTGGGTGGGTAGTGGGGGGGAGGGGAGGTGGAGCACTCCTAGAGCTTCGCTTCTAACGTAGATGAGGTTATTTTTTTGTTTTACAAACTCACTATGTCTCATCCACTTGGCCAGTCTTTCCGAGACTTGGGCCGGAGGATGAGAGCGAGTAGATGGACACGAGGGCGTAGGAGGGGAAGCGCGCAGTCACCCACCCACCGCGGCGGCCGCCGCTAGACTGACTCTGGGGGTCGCTTTTGAACTGCAGCTGCCGAGCCTCGGCCGGCCCCTAGCCTCCCCCCACCCCCGCTCACCCCCCTCCCATCTATCCCTCGCTGCCAAGTGTCGCCAACTTGTGCAAAAATCGCCCTTTTCGCCTCCCCTCTATCCCCATTCTACCCCTCTCTCCAACCCCTTACAATCCATTCATCCCCCTCCTTCCTCCTCTATCCTTGCCCGGTCCATCCCAAACCCTCCATTCATTCCTCTCCTATCCATTCTGTTTTATTCTCCCTACGCCCCATTCATCTGCTTCTATTCCCCATGCACTTGCTGTTAACCCCTCCCTTCCTCACCTATCTTTTCCTATAATACTCTTATCACATTTCTCCATTCACCCCATTCCCTCCCCATCCATCCACCACATCCATCCTCTACTCACCCTTCCTTTAGCCTGATCCATCCCCTCTTCACCCCCCTTCCTCCATAACTTCATCCTACTCCTCTATCCCTCCCCTCCCTTTCCACTATCCCCCCTTCCTTTTCCCCTCTTCCCCTTCCCCTCTCCACCTCCCCCCTCCCTCTCTCAACTTTCCCACAATACAATTTTAAGACTTGTTAATTTGACATTATTTAACCGCCATGTTAAATAACGTAATACGTAACCCACCTTAAGACACCTTTAACTCACCTTAAGATACCCCAACCTTAAGTTACATTTAACCTACCTTGAGAGACCTTTAACCCACCATAGGGCACCTTTAACCCACCCTTTTGCACCTTTAACCCATCATATGCCACCTTTAACCCATCATATGCCACCTTTAACCCACCCTTTTGCACCTTTAACCCACCATAGGGCACCTTTAACCCACCCTGGTGCACCTTTAACCCACCCTTTTGCACCTTTAACCCATCCTATGAAATCTTTAACCCCCCCCTAAGTCGCATTTAATAAACCAATGGACATCTTTAACCCACATTAATTCACACTTAACTTACCCCAAACACCTTTAACTCACCTTGAAGACCACCCTAGCCCACCTTGAAGACCACCCTAGCCCACCTTGAAGAATACTCTAGCCCACCTTGAAGACCACCCCTAGCCCACCTTGAAGACCACCCTAGCCCACCTTGAAGAATACTCTAGCCCACTTTGAAGACCACCCTAGCCCACCTTGAAGACCACCCTAGCCCACCTTGAAGACCACCCTAGCCCACCTTGAAGAATACTCTAGCCCACCTTGAAGACCACCATAGCCCACATTGAAGATCACCCTAACCCACCTTGAAGAATACTCTAGCCCACCTTGAAGACCACCCTAGCCCACCTTGAAGACCACCCTAGCCCACCTTGAAGAATACTCTAGCCCACCTTGAAGACCACCATAGCCCACCTTGAAGACTACTCTAGTCCACCTTGAATACTTTAGCCCACCTTGAAGACTAATCTAGCCCACCTTGAAGACCACCATAGCCCACCTTGAAGATCACCCTAGCCAACCTTGAAGATCACCCTAGCCAACCTTGAAGAATACTCTAGCCAATCTTGAAGACCACCATAGCCCACCTTGAAGAATACTCTAGCCCACCTTGAAAACCACCCTAGCCCACCTTGAAGACCACCCTAGCCCACCTTGAAGATCATCCTAGCCGACCTTGAAGAATACTCAAGCCCACCTTGAAGACCACCCTAGCCCACCTTGAAGAATACTCTAGCCCACCTTGAAGACCACCCTAGCCCACCTTGAAGATCACCCTAACCCACCTTGAAGAATACTCTAGCCCACCTTGAAGACCACCCTAGCCCACCTTGAAGACCACCCTAGCCCACCTTGAAGAATACTCTAGCCCACCTTGAAGACCACCATAGCCCACCTTGAAGACTACTCTAGTCCACCTTGAATACTTTAGCCCACCTTGAAGACTAATCTAGCCCAACTTGAAGATCACCCTAGCCAACCTTGAAGAATACTCTAGCCAACCTTGAAGACCACCATAGCCCACCTTGAAGAATACTCTAGCCCACCTTGAAAACCACCCTAGCCCACCTTGAAGACCACCCTAGCCCACCTTGAAGATCACCCTAGCCCACCTTGAAGAATACTCAAGCCCACCTTGAAGACCACCCTAGCCCACCTTGAAGACCACCCTAGCCCACCTTGAAGCCCAATCTAGCCCACCTTGAACAATACTCCAGCCCACCTTGAAGACCACTCTAGCCCACCCTGAAGACCACTCTAGCCCACCCTGAAGACCACTCTAGCCCACTGAATGTATAATTCAAGGTGGCGATCACAGTGTACGTTCTACTGCTACTTAACCCACTCCATCATACACTGCAGCCCACCAATACCGCCCCACCCACACAGCTCACCCCCCCCTAACCACCCCTTCCACCCACACCCCATTCCACACTAACAGTTCCTTCCCCTAACCCCCCACACCCTTCACCCCTTCCAATCAACACCTATCCTCAGTGCACCATCTCTCCCTAACCCCATGTCACCGTACACCCCTTCCCATTTCCACGTTAACCTCCCTCCCCTCCCTACCCCCTTCAATCTTTCCTCGTCACCACCACCCACATACAACGAGGTGGGCGAGCAGTAATGTGGAACGTTCATATATGAACGTTGCAATAGAAGACACACAAAAATACCCTTAAAACACCCATTACCCATCCCCGTGGCCTGGTGGCTAAAGCTATCGCTTCACACAGCGAGGGTCTGGGTTCGATTTCCAGCGAGGATAGAAATATTGGTTGTCTATGTTCACCCATCAGTAAAATGGGTACCTGGGTGTTAATCGAATGGTGTGAGTCGCATCCTGGGACAAAACTGGCCTAATTTGCCCGAAATGTTCAGCATAACAAGCGGCTTTCTATATAGTAGTATGTCACTGATGTCAGCTAGGCCTGTATACCTTGTACATGTACTTGTAATAAGATACCTTATTATCCTGTCTTGTACACCCATACCCATCCCAGACGCGTTACTACCCAGCCCTTTATTCATCCTTAACCAACATCTACTCATTCCTACCCACCTATTAACCTCTACTTACTACTTTACTCATTTTTATCTATCCTATCTACGCATTGATCTTCACGCACTTAATTCATAATTAATCACGTCTTACTCAATATTTTACTCATTCTTATCCATCCTACCTACCTACATATTCATCCTTACCCACTTGACTCATCATTTATCCAGGCTTAGGCACTTCAAGATGGTGTATTATAACGGCCCTTGGTAGTCGGTGCCCAGTGCCACCACTCACAGAGCCACCTCTCACAGTGCTAGGAGGTACAGACCTCATAAGACAAACAGTAGTAGTTACGACAACCCCACTCCACGTGATTTTCTAGTGGCAGGAAACGAAGAAAGAAAATGGAAAGAGAGAAAAATAGTCCGCCACCTTGGAGCTCTTTTAGGCTGGAGGCACAGCCAGTGCCCCCCCCCCCCATGGCCCTCCAGAACAACAACTACTGATGCCAATAACAAAATCCCCCAACACAAAATACAACCTCGTTTATATTTGCTAATATAAACGATAGCCTTAAGCCATCCACCAACAAGAAAATACTTTTTATCAGTGGACTTCTAGAGGAGTCAAATGCAATGTTTGCAGCCTTCACAGAGACCCACACAAAAGACCACTTTGACAAAGAAATATGGATAAATGGGTACAACCTTTTTAGATGTGACAGAAAGAACAGGCAACAAGGGGGGGTTAGCCTGTATGTCAAAGAGTCGCTCATCTGCACAGAGACGCTGAACACCACAAATGTAGTTGAAGTTCTAACAATAGAGATCGAGAACCAAAACCTAGTCATTGTTGTTGTATATAAGCCACCAGATGCAACCTCCCAACAGTTCAAGGAACAGGTACTGAAAATTGATTACTGTCTGGAAAACCTTCCAGCTCCATCCCCAAACATCTTACTGCTTGGTGATTTCAACCTAAGGCATACAAAATGGAAGAATGTAGCAAATAATGTTATAGCTGAAACAATCCCCGGAGGTAGCGCAGATGAAAGGTCACACACACATGAGCTACTAAGTCTCTGCGAAAAACACACCTTAAGCCAGCAAATAGTGGAGCCAACAAAACTGGAAAACACACTTATCTTTACAAAAAATGAGGACCTGGTTAGAAAAAAAAAATCCAATCACAATCTAATCGAAGTTCAGGCTTACATGCACAGGGGTCCTGATCAGCAAAATGCACATACCTGTGAAGGTGTCTTTACCAAATACGACTTCAACAAGAACATCAACTGGGAGCAGGTGAACCATATCTTAAATGAAACGTGTTGGGAAGATGTCTTAAACAATATGACTCCAAACCAGTGCCGTGAAAGGATCAACTCCTAGCAGCTGAAGTGTGTTCAAGACACATTCCCCTAACAAAGAAGTAAACTGGACAGAGAAAGACGCTCCCTCTACAGAAGACCACAAAGAATCACTGAGCTCCTCAAGAACGCTAGATTATCTGATACAAAAAAGGAAGTGCTGACCAGGGAAGTGGAAAGTATCGAACTTAAGATAAAGGAGAGATAGGAGACAGGAGCTAAAAGCGATTAGTGAAACTGAATGAAATTCGAAATATTTCTTTTCATATGCCAAAAACAAGGCTAATACCACATCCAGTATTGGGCCCTTACTCAGACAAGATGGGACTTACACAGATGACAACAAAGAAATGACAGAGATACTGAAATCCCAATACGACTGTGTGTTTAGCGAACCACTAGTCTAAAGATCGACAATCCATATGATTTTTTTCCATGAATGAGCCTCAAAACTCCATCAATGTATTGCCAAATTTCTGATATTACCCTAACTCCGATAGACTCTGAGAAAGCCACCCCTTTCGCGTGCCCTAAGTATACTATGCAGAAGGAGCTAAGACATGGGTGAAATTCCAGTCACTAAAAACAACGGATATAGCCCCAATCCATAAAGGTGGCAGCAAAGCCACTCTTTGAAAGAGTGCTAAGAAGCACAATTGCAAACCACTTGGATTCCCAAAAACTGTACAATCCAGGGCAACATGGGTTTAGAGCCTGTCGCAACTACTGGATCACTATGATATGGTCTTGGATACACTGGTGGGAAAACAGAATGCAGATATAATAGATACAGACTTTGCGCACAAAATACGTGCTAAAGGAATAACTGGGGAAGATGGATCTTCAACTTTCTAACCAATCGAACACAAAAAGTAGTGGCCAACAGAGTTAAATCGGAAGCTGCCATAGTGAAAAGCTCTGTTCCATTAAGCAAAGTACTCGCCCCCATCCTGTTCCTCACCCTCATATCAGACATAGACATCCACAGCACCGTGTTATCCTTTGCAGACGATACTAGGATCTGCATGAGGCTGCCATCTATTGAGGACACGATTAACCTCCAAGAAGATATAAACCAAGTTTTCCAATGGGCAACGGAAAACAATATGATGTTCAATGAAGACAAATTCCAACTACTCCGTTATGGAAAACTGGAGGAGATAATAACTAGAACTGAGTATACTACAAACTCTGATCATACAATAGAGCGAAAAAATAATGTGAGGGGCCCTGGGAGTGGTAATGTCTGAGGATCTCACTTTCAAGGATCACAACAGTGCCACGATCACAACTGCAAAGAAAACGATAGAATGGATAATGAGAACGTTCAAAATGAGAGATGTCAAGCCAATAATGATCCTTTTCAAAAGACTTCTCTCTAGGCTTCGTTCAAAGCAGGTGAAATTGCAGATGTAGTGTACAGAGAACCTTTACTGCACATATAAGTTCCATCAAACACCTCAGCTACTAGGAACGCTTGGAAGCACATGACTTTTACTCGCTGGAACACAGGCGTGAGAGATGTATCGTAATCTACACTTGGAAAATCCTAGAAGGAATGGTCCCAAATCTGCACACAGAAATCATTCCCTACGAATGTGAAAGACCGGGCAGGCAGTGCAAAATACCCCCAATGAAAAGTAAGGGCGCCATTGGTACACCCAATCACCATTGGGGCCCAAGACTGTTCAACCGCCTCCCACCATATATAAGGAAATTATCAATAGGCCCCTGGCTACCTTCAAGAGGGAGCTGGACAGATACTTAAAGTCGGTGCTGGACCAGCCGAGCTGTGGTTCTTACGCTGGACTACGTGCGGCGAGCAGTAACGGCCTGGTTGATCAGGTCCTGATCCACCGGGAGGCCTGGTCGTGGACCTGGCAGCGGGGGCGTTGATCCCCGGAATACCCTCCAGGTAGACTCCAGGTAGGCAGGTAAACCCCTCACAGTGCCACCCCCTCACACTGCTACCCATTACAATGCTGCCCCTCATAGGAATACATGCATCACTGCAACACCTGCATCACAGCAACACCTGCATCACAACACCTGCATCACAGCAACACCTGCACAACAGCAACACATGCATCAGAGCAACACCTGCACAACAGCAACACATGCGTCACAGCAACACCTGCACAACAGCAACACATGCATCACAGCAACACCTGCATCACAGCAACACCGGCACAACAGCAACACATGCATCACAGCAACACCTACATCACAGCAACACCTGCATCACAGCAACACATGCATCACTGCAACACCTACATCACAGCAACACCTGCACAACAGCAACACATGCATCACAGCAAAATCTGCATCATAGCAACACCTACACAACAGCAACACGTGCATCACAGCAACACCGGCACAACAGCAACACCTGCATCATTGCAACACCTGCATCACAGCAACACCTGCACAACAGCAACACCTGCATCACAGGCACAACAGCAACACCTGCATCACAGCAACACCTGCACAACAGCAACACCTGCATCACAGCAACACCTGCATCACAGCAACACCTGCATCACAGCAACACCTGCACAACAGCAACACATGCATCACAGCAACACATGCATCACAGCAACACCTACATCACAGCAACACATGCATCACTGCAATACCTACATCACAGTAACACCTGCACAACAGCAACACATGCATCACAGCAACACCTGCATTACAGCAACACCTGCACAACAGCAACACATGCATCACAGCAACACCTGCATCACAGCAACACCTGCACAACAGCAACACCTGCACAACAGCAACACCTGCATCACAGCAACACCTGCATCACAGCAACACCTGCACAACAGCAACACCTGCACAACAGCAACACATGCATCACAGCAACATCTGCATCACAGCAACACCTGCACAACAGCAACACCTGCATCACAGCAACACCTGCACAACAGCAACACCTGCATCACAGCAACACCTGCACAACAGCAACACATGCATCACAGCAACACCTGCATCACAGCAACACCTGCACAACAGCAACACCTGCATCACAGCAACACCTGCACAACAGCAACACCTGCATCACAGCAACACCTGCACAAGAGCAACACATGCATCACAGCAACACATGCACAACAACAACACCTGCAACACAGCGCCATATTGTACACAATACCGGATGTTACGTGACGTAACTCTTGAGCTAATTTCTATTTATAGCTTTTTTGTCATTTTTAAATACGTGTACATAACATTTTGTGTGTGTGTGTGTGTGTGTGTGTGTGTTGCACTTTTTCCAGCTTATTTACAAGTTTCATGGTTCCATTCTGGCGCTTGATACTCCAGATGGTCTTGAATATACTATATATAGTGTCCTTAATGTCTCCTTGTTAAGGTTCCTGGAAGCTACTCTTAAATTTGCCCGTCTCGCATTTGCTGCAGCGGTTACTGAGTTGATACATGTCTAGCGAAACACTCAGAGCTATGCTCACTCCGACGTCGTTCTTTCAGGAAAGCTTCCTGGTTCTCTCTCCCCCCCCCCCATCCAATCCTTTGCTCTGTTTCCGGTCTTATCTGCCATTCCCCGGCTTTCAACCAACCAATCCTGTGTCTAGATCCATATATAATCTTTCCTGGTCTGCTTCTGTTTATATTCTTATTAATTTACGTCATCTGCAGTGACAACTTTGACTATTTCTTACCAACAGTTGTTTACACACACACCTTTGACAATAACTTGTTTCCTTTGTAGAAGGTAATCAGTCCCTCAGCCTGGCTGGTTACCTGGAGGTTATTCCGGGGATCAACGCCCCCGCGGCCCGGTCCATGACCAGGCCTCCCGATGGATCAGGGCCTGATCAACTAGGCTGTTACTGCTGGCCGCACGCAGTCCGACGTACGAGCCACAGCCCGGCTGATCCGGCACTGACTTTAGGTATCTGTCCAGCTCTCTCTTGAAGGCAGCCAGGGGTTTATTGGCAATTTCCCTAATGCTTGATGGAAGGCTGTTGAACAGTTTTGGGCCCCGGACACTTATGGTGTTTTCTCTAAGTGTACCAATGGCGCCCCTACTTTTTATTGGCGGCATTTTGCATCGCCTGCCCAGTCTTTTACTTTCGTAGGGAGTGATTTCTGTGTGCAGATTTGGGACCATTCCTTCCAAGATTTTCCAAGTGTAGATTATGATATATCTCTCCCTCCTGCGTTCCAACGAGTACAAGTCAAGTGCTTCCAAGCGTTCCCAGTAGTTAAGGTGCTTGACAGAACTTATACGTGCAGTAAAGGATCTCTGTACACTCTCTAGATCTGCGATTTCACCTGCTTTGTATGGAGATGTTAATGTACAGCAGTATTCCAGCCTAGAGAGAACAAGTGATTTGAAAAGGATCATCATGGGCTTGGCATCTCTCGTTTTGAAAGTTCTCATTATCCATCCTATCATTTTCTTTGCACGTGCGATCGTGGCACTGTTGTGATCCTTGAAAGTGAGATCCTCAGACATTACTACTCCCAGGTCCCTTACATTATTTTTCCGCTCTATTGTATGGCCGGAGTCAGTAGAATACTCTGTTCTAGTTATTATCTCCTCCAGTTTTCCATAACGGAGTAGTTGGAATTTGTCCTCATTGAACATCATATTGTTTACCGTTGCCCACTGGAAAACTTTGTTTATATCTTCTTGGAGGTTAACCGCGTCCTCAGCAGATGACAGCCTCATGCAGATCCTAGTATCATCTGCAAAGGATGATACGGTGCTGTGGTGTATATCCCTGATATGAGGATAAGGAATAAGATGGGGGCGAGTACTGTGCCTTGTGGAACAGAGCTCTTCACTATAGCGCAGATGGAAGGTCACACACACCTGCCCAAAGTTCTACATCTTTATTGCACAACCAGAAGCACCTTGCTAGTTCGAGGTCATTTTTTGAGGCTGTATTTAGTCTAGTACAAGAGATATGGTGTTTGGAAGAGCATCATTGCACAAGACCGTGGCCCACAGTACAGATGTTGGAGAGGAGTCTCCTCCTTCCTCTACTGGGGAAAGTAGATGGAATCCAGGACGGGGTGGCCCTGGCTTGGATACTGAGGATTATAGTGCAGTCCCAGAACCTGCAGAAATTGACAACACACCTCCCAACAATTCTCAACCAAAGGTGAATTTGTGCAAATATTATGCTTGGGGCATCTGTAAGCATGGAATAACAGGGGAAAAAAATGGCACTATGGCAGACTGATATATTACAATAAAACACGTGATTGCAAATGTGTAAAAAATACTACATTGAAAATAAGAAAGAAAACCTGAGCGCTTTCATGTGCTTACACATCTTCAGTCGATGTGTTCACAACACGAAAGCGCTCAGGTTTTATTTCTAATTTTCACTGTGGTGTTTTCACACACACACACACACACACACACACACACACACACACACACACACACACACACACAGTTGTGCCGAATAGGTAAAACTGGTCAATTTACAAGAACTCGTTTAAAATTAAGTCTTTCTAAAATTTTCTCTTACACGTTTAAAGATATATTTTTTCATTTATGTTAATGCAAAAATTAATAACTTTGTACCAAAAAAAAACTTAGAAAACTTACCTAACCTTATTATAACAAGCGCAATTTAATTTACCCTAATCCAGACAAATAAGTTTACAATAATTTAATAATAAACACAATTATATTTTTTTCGTTTAGGTTCAGAATGATTTTTGCGAAATTATTGCATACACAAATTTTCGCTTGCCTTATTCGGCAAGAAGAGCGTTGCTATTTAAGCCAAAATCGCAAGTTTTACCTACTCGGCACGACATATATGCAGACACGTGACAGCAGTGCTATTCCTGCCCACATATTAGAAATATTTTCTAGGGTCATCACCATCGTGGGAAAAATCGCCTACAATGTTGTTGGACAACGTTGTTGGACAATGTTGCTGGACAATGTTGCTGGACAATGTTGCTGGACAATGTTGCTGGACAATGTTGTTGGACAATGTTGTTGGACAACGTTGTTGGACAATGTTGCTGGACAACGTTGTTGGACAATGTTGCTGGACAATGTTGTTGGACAATGTTGTTGGACAACGTTGTTGGACAATGTTGTTGGACAATGTTGTTGGACAATGTTGTTGGACAATGTTGCTGGACAATGTTGTTGGACAATGTTGTTGGACAATGTTGTTGGACAATGTTGTTGGACAATGTTGTTGGACAATGTTGTTGGACAATGTTGCTGGACAATGTTGTTGGACAATGTTGCTGGACAATGTTGTTGGACAATGTTGTTGGACAATGTTGTTGGGCAATGTTGTTGGACAACGTTGTTGGACAATGTTGCTGGACAATGTTGCTGGACAATGTTGCTGGACAATGTTGCTGGACAATGTTGTTGGACAATGTTGTTGGACAATGTTGTTGGACAACGTTGTTGGACAATGTTGTTGGACAATGTTGTTGGACAATGTTGTTGGACAATGTTGTTGGACAATGTTGCTGGACAATGTTGTTGGACAATGTTGTTGGACAACGTTGTTGGACAATGTTGTTGGACAATGTTGTTGGACAATGTTGCTGGACAATGTTGTTGGACAATGTTGCTGGACAATGTTGTTGGACAATGTTGCTGGACAATGTTGTTGGACAATGTTGTTGGACAATGTTGTTGGACAATGTTGTTGGACAATGTTGCTGGACAATGTTGTTGGACAATGTTGTTGGACAATGCCAGAGAAAAGCAGGAGCTCATCTCTTAGCAGTATAGATAGCACATCTCAACACCATAGTCTCACCTCACACATCAACATAGGAAGTATGCTTGTCACAGACACCTCAGTGGTATTATCAAGTGAAGCTTCGACACAGCTCACTGCTTAGCACAACGTTAACCTCTGGTACTCAGGACCGACGGTAGCCACAAGCAGGTATAGGTAGGTTCTCCAGGATGGGTCTTCTCCATGTGGTGACCCCGACACCACAACCACATGCGCCTGGATGGAGTCGCTATTCTACCCTGGAAACACAGTCAACACACTGCGTGGAACTACATCTACACTAGCCGGTACCCACCTAATATTCTTTATTTATACAAATATATGATAAAGATTATACAGAACTTAGCTGGTATCTATGACATACTATATATCAAGTCCCTGGTTATGCAGAACATTTCGGGGAACTTGTGTTAATTTTGTCCCCAGGATGCGACCCACACCAGTCGGCTAACACCCGGGTACCTACTTACTGCTAGGTGAACAGGTACATCTATCATGTGGGGTTCGAACACGTGGATAGGGTAAAGAAATACTCACGTAGGCTGGTAGTACGTATAATTATAACGGTAAGTATTGGTAGGCGCCAAACAGCCGGTGACCTGCCTCCTTGCTCTCTCTCGTAAGACTGACTACTCACAGTGCCCATATGTGAGGGGGGTGTTTGAAATCCTGCTAGGTCAGCAGCAATATGACAGTCAGTGATTCACGCAGAGACGGTTGGTAGTGAGTCATCTACTGGTACACTGGTTACTGGTAACTGGTTACTAGGAACTGGTACTACTACTGAGACATCAGATGTCTTAAGGAAACACGTCCCAATGTTTCCACCCGTGCCGGAGATCGAACCACGGACCTCAATGTGTAAGTTGAGTTCTCTACCAACCGAGCTACGATACAAATGATCATAAATGGTCCAGGCAGCACGACATAACTTAGTTTCAATAGAATCAGAGACCGTCGCAGCGTGGGCCAAGTGTTCTCTGAAGTTTGTGAAGACGTTGAGTGAGAGACTTGCCAGGGAAATAAAAAATCGCAGAACGATCATCTTTCTTTTCCAGAAACTCGGTGCTGCGATCCAGAGAGGCGACGCTTACAACATCCAGGGCCGGCGACCCATCTCTGAGGAGCTGGAAGAAATATTTGATACATAGGTTTTGTGATGTAAAGTTAGTCCTATTCCTAATGTAATTTTTCGATAAAATCTGCCTGTGTGTGTGAGAGAGAGAGAGAGAGAGAGAGAGAGAAACACACACACACACACACACACACACAACCTTCAGTAAGTTTCCCACTTGACGAATAAAACACAAGAGAAGCTCTTCAACGTCACTTCTCAACTAAAGACACATCATCAGGTTAAGGAACCAAGACACTTATCAAGACGAAGCAACTGGATATCCTTGTGTGGGCGAAACGTCTCGTCAGTCTACAATCCCAGGTGTTTCATACACGTTTTATTCATCCAGGCACGGTGTATGGTGCCCTCGCTGCAGTGCTCGCCGCTACCACCAACAGGCCTATTGGTCGGTCCACGAACCAAGAGGTCGGGTCCGGGACCAGACCTTAATAACCTTACACAATAGCCCTCTCCATCCCAACCTAACATCTCCACAAAGTCCCATCCCACTGAATAAACCTGTCCATTCCAACTATCCATCTCCACAAAGTCCCATCCCACTGAATAAACCTGTCCATTCCAACTATCCATCTCCATAAAGTCCCATCCCACTGAATAAACCTGTCCATTCCAACTATCCATCTCCATAAAGTCCCATCCCACTGAATAAACCTGTCCATTCCAACTATCCATCTCCACACGGACCCTTTCGCATCCTTAACTAATACACCATACACCAGCTACTCCCCATCCAAACCTAGCCAATACTTCTCACCTATCCTCCTTATCTCAACCTTTCACTTCCTCGTTTAAATCTTCCTTTTCCCGTCCCGTTATTCCTCCCCCGCCCCGTCTTTTCCTTCCCCGCCCCGTCTTTTCCTCCCCCGCCCCGTCTTCCCTCCCCGGTTTAGATCTTCCCTCCTCCGCCCCATTTATAAAGTCTTGCGAAGCATCACCCTCTTCACTCAGAGATAAGGCGGCAACTCTGTGAGTGATTGCTTGGTGGCAAGTGTGTCTGATAGCTGTGTTGACGAGAGAGTGAGTGTATGTGAATGTGATTGTGTGTACTCACCTAATTGTGGTTGCAGGGGTCGAATCATAGCTCCTCTGGGTGTTAGTTACCATTTTGTCCTAGGTACATGTCGATTAGACACTACGCCTGCTGTGTGTGTGTGTGTGTGTGTGTGTGTGTGTGTGTGTGTGTGTGTGTGTGTGTGTGTGTGTGTGTGTGTGTGTGTGTGTGTACTCACCTGTTTGTACTCATTTGTGGATGCAGGAGTAGATTCGCAGCTCCTGGTCCCGCCTCTTCGCTGGTCGTTACTAGGTAGGTAGGTAAGGTGTACTCATTTAGTTGTACTCACCTAGTTGAGGTTGCAGGAGTCGAGTCCGAGCTCCTGGCCCCGCCTCTTCACTGGTCGCTATTAGGTCACTCTCCCTGAACGGTGAGCTTTATCATACCTTTGCTTAAAGCTATGTATGGATCCTGCCTCCACTACATCGCTTCTGAAACTATTCCACTTCCTGACAACTCTGTGGCTGAAGAAATACTTCCTAACATCCCTGTGATTCATCTGTATCTTCAACTTCCAACTGTGTCCCGTTGTTGCTGTGTCCCATCTCTGGAACATCTGTCTTTGTCCACCTTGTCAATTCCTCTCAGTATTTTGTATGTCGTTATCATGTCCCCCCTATCTCTCCTGTCCTCCAGTGTCGTCCGGTCGATTTCCCTTAACCTCTCCTCGTAGGACATACCCCTTAGCTCTGGGACTAGTCTTGTTGCAAACCTTTGCACTTTCTCTAGTTTTTTTTTACGTGCTTGGCTAGGTGTGGGTTCCAAACTGGTGCCGCATACTCCAATATGGGCCTAACGTACACGGTGTACAGGGTCCTGAACGATTCCTTATTAAGATGTCGGAATGCTGTTCTGAGGTTTGCTAGGCGCCAATATGCTGCAGCAGTTATTTGGTTGATGTGCGCTTCAGGAGATGTGCCTGGTGTTATACTCACCCCAAGATCTTTTTCCTTGAGTGAGGTTTGCAGCCTCTGGCCCCCTAGACTGTACTCCGTCTGCGGTCTTCTTTGCCCTTCCCCAGTCTTCATAACTTGCACTTGGTGGGGTTGAACTCCAGAAGCCAATTGCTGGACCAGGTCTGCAGCCTGTCCAGATCCCTTTGTAGTTCTGCCTGGTCATCGATCGAATGAATTCTTCTCAACTTCACGTCATCTGCAAACAGGGACACTTCAGAGTCTATTCCTTCCGTCATGTCGTTCACAAATACCAAAAACAGCACTGGTCCTAGGACTGACCCCTGTGGGACCCCGCTGGTCACAGGCGCCCACTCTGACACCTCGCCACGTACCATGACTCGCTGCTGTCTTCCTGACAAGTATTCCCTGATCCATTGTAGTGCCTTTCCTGTTATCCTTACCTGGTTCTCCAGTTTTTGCACTAATCTCTTGTGTGGTACTGTGTCAAACGCCTTCTTGCAGTAAAAGAAAATGCAATCCACCCACTCCTCTCTCTCTTGTCTTACTGCTGTCACCATGTCATAGAACTCCAGTAGGTTTGTGACACAGGATTTTCCGTCTCTGAAACCATGTTGGCTGCTGTTGATGAGATAATTCCTTTCTAGGTGTTCCACCATTCTTCTCCTGATAATCTTCTCCATGACTTTGCATACTATACATGTCAGTGACACTGGTCTGTAGTTTAGTGCTTCATGTCTGTCTCCTTTTTTAAAGATTGGGACTACATTTGCTGTCTTCCATGCCTCAGGCAATCTCCCTGTTTCGATAGATGTATTGAATATTGTTGTTAGGGGTACACATAGTGCCTCTGCTCCCTCTCTCAGGACCCATGGAGAGATGTTATCTGGCCCCATTGCCTTTGAAGTATCTAGCTCACTCAGAAGTCTCTTCACTTCTTCCTCGGTTGTGTGTACTGTGTCCAGCACTTGGTGGTGAACCCCACCTCTCCGTCTTTCTGGAGTCCCTTCTGTCTACTCTGTGAACACTTCTTTGAATCTCTTGTCGAGTTCCTCACATACTTCACGGTCATTTCTTGTCTCTCCTTCTTCCTTCCTTAGCCTGATTACCTGGTCCTTGACTGTTGTTTTCCTCCTGATGTGGCTGTATAACAGCTTCGGGTCAGATCTGGCTTTCGCTGCTATGTCGTTTTCATATTGTCGTTGGGCCTCCTTTCTTATCTGTGCATAATCATATCTAGCTCTACGACTGCTCTCCTTATTCTCCTGGGTCCTTTGCCTTCTATACTTCTTCCATTCCCTAGCACACTTGGTTTTTGCCTCCTTGCACCTTTGGGTGAACCATGGGCTCATCCTGGCTTTTTCATTATTCCTGTTACCCTTGGGTACAAACCTCTCCTCAGCCTCCTTGCACATTGTTGTTACATATTCCATCATCTCATTAACTGGCTTCCCTGCCAGTTCTCTGTCCCACTGAACCCCGTTCAGGAAGTTCCTCATTCCTGTGTAGTCCCCTTTCCTGTAGTTTGGTTTCATTCGCCCTGACCTTCCTGCTTCCCCCTCCACTTGTAGCTCTGTGTATTCGAAGCTTAAAACCACATGATCGCTGGCCCCAGGTGGTCTTTCATATGTAATGTCCTCAATATTTGCACTACTCAAGGTGAATACAAGGTCCAGTCTTGCTGGTTCAATCTCTCCTCTCTCTCTTGTAGTGTTCATTACGTGTTGGTACATGAAGTTTTCCAGTACCACCTCCATCAACTTACTGTGTGTAATGACTACTAACCTGGCAGCAGCTACTTCAGGTTCACTTCACTACATAACTTTACATACAAGAATTAATATCACTGTTTTAACTTGTGTATGCACGCGGGGGACGTAAATTTTCGGCAGTGTTTATACAAAGTATATATGCACGCATGAATGCATTCATTTATTCGTGTTTATACGAATGTCTGAATTTATACATGAATACATTTATGTAAACACACATGTGCTCATATATGTTTATATAAATGTATACACACATGCTGCAAGGAATGTACGTCTGTACACGTGTATGTTTTAAGGAATCTCTGTGCACATAACCAGGTATACACACACAAACACACACACCAGTGAAGAGGCGGGGCCAGGAGCTTGGACTCGATCCCTGCAACCTCAACTAGGTGAGTACAACTATATATATATATACATATATATATATATATATATATATATATATATATATATATATATATATATATATATATATATATATATATATATATATAACGAAAAAAATATATTTCACTATATATATATATATATATATATACCTACCCCGGTAGACCTAAGGTATGCACCTGCCCAGGTAGACCTGTGGTATACACCTGCCCAGGCAGACCTATGGTATGCACCTGCCCAGGCAGACCTGTGGTATACACCTGCCCAGGCTGACCTGTGGTATACACCTGCCCAGGTAGACCTGTGGTATACTCCTACCCAGGTAGACCTGTGGTAAACTCCTACCCAGGTAGACCTGTGGTACACACCTGCCCAGGTAGACGTGTTGTATACACCTGCCCAGGTAGACTTATGGTATACACCTGCCCAGGTAGACCTGTGGTACACACCTGCCCCGGTAGACCTGTGGTACACACTTGCCCAGGTAGACCTGTGGTATACACATACCCAGGCAGACCTGTGATATACACCTACCCCGGTAGACCTGTGGTATGCACCTGCCCAGGGAGACCTGTGGTATACACCTGCCCAGGTAGACCTGTGATACACCTGCATAGGTAAAACTGTGATACACCTGCCTAAGCAGACCTGTGATACACCTGCCCAGGTAGACCTGTGGTACACCTACCCAGGTAGACCTGTGGTATACACCTGCACAGGTAGACCTGTGGTATACACCTGCACAGGTAGACCTGTGGTATACACCTGCATAGGTAGACCTGTGGTACACCTGCCCAGGCAGACCTGTGGTACACCTGCCCAGGCAGACCTGTGGTACACCTGCCCAGGCAGACCTGTGGTACACCTGCCCAGGCAGACCTGTGGTACACCTGCCCAGGCAGACCTGTGGTACACCTGCCCAGGCAGACCTGTGGTACACCTGCCCAAGCAGACCTGTGGTACACACAGACTGTGGTACACCTGCCCAGGCAGACCTGTGGTACACCTGCCCAGGCAGACCTGTGGTACACCTGCCCAGGCAGACCTGTGGTACACCTGCCCAGGCAGACCTGTGGTACACCTGCCCAGGCAGACCTGTGGTACACCTGCCCAGGCAGACCTGTGGTACACCTGCCCAGGCAGACCTGTGGTACACCTGCCCAGGCAGACCTGTGGTACACCTGCCCAGGCAGACCTGTGGAACACCTGCCCAGGCAGACCTGTGGTACACCTGCCCAGGCAGACCTGTGGTACACCTGCCCAGGCAGACCTGTGGTACACCTGCCCAGGCAGACCTGTGGTACACCTGCCCAGGCAGACCTGTGGTACACCTGCCCAGGCAGACCTGTGGTACACCTGCCCAGGCAGACCTGTGGTGCACCTGCCCAGGCAGACCTGTGGTACACCTGCCCAGGCAGACCTGTGGTACACCTGCCCAGGCAGACCTGTGGTACACCTGCCCAGGCAGACCTGTGGTACACCTGCCCAGGCAGACCTGTGGTGCACCTGCCCAGGCAGACCTGTGGTACACCTGCCCAGGCAGACCTGTGGTACACCTGCCCAGGCAGACCTGTGGTACACCTGCCCAGGCAGACCTGTGGTACACCTGCCCAGGCAGACCTGTGGTACACCTGCCCAGGCAGACCTGTGGTACACCTGCCCAGGCAGACCTGTGGTACACCTGCCCAGGCAGACCTGTGGTGCACCTGCCCAGGCAGACCTGTGGTACACCTGCCCAGGCAGACCTGTGGTCCACCTGCCCAGGCAGGCCTGTGGTACGCCTGCCCAGGCAGGCCTGTGGTACACCTGCCCAGGCAGACCTGTGGTTCACCTGCCCAGGCAGACCTGTGGTACACCTGCCCAGGCAGACCTGTGGTACACCTGCCCAGGCAGACCTGTGGTACACCTGCCCAGGCAGACCTGTGGTACACCTGCCCAGGCAGACCTGTGGTACACCTGCCCAGGCAGACCTGTGGTACACCTGCCCAAGAGTTCAGGTTACCTGTGGGTGTAGTAATGATAAGGTTAAGAGAGTAATCTAAGCTGGTGCGGGTCCGCCCTCAGGATTTTAATTGAATTTTGGCAAGATTAATGAAGAGGTGGTACGTAGGTGCTGTGCTTACATCAGAGAGGGATGAGAGGGGGTTGAGTGGGTTGATGAGAGGGGGAGGAGTGGGCTGATGAGAGGGGGAGGAGTGGGCTGATGAGAGGGGGAGGAGTGGGTTGATGAGAGGGGGGAGGAGTGGGCTGATGAGAGGGGGAGGAGTGGGCTGATGAGAGGGGGAGGAGTGGGTTGATGAGAGGGGGTGGAGTGGGTTGATGAGAGGGGGAGGATTGTGTTGATGAGAGGGGGAGGAGTGGGCTGATGAGAGGGGGAGGAGTGGGTTGATGAGAGGGGGAGGAGTGGGCTGATGAGAGGGGGAGGAGTGGGCTGATGAGAGGGGGAGGAGTGGGTTGATGAGAGGGGGTTGAGTGGGTTGATGAGAGGGGGAGGAGTGGGCTGATGAGAGGGGGAGGAGTGGGCTGATGAGAGGGGGAGGAGTGGGTTGATGAGAGGGGGAGGAGTGGGTTGATGAGAGGGGAAGGAGTGGGCTGATTAGAGGGGGAGGAGTGGGCTGATGAGAGGGGGAGGAGTGGGCCGATGAGAGGGGGAGGAGTGGGCTGATGAGAGGGGGAGGAGTGGGCTGATGAGAGGGGGAGGAGTGGGCTGATGAGAGGGGGAGGAGTGGGCTGATGAGAGGGGGAGGAGTGGGCTGATGAGAGGGGGAGGAGTGGGCTGATGAGAGGGGGAGGAGTGGGCTGATGAGAGGGGGAGGAGTGGGCTGATGAGAGGGGGAGGAGTGGGATGATGAGAGGGGGAGGAGTGGGCTGATGAGAGGGTGAGGAGTGGGTTGATGAGAGGGGGAGGAGTGGGTTGATGAGAGGGGGAGGAGTGGGCTGATGAGAGGGGGAGGATTGTGTTGATGAGCGGGGGAGGAGTGGGCTGATGAGAGGGGGAGGAGTGGGTTGATGAGAGGGGGAGGAGTGGGCTGATGAGAGGGGGAGGAGTGGGCTGATGAGAGGGGGAGGAGTGGGCTGATGAGAGGGGGAGGAGTGGGCTGATGAGAGGGGGAGGAGTGGGCTGATGTGAGGGTGAGGAGTCGGTTGATGAGAGGGGGAGGAGTGGGTTGATGAGAGGGGGAGGAGTGGGCTGATGAGAGGGGGAGGAGTGGGTTGATGAGAGGGGGAGGAGTGGGCTGATGAGAGGGGGAGGAGTGGGCTGATGAGAGGGGGAGGAGTGGGCTGATGAGAGGGGGAGGAGTGGGCTGATGAGAGGGGGAGGGGTGGGCTGATGAGAGGGGGAGGAGTGGGTTGATGAGAGGGGGAGGAGTGGGCTGATGAGAGGGGGAGGAGTGGGTTGATGAGAGTGGGGTTGAGTGGGCTGATGAGAGGGGGAGGATTGTGTTGATGAGAGGGGGAGGATTGTGTTGATGAGAGGGGGAGGAGTGGGTTGATGTGATGAGAGGGGGAGGAGTGGGCTGATGAGAGGGGGAGGAGTGGGTTGATGAGAGGGGGAGGAGTGGGCTGATGAGAGGGGGAGGAGTGGGCTGATGAGAGGGGGAGGAGTGGGTTGATGAGAGGGGGTTGAGTGGGCTGATGAGAGGGGGGTTGAGTGGGCTGATGAGAGGGGGAGGATTGGGTTGATGAGAGGGGGAGGAGTGGGTTGATGAGAGGGGGTTGAGTGGGTTGATGAGAGGGGGAGGAGTGGGCTGATGAGAGGGGGAGGAGTGGGCTGATGAGAGGGGGAGGAGTGGGCTGATGAGAGGGGGAGGAGTGGGCTGATGAGAGGGGGAGGAGTGGGTTGATGAGAGGGGAGGAGTGGGCTGATGAGAGGGGAGGAGTGGGCTGATGAGAGGGGGAGGAGTGGGTTGATTAGAGGGGGAGTGGGCTGATGAGAGGGGGAGGAGTGGGCTGATGAGAGGGGGAGGATTGTGTTGATGAGAGGGGGAGGAGTGGGCTGATGAGAGGGGGAGGAGTGGGTTGATGAGAGTGGGAGGAGTGGGTTGATGAGAGGGGAAGGAGTGGGCTGATTAGAGGGGGTTGAGTGGGTTGATGAGAGGGGGGTTGAGTGGGTTGATGAGAGGGGGGTTGAGTGGGTTGATGAGAGGGGGTTGAGTGGGCTGATGAGAGGGGGAGGAGTGGGTTGATGAGAGGGGTGTTGAGTGGGTTGATGAGAGGGGTGTTGAGTGGGTTGATGAGAGAGGGAGGAGTGGGCTGATGAGAGAGGGAGGAGCGGGTTGATGAGAGGGGGTTAAGTGGGTTGATGAGAGGGGGAGGAGTGGGCTGATGAGAGGGGGTTGAGTGGGTTGATGAGAGGGGGTTGAGTGGGTTGATGAGAGGGGAAGGAGTGGGCTGATTAGAGGGGGTTGAGTGGGTTGAAAAGATAGATCTGAATAATTAACTTTGCTTAACTTACACAACAAGTGTCCAAGAATATACAAATACTTTACAAAGCAAAAAGTTACAAGGAATTTACAAGGTAATAATATACAGGTGTTATTCTATTTTATCTCACTTTAAACTTCAGCCTCAAGGTATACTAACTCTCTCCCCAGGATGCCACACACAACAAGTACCTACTTACTAACTAAACTATACACGGGTGGGGTTTGAACCCGCGGTCAGAGTCTCAAAACTCCAGACCGTCGCGTTAGCCACTGCGCCAGCGACGGTCTGGAGTTTTGAGGCTCTCTGATCGCGGGTTCAAACCCCACCCGTAGTATGGTTTGTTTGCAATCATGTCATTACGATTTCGTGAGTCACCTACTTACTGTGTGATGAACAGGTACAGCAGCAGGTAGAGAAATGGTACCAAATACCGATAAACACAAACGCAGAACAATGCAATGTTTCGCCCACACGGTGGATATTTATCTTGATGACGGTGTAAGAAGACATGTCTATACGTCACGACCACCTGACGAATGGAACAGGTGTAAGAAGACTTGTCTATACGTCACGACCACCTGACGAATGGAACAGGTGTAGCAGGTGTAAGAAGACTTGTCTGACTCACGAAATCGTAATGACACGACTGCAAACAAACCATACCACGCGACGGTCTGGAGTTCTGAGACTCTCTGATCGCGGGTTCTATCCCCCCCCCGTGGTATGGTAAGACTTGTCTATACGTCACGAGCACCTGAGGAATGGAACAGCCTCTCTGAAACATGAGCCAGGTAACCACAATTATTACTCTCCTGTACTGTGGTCCTCTGCTATACATTAAAACACTCGTGTACTATATGTACCATCTTTATACCAGCAATGTATCTCTTAAATATTTTGTACCATATTAGGTAATAAAATATACCTATTGGTAAAAAATGAAAAGATTTGGTGGTAGGAGAAATGAAATATTCAAATGGCTTCAGGAAAAAATTCAAATATTCTTCCTCGAGGCCTTTTTATCCACTTCTACGAAGCAATGGCTCCCTCAATTTGCACCAGAAGTGAACCCCATCCTATATATATATATATATATATATATATATATATATATATATATATATATATATATATATATATATATATATATATATATATATAATTGTGCGTGTACTCACCTATTTGTGGTTGCAGGGGTCGAGTCTTAGCTCCTGGCCCCGCCTCTTCACCGGTTGCTACTGGGCCCTCTCTCTCCCCGCTCCATGAGCTTTATCAAACCTCGTCTTAAAACTGTGTATGGTTCCTGCCTCCACTACGTCATTTTCTAGGCTATTCCACTGCCTTACAACTCTATGACTGAAGAAATACTTCCTAATATCTCTCTGACTCATTTGTGTCTTCAACTTCCAATTGTGTGTGTGTGTGTGTGTGTGTGTGTACTCACCTAGTTGTACTCACCTAGTTGTACTCACCTAGTTGAGGTTGCGGGGGTCGAGTCCGAGCTCCTGGCCCCGCCTCTTCACTGATCGCTACTAGGTCACTCTACCTGAGCCGTGAGCTTTATCATACCTCTGCTTAAAACTATGTATGGATCCTGCCTCCACTACATCGCTTCCCAAACTATTCCACTTACTGACTACTCTGTGGCTGAAGAAATACTTCCTAACATCCCTGTGATTCATCGGTGTCTTCAGCTTCCAACTGTGTCCCCTTGTTACTGTGTCCAATCTCTGGAACATCCTGTCTTTGTCCACCTTGTCAATTCCTCTCAGTATTTTGTATGTCGTTATCATGTCCCCCCTATCTCTCCTGTCCTCCAGTGTCGTCAGGTTGATTTCCCTTAACCTCTCCTCGTAGGACATACCTCTTAGCTCTGGGACTAGTCTTGTTGCAAACCTTTGCACTTTCTCTAGTTTCTTTACGTGCTTGGCTAGGTGTGGGTTCCAAACTGGTGCCGCATACTCCAATATGGGCCTAACGTATACGGTGTACAGGGTCCTGAACGATTCCTTATTAAGATGTCGGAATGCTGTTCTGAGGTTTGCTAGGCGCCCATATGCTGCAGCAGTTATTTGGTTGATGTGCGCTTCAGGAGATGTGCCTGGTGTTATACTCACCCCAAGATCTTTTTCCTTGAGTGAGGTTTGTAGTCTCTGACCCCCTAGACTGTACTCCGTCTGCGGCCTTCTTTGCCCTTCCCCAATCTTCATGACTTTGCACTTGGTGGGATTGAACTCCAGGAGCCAATTGCTGGACCAGGTCTGCAGCCTGTCCAGATCCCTTTGTAGTTCTGCCTGGTCTTCGATCGAGTGTATTCTTCTCATCAACTTCACGTCATCTGCAAACAGGGACACCTCAGAGTCTATTCCTTCCGTCATGTCGTTCACAAATACCAGAAACAGCACTGGTCCTAGGACTGACCCCTGCGGGACCCCGCTGGTCACAGGTGCCCACTCTGACACCTCGCCACGTACCATGACTCGCTGCTGTCTTCCTGACAAGTATTCCCTGATCCATTGTAGTGCCTTCCCTGTTATCCCTGCTTGGTCCTCCAGTTTTTGCACCAATCTCTTGTGTGGAACTGTGTCAAACGCCTTCTTGCAGTCCAAGAAAATGCAATCCACCCACCCCTCTCTCTCTTGTCTTACTGCTGTCACCATGTCATAGAACTCCAGTAGGTTTGTGACACAGGATTTCCCGTCCCTGAAACCATGCTGGCTGCTGTTGATGAGATCATTCCTTTCTAGGTGTTCCACCACTCTTCTCCTGATAATCTTCTCCATGATTTTGCATACTATACATGTCAGTGACACTGGTCTGTAGTTTAATGCTTCATGTCTGTCTCCTTTTTTAAAGATTGGGACTACATTTGCTGTCTTCCATGCCTCAGGCAATCTCCCTGTTTCGATAGATGTATTGAATATTGTTGTTAGGGGTACACATAGCGCCTCTGCTCCCTCTCTCAATACCCATGGGGAGATGTTATCTGGCCCCATTGCCTTTGAGGTATCTAGCTCACTCAGAAGCCTCTTCACTGTGTGTGTGTGTGTGTGTGTGTGTGTGTGTGTGTGTGTGTGTGTGTGTGTGTGTGTGTGTGTCGGTCGTGCCGAATATGTAAAACTGGTCAATTAGCAAGAACTCATTTAAAATTAAGTCCTTTCTGAAATTTTCTCTTATACGTTTAAAGACATATTTTTTTCATTAATATTAATATAAAAAAATTTAATTTTGAACCAAAAGAATCTTAGAAAACTTACCTAACCTTATTATAACAAGAACAATTTATTTTAGCCTAACCTAACTAAATATATTTTAGATTTGTTTACAATAATTTAATACTAAACGAAATT
>NC_091357.1:6692759-6842759 GCF_038502225.1 Cherax quadricarinatus
TGTCTGCGCGTGCGTGTGTGTGTGTGTGTGTGTGTGTGTGTGTGTGTGTGTGTGTGTGTGTGTGTGTGTGTGTGTGTGTGTGTGTGTGTGTGTGTGTGTGTGTGAGGTGTGTGTGTGTGAGGTGTGTGTGTGTGGTGTGTGTGAGTGTGGTGTGTGTGAGTGTGGTGTGTGTGAGTGTGGTGTGAGTGTGTCGTGAGTGTGGCGTGAGTGTGGTGTGTGTGTGTGTGTGTGTGTGTGTGTGTGTGTGTGTATGTGTGTATGTATGAGTGTGTATGTGTGTGTGTGTACTCACCTAATTGTACTCACTTAATTGTGGTTGCAGGGGTCGAGACTCAGCTCCTGGCCCCGCCTCTTCACTGATCGCTACTAGGTCCTCTCCCTCTCTGCTTCCTGAGCTTTGTCATACCTCTTCTTAAAACTATGTATGGTTCCTGCCTCCACTACTTCACCTGCTAGGCTATTCCTCTTCCTGGCGAGTCTATGACTTGAAGAAATACTTCCTAACGTCCCTGTGACTCGTCTGAGTCTTCAGCTTCCAGTTGTGAACCCTTGTTTCTGTGTCCCCTCTCTGGAACATCCTATCTCTGTCCACCTTGTCTATTCCCGCAGTATCTTGTATGTCGTTATCATGTCTCCCCTGACCCTTCTGTCCTCCAGTGTCGTCAGTCCGATTTCCCTCAATCTTTCCTTGTACGACATTCCCCTGAGCTCTGGGACTAGCCTTGTTGCAAACCTTAGTACTTTCTCTAACTTCTTGACGTGCTTGACCAGGTGTGGGTTCCAGACTGGTGCTGCATACTCCAGTATGGGCCTAACATACACAGTGAACAGTGTCTTGAACGATTCCTTAAGGTATCGGAACGCTATTCTCAGGTTTGCCAGGCGCCCATATGCTGCAGCAGTTATTTGATTGATGTGTGCCTCCGGTGACGTGCTCGGTGTTATGGTCACCCCAAGGTCTTTCTCCCTAAGTGAGGTCTGTAGTCTTTGTCCACCTAGCCTATACTCTGTCTGCGGTCTTCTTTGCCCCTCCCCAATCTTCATGACTTTGCATTTGGCAGGGCTGAATTCGAGAAGCCAGTTTCTGAACCACATGTCAAGCCTGTCCAGGTCTCTTTGCAGTCCTGCCTCATCCTCATCCGATTTAATTCTTCTCATCAACTTCACATCATCTGCGAACAGGGACACTTCAGAGTCCATTCCTTCCATCATGTCGTTCGCATATATCAAAAATAGCACTGGTCCTAGAACTGACCCCTGTGGGACCCCGCTCGTCACAGGCGCCCACTGTGATACCTCTTCACGTACCATGACTTGTTGCTGCCTCCCTGTCAGGTATTCCCTGATCCATTGCAGTGCCCTCCCTCTTACATGCGCCTGATACTCCAGCTTCTGCACTAATCTCTTGTGGGGAACTGTGTCAAAGGCCTTCCTGCAGTCTAGGAAAACGCAATCTACCCACCCCTCTCTCTCGTGTCTCACTTCTGTTACCTTGTTTGTGTGTGGTTGTGTGTGGTTGTGTGTGTGTGTGTGTGTGTGTGTGTGTGTGTGTGTGTGTGTGTGTGTGTGTGTGTGTGTGTGTGTGTGTTTACTCACCTATTTGTGGTTGCAGGGGTCGAGTCTTAGCTCCTGGCCCTGTGTGTGTGTGTGTGTGTTCCAGTTTGTTTTATTTTCCATAACGGTGTATCAGAAAATTGTGTTTTCTGTGATAATGATTGGTGGGGTGGTGGTGATGGTGGGGTGGTGGTGATGGTGGGGTGGGGTGGTGATGGTGGAGTCGTGGTGATGGTGGGGTGGTGATGGTGGGGTGGTGTTGGTGGGGTGGTGATGGTGGGGTGGTGATGGTGGGGTGGTGATGGTGGGGTGGGGTGGTGATGGTGGGGTGGTGATGGTGGCGTTGGCGATGGTGTGGGTGGTGATGGTGGGGTGGTGATGGTGGGGTGGTGATGGTGGGGTGGTGATGGTGGGGTGGTGATGGTGGGGTGGGGTGGTGATGGTGGGGTGGTGATGGTGGGGTGGTGATGGTGGGGTGGTGGTGGAGTCGTGGTGATGTGGTGATGGTGGAGTGGTGATGGTCGGGTGGTGATGGTCGGGTGGTGATGGTGGTGATGGTGGGGTGGTGATGGTGGGGTGGTGATGGTGGGGTGGTGATGGTGGGGTGGTGATGGTTGGGTGGTGATGGTGGGGTGGTGATGGTGGGGTGGTGATGGTGGGGGGGTGGGGGGTGGTGATGGTGGAGTCGTGGTGATGGGGTGGTGATGGTGGGGTGGTGATGGTAGTACCGGCATAATGGTGGTAGCGTGGGTGGTGGTAGCTACATGGTGGTGGGGGTGCTGGTAGGGTGCTGGGGTAATACTTCTGGGTGTCATGGCAGACAAACACTCATCGCTCTGTAAAAACATCAGTGTGCCAAGTGTGTACATCCGCCTGTATACTGCCTCGCCTCACCTGCCTCGCCTCACCTGCGTTGCTTCACCTCAGCTGGCAAACGGATCTTTAACTTACACACAGAACCCTAACACATCGAAGAAGGTAACCTCACAAGGTACCATCACAAGGTACCATCACAAGGTAACCTCACAAGGTAACCTCACAAGGTACCATCACAAGGTAACCTCACAAGGTACCATCACAAGGTAACCTCACAAGGCACCATCACAAAGTAACCTCACACGGTACCATCACAAGGTACCATCACAAGGTACCATCACAAGGTACCATCACAAGGTACCATCACAAGGTAACCTCACAAGGCACCATCACAAGGTAACCTCACAAGGCACAATAAAAAGGTAACCTCACAAGGTACCATCACAAGGTAACCTCACAAGGCACCATCAAAAGGTAACCTCACACGGTACCATCACAAGGTAACCTCACAAGGCACCATCACAAGATAACCTCACAAGGCACCATCACAGGGTAACCTCACAAAGTACCATCATAGGGTAACCTCACAAGGCACCATCACAGGGCAACCTCACAAGGCACCATCACAAGGTAACCTCACAAGGCACCATCACAAGGTAACCTCACAAGGCACCATCACAGGGTAACCTCACAAGGCACCATCACAAGGTAACCTCACAAGGCACCATCACAGGGTAACCTCACAAGGCACCATCACAATGTAACCTCACAAGGTACCATCACAAGGTAACCTCACAAGGTACCATCACAAGGTAACCTCATAAGGTTCCATCACAAGGAAACCTCACACGGTACCATCACAAGGTAACCTCACAAGGTACCATCACAAGGTAACCTCACAAGGTATCCTCACAAGGTAACCTCACAAGGTACCATCACAAGGTAACCTCACAAGGTACCATCACAAGGTAACCTCACAAGGTACCATCACAAGGTAACCTCACAAGGTACCATCACAAGGTACCATCACAAGGTAACCTCACAAGGCACCATCACAAAGTAACCTCACACGGTACCATCGCAAGGTATCATCACAGGGTAACCTCACAAGGCACCATCACAAGGTAACCTCACAAGGCACCATCACAAGGTAACCACACAAGGTACCATCACAAGGTAACCTCACAAGGCACCATCACAAGGTAACCTCACAAGGCACCATCACAAGGTAACCTCACAAGGTACCATCACAAGGTAACCTCACAAGGTACCATCACAAGGTAACCTCACAAGGCACCATCACAAGGTAACCTCACAAGGCACCATCAAAAGGTAACCTCACAAGGTACCATCACAAGGTAACCTCACAAGGTACCATCACAAGGTAACCTCACAAGGCACCATCACAAGGTAACCTCACAAGGCACCATCACAAGGTAACCTCACAAGGCACCATCACAAGGTAACCTCACAAGGTACCATCCCAAGGTAACCTCACAAGGCACCATCACAAGTTAACCTCACAAGGCACCATCACAAGGTAACGTCACAAGGCACCATCACAAGGTAACCTCACAAGGTACCATCACAAGGTAACCTCACAAGGCACCATCACAAGATAACCTCACAAGGCACCATCACAATGTAACTTCACAAAGTACCATCACAGGGTAACCTCACAAGGCACCATCACAATGTAACCTCACAAAATACCATCACAGGGTAACCTCACAAGGCACCATCACAAGGTAACCTCACAAGGCACCATCACAGGGTAACCTCACAAAGTACCATCACAGGGTAACCTCACAAGGCACCATCACTAGGTAACCTCACAAGGTACCATCATAGGGTAACCTCACAAGGCACCATCACAAGGTAACCTCACAAGGCACCATCACAGGGTAACCTCACAAGGCACCATCACAAGGTAACCTCACAAGGCACCATCACAGGGTAACCTCACAAGGCACCATCACAGGGTAACCTCACAAGGCACCATCACAAGGTAACCTCACAAGGCACCATCACAAGGTGACCTCACAAGGCACCATCACAAGGTAACCTCACAAGGCACCATCACAAGGTACCATCACAAGGTACCATCACAAGGTAACCTCACAAGGTAACCTCACAAGGCACCATCACAAGGTAACCTCACAAGATACCATCACAAGGTAACCTCACAAGGCACCATCACAAGGTAACCTCACAAGGCACCATCACAAGGTACCATCACAAGGTAACCTCACAAGGCACCATCACAAGGTAACCTCACAAGGCACCATCACAAGGTACCATCACAAGGTACCATCACAAGGTACCATCACAAGGTAACCTCGCAAGGCACCATCACAAGGTAACCTCACAAGGCACCATCACAAGGTAACCTCACAAGGCACCATCACAAGGTACCATCACAAGGTACCATCACAAGGTAACCTCGCAAGGCACCATCACAAGGTAACCTCACAAGGCACCATCACAAGGTAACCTCACAAGGTACCATCACAAGGTACCATCACAAGGTAACCTCGCAAGGCACCAAAGTGATGATCTCTTCCTCTAGGCACTGTACTCTCCCCAATTCTCTTTTTTCATTCTTATATTCAACATAAACAGATATTCATTAAAACACTGTAAACTTCTTTGTAGACGATGTGACAATCTGCACGAGTGTCATCCACTGTGGACACAGTGCATCTCCAGGTTCTCACAAATCAAGTCTTCCAGTGGACCACTGCACGAGTGTCATCCACTGAGGACACAGTACATCTCCAGGTTCTCACAGATCAAGTCTTCCAGTGGACCACTGCACGAGTGTCATCCACTGAGGACACAGTACATCTCCAGGCTCTCACAGGTCAAGTCTTCCAGTGGACCACTGCACGAGTGTCATCCACTGAGGACACAGTACATCTCCAGGCTCTCACAGGTCAAGTCTTCCAGTGGACCACTGCACGAGTGTCATCCACTGAGGACACAGTACATCTCCAGGCTCTCACAGGTCAAGTCTTCCAGTGGACCACTGCACGAGTGTCATCCACTGAGGACACAGTGCATCTCCAGGCTCTCACAGATCAAGTCTTCCAGTGGACCACTGCACGAGTGTCATCCACTGTGGACACAGTACATCTCCAGGCTCTCACAGATCAAGTCTTCCAGTGGACCACTGCACGAGTGTTATCTACTGAGGACACAGTACATCTCCAGGCTCTCACAGATCAAGTCTTCCAGTGGACCACTGCACGAGTGTCATCCACTGAGGACACAGTACATCTCCAGGCTCTCACAGGTCAAGTCTTCCAGTGGACCACTGAAGCCAACAGGATGTTCAAGGAGAATAAATTATCAGACATTGTGTAAACAATCGAACACACGAAATGACGTATAAAAGAGACTGGAACCAGTCAATAGAATGACTAACGAGCGGAACGATGAGTAGTACAGGAGGATCTCACATTCAAGGGTCACAATGATGCCATTATCACAGCAGCAAGGAAAATGATCCCCGGTACGGGTGGAAACATTGGGGCGTGTTTCATTAAGACACCTGCTGTCCATGTTCATTTATCAGTAAAAGAGGTACCTAGGTGTTAGTCGACTGATATGGGTCGCATCCTGGGACAAAATTGGCCTAATTTACCCAAAATACTCGGCATAACAAGGGGCTTTCTACATAGTATGTCACTGATGTCAGCAATGGTTTGTATACCTTGTACATGTACTTGTATAAAGATTATTATTATTATTAATGCTACCTTTAATCCCCTTGTTCTCTTGAAATCAATATTCTGCCAATACAGATTCAATAAAAACATTAACATTGTTGAAAAATGTTTTAAATACCCGAAAACTGTACTCCCTGGAAGGTAGGCGAGGAAGACAACTCATTATTTACAGTTGAAAGATTCTGGATGCACTTGTTCAAGCTCACCAAACTCACTCCCTACAAGAGCAGGAGGCTGTACAAATACTTCCAATGAAAAGCAGAGGTACCGTAAGTACCCTGAAGTAACGACTAGTGCCACGTAACTACCATCACCACCACCATCGCCACTACCATCACCATTACCATCACCACTACCCTCACCATCACCATCACTACCACGGCACTGCTCCACCAACAACCTTAGCCGCTGGAGACACAAAAAATACAAAATCTAAGCTTCAAGTTGCAAACAAAATTCGGGAACACTTTTCAATTGCAACATCCACCGGGGAAATAATTCTCACAACCCTGACTGTGCAAAGTTGCAACACTGCCAACTGGAGAAGGAATAGCTCTGAGCAGATGTACCAATTGAAGGTGGGCGAGTACCACAGTGCCACCTGCTGATGCAACACAGTGCCACCTGCTGGTGCGACAGTACCAGCTGCTGATGCAACACAGTGCCACCTGCTGGTGCGACAGTACCAGCTGCTGATGCAACACAGTGCCACCTGCTGGTGCGACAGTGACAGCAGCTGGTGCAACACAGTGTCACCTGCGGTACAAAGCAGTATACGGGTGCCAGGCACCGGTCATCTGCCTGCCCAAGGCGGGGCTAAAGAAGACACACTGTTAAAAGTTCTAAACTCTGGCAGTAATGCTGGTGTTTCTGTCTCACGAACACGCAAGATGATAGACAGATCTCACAAACTTATCATAAACCAAACAAACTAACATTTAAAACACAGAGCTTACGATAAACCAAAATTATTACAGTCGTCACAGGCCCTGATAACTCATAAACCATTCTGAGACGTTTAACTACTCCAAACCCTGCCCCCTCCCTTTCATATATATATATATATATATATATATATATATATATATATATATATATATATATATATATATATATATATATATATATATATATAAGTTCACCGGTCCACTCCATACATGTGACTTCAATATCCTACGACCCACACACATACATATGTTCAACACAGGTATAAAATTCCAATTTACTATGGGCGGGTTATCTGTGTACTGGTTCAACTCAAGATATCAAGAACCTGATCCTGCCCTCAACTAGGGTGGTTTACTGGCATTTCCAAACATCTTGGTAGAATGACATACCTGGAACCGGTGTGACGAGTGTGGTTGCAGCAACGTGTTTCTGACGGCTCGCCTGCCACGAGTGATGCCGACACACCTGTAATCAAAATGTATATTTGATTGGTTGCATAATTTAAGGAAATTCATACATGGCATATAAAGACCTTATGAAAAAGCAGTAGCAGCAACAGTTGTAATTTTGACAGCATATTCAATAAAAATTCAAGGATAATGTAGTTTCTTGACGATGTGGAAACAAACACACATGCAGTTTAATGTGATCCTTTATTGACAACGTTTCGCCCACACAGTGTGCTTTTTCAAGTCACACACAGATGTGTGTGACTTGAAAAAGCCCACTGTGTGGGCGAAACGTTGTCAATAAAGGATCACATTAAACTGCATATGTGTTTATGTTTCCAGTGTGTCGGTATTTTATACCATTTATTTCCATCTTGACGATGTCTTATAGTTCCACATTCTTCCAGACATTCCGGACTGCACAACACTGCAGACACCCACAGACAAAACCCTAGTAAATTACCTTTCTTAGTTTAAGTGTCATGATGTGATCAGTAGTGTAGGAGGTTGTTATTACCAGTTGGTTGAAGATAAACTTGGAAGGAGAATGAATTAGCAGATACGTGTACGAGAACATCAAGAAATGGGATCTACTGTTACGTCTCAAAGAAACTAGCATCTCCAGTGGGGAACTAGCCAACCCTGACATAGTCGCCTTCTTCACTAGAGTACCAATGGGATACATATGATGTAAACGGTTTACAAAACCGACCAGTTGCTGCTTCAGTCCAATACAAAGAAGGTCAGGGTCAAGGGTAGGCTTTGGGTTACGCTTTAGCGTAAAGAAGTAAGTCGACCCTTGAATGTGATTGCTGATTTACCATTATACTTGTCATGCGCCTTATATGCCGGGAAATACGGTAACTTGAGTGAGTTAAGTTTGTGACGCATCGATCACAGTTCACGTTCAACTTGATCTGTCCCATCTTGAAGCTGACCATCTTGAAGCTGACCATCTTGAAGCTGACCATCTTGAAGCTGACCATCTTGAAGCTGACCATCTTGAAGCTGACCATCTTGAAGCTGACCATCTTGAAGCTGACCATCTTGAAGCTGACCATCTTGAAGCTGACCATCTTGAAGCTGACCATCTTGAAGCTGACCATCTTGAAGCTGACCATCTTGAAGCTGACCATCTTGAAGCTGACCATCTTGAAGCTGACCATCTTGAAGCTGACCATCTTGAAGCTGACCATCTTGAAGCTGACCATCTTGAAGCTGACCATCTTGAAGCTGACCATCTTGAAGCTGACCATCTTGAAGCTGACCATCTTGAAGCTGACCATCTTGAAGCTGACCATCTTGAAGCTGACCATCTTGAAGCTGACCATCTTGAAGCTGACCATCTTGAAGCTGACCATCTTGAAGCTGACCATCTTGAAGCTGACCATCTTGAAGCTGACCATCTTGAAGCTGACCATCTTGAAGCTGACGTAAACATAAAATCATAAATACAGGTTCACGTTAGACAATAAAGCCGAAAATAAACTCCCATTTTATGTCCTCATAAACAGGTCTCGTGTCCTTCCAACTGTGTACATAATCATAACATCAAGAACAATAACCTTACCAGTTTTGATGTAGCATCATTATTCACTAAGCTTCCCACTGGACACTTCATCTCAGCTACGAAGTTAATGAGAACGGTCACAGACCTTCCGTAACCAGCCACAGATTTCCTCTACCTCAGTGAGTTGTGCCAACTTCACTTGCTATGTACAGTGATTTATGATAGATATAGATCCACCTGACATTGCCATGCTGGTCAATCTTTACATGGAGGAATACTTTCAATCCGTTATACTGTAACGTAGCATGGCTACGTTACAGTAGTGGACGATGTGTTGGTAAGTAATACAAACCTTCAGGAGACTGGGAATAATTGGCTTCTTTTATGTCTAAAATGAGTCATAAGCTAAAAGTAAACGTTTACAGAAAACTTATCAACAAAAATGATTTGCTGCATTATTAATCACACCATGAGACGCGAGTCAAAACAGTAATAACACGATTGAAAACAAGCCACAGTACGGGTGGGGTTAGAACCCATGGCGACTGTGTCATAAAAACTCCAGGCCACTTGCTACCTTAGAGCATATGGGATTTCCAGTCCTGCTTCGCTTGAGGTGTGCACTAAAATTAGATATTCACCAAGGTCCAGTTTCCTCCTCACTTTATCAATGACTGAGGAAGGAAAGCGTCATGGATCATTCACACCAACAGGCAGGAACTCCCACCTGGAAGACTCGTCATTCTCCAGGTTAGCCAAGTGGATAACAACTTTCCTAACCTATACGTAAAGAGTAACATTACTCCAGCCACCATGACTTCCACCACAATTAAGGACCTAGCCAGGAAGAAAACCATCACACTCGCCGAATCTAAAGTAATTCCTTGTGCAAGAGGTGAAAAGTTATGTGTGAGGAACTTGTAAAAATCTGGAATAACGAGAAGCCTGGGACAACGTGCAACAGCACATGGACGTGTGTTATATGGATAAGTGTTGTAAGTGTTGTATGGATGAGTGTTGTACGGATGAGTGTTGTACGGATTACTTAATCAGGCCATGAAGGGAATCTACACAAATGTCTTTTCTGGTGGTATCTACGTACGTTCTTTGTTGTCTACGTACGTTCTTCGTTGTCTACGTATGTTCTTTGCAATCTACGTACGTTCTCTGATTTCACAAGCACCGTCGGCCAAAACAATGGTATTACCTGGAGTTTACCTGGCGAGAGTTTCGGGGGTCAACGCCCCCGCGGCCCGGTCTGTGACCAGGCCTCCTGGTGGATCAGCGCCTGATCAACCAGGCTGTTGCTGCTGGCTGCACGCAAACCAACGTACGAGCCACAGCCCGGCTGATCAGGAACTGACTTTAGGTGCTTGTCCAGTGCCAGCTTGAAGACTGCCAGGGGTCTGTTGGTAATCCCCCTTATGTGTGCTGGGAGGCAGTTGAACAGTCTCGGGCCCCTGACACTTATTGTATGGTCTCTTAACGTGCTAGTGACACCCCTGCTTTTCATTGGGGGATGTTGCATCGTCTGCCAAGTCTTTTGCTTTCGTAGTGAGTGATTTTCGTGTGCAAGTTCGGTACTAGTCCCTCTAGGATTTTCCAGGTGTATATAATCATGTATCTCTCCCTCCTGCGTTCCAGGGAATACAGGAAGGCCCCGTTCAAACAGTTATAAATACGGCGCTGCTCGTTATTCCCTTACGCAACTGTTGTAGGCAAATGGCGATAACGGCGGCGCAACGGTAAAACCACCGAACATAATGAACAATGGCTCAATTGAAAGCCAACAAAAATGTGGAACACCAAAAACAGTGGGGCCCTGCTCTATACGCGAGGCTCTGCTCTATACGCGAGGCCCTGCTCTACACGCGGGGCCCTGCTCTATACGCAGGGTTTTCTTGTACTCTTATTTCAGATGTTTGGGCTAAATTGACTCTTCCCCGTCAAGACACCGTGATTATGTAGAAAGAAGGGAAGTGTCTGATAGCAACTCGAGGTAAATGGACAAGAATGCCATTATATAGGACACTGGAATGTTTTCAACGAAAGTGTTCTTTCCCCTCACACTGCTATTACCGCAAGTACTGAGGTACTGACCTCGCTCTCTCTATGTCTCCACCTCAGAGATGGTAATTATCAAGTAAATACTACCTTCTACTATGCTGGAGAGAAATATCTGAAGTTGTCGTAGCTGATGAACCCTTACTGGTATACTTGACCATATCGGTGGCCCGGTGGCCTGGTGCCTAAAGCTCCCGCTTCACGCACGGAGGGCCCGGGTTCGATTCCCGGCGGGTGGAAACATTCGACACGTTTCCTTACACCTGTTGTCCTGTTCACCTAGCAGCAATTAGGTACCTGGGTGTTAGTCGACTGGTGTGGGTCGCATCCTGGGGGACAAGATTAAGGACCCCAATGGAAATAAGTTAGACAGTCCTCGATGACGCACTGACTTTCTTGGGTTATCCTGGGTGGCTAACCCTCCGGGGTTAAAAATCCGAACGAAATCTTATCCTCATTGTCCTACTGAAGTCTGCCACCGCTGTCTGACACTACTGAAGTCTGCCACCGCTGTCTGACACTACTGAAGTCTGCCACCTCTGTCTGACACTACTGAAGTCTGCCACCTCTGTCTGACACTACTGAAGTCTGCCACCTCTGATACTACTGAAGTCTGCCACCTCTGTCTGACAGTAGTGAAGTCTGCCAGCTCACACTGACACTACTGAAATGTGTCAGCTAAGACTGGCAGATGTCAACACTATGTGACCCATCCTGTGCGATGGAATATGACAGGGAAACACAGCTAGCTTTTGCTCCCACTGTGTAACTATCATATAGAATAGTGTAGCAGCACACTGCTGGTGTTCCCACTGTGTAACTATCATATAGAATAGTGTAGCAGCACACTGCTGGTGTTCCCACTGTGTAACTATCATACAGAATAGTGTAGCAGCACACTGCTGGTGTTCCCACTGTGTAACTATCATACAGAATAGTGTAGCAGCACACTACAGGTGTTCCCATTGTGTAACTATCATACAGAATAATGCAGCAACACACTACGGGTGTTCCCACTATGTAACTATCATATGGAAAAGGGGAAAAAGGCAGGAAATTGCTTATATTTACAATGCTAATTATCTTTTTCTCCCTTACCTCTCCCTTTTCTTCCCTTCCCTCAGTCACCTCCCTCTTACACTCCTCTCTCCCTTATAGCTCCCTACTCACTACAAAAGTATCCAGGACTCTCAACACCTCTCCCCCTCACTACCACTCGTAATCACCTTCCTCCCAGTTAAGGGGGACAGGGAGGGATGGAAGGGGGCTTAAGGGAAAGCAGGGACCAATTAACTCAGCAGTGACCATCTTAAGACAATTACCTTTGCTTCAGTGATGCGCTGAGGACACGCAACCATCGACCCTCCCAGTGTCATTTGCTGATGAAAGCTGGATAGGCGCAGATGGTGAGGCTAGAACACGAATGGTATAATACTGTACTGCGCAGGATAGATGAAGATAGAACTTGGGGAACATGTATAATAATAGTGCAAGATAGATGAAGATAGTACACAAGAAGCGTGTATAATGATCATGTATGATATATACAGATAGGAAACGGAACATGTATAATGTGTAGCGTATTAAGGGAGATAGAACACGGGGGAGATTATAATACAGGATAGATGAAGATAAAACTAGGTATATTTTACACTTCATCCCATTTCTCTTGTTTCGGTACGTTATGATAGTGTACGTTGGGGACTGTACCCCCAAGTATCATGTATGAAGAGTCTGTCTCCTTCACTTTAATGAGTAGCTTCCTAGTTCTTTGAACCATTCCCTGTTGTATAAATGACACTCTTTGTATCTGTCCCAGTTATGTTAGCTCTCCTACACTGAACGGAGCTGTCAACACTGAGCAGTACTCTAAGTGAGAGAGCACAACTGATATGAATAGTGTCACTACTGACTTTATCTTGTTCTGATAATTCTCACTGTGTTTCTTGGCTTTTCCAGCATCTGTCTTATAATACTCTTTAAATAATAGGTAAGCCAACATTATTTTGTTACCCATATCTAAGCATCTTGAACCTATCACCGCTCAACATCAGTTTATTTTCTACTGCACACCGGAACACTTAGTTTATATCTTCTGCTTAATTTGGCATCATCCACAAAAGATTATGCGAAGCTATGACCAGTGTTATCAATGTCTGCTATGAGGGTGAGAAACAGTGAAGGTTCTAGGACTCTAATTTGCAGTACTGAACTTATTTATTAAATCTAGATTTTGCTTTAATTAAATCTAGATTTTGCTTTATTTGCTACCTTAATTCTATTCATTTGCCTACTTTTCCTGCCGTACATTTCGAATATTGTATGGGTTACCATTCCACTATTGCTTTTATCAAATATTTTGGTGTAGTTAGATGGACTGTTCACCTTCTATCAAAGCTGAGGAACTGATCACCTTAAAAGTATTATCTACAACTACTGTTACCAGTGTTAGGTTCTCCTGTATTCAGTTAAAGAAGTCTGCTGTACAGAGGAAACGCTTCAGCATTATACCTAGGTGTTAATTTAGGTTACGTAAGGTTTGTCAGGAAACAGGACAAGTGTTTCCTGACGCGGGTCTTAGTTATATGACTCACCACTGGAGCTTTTGGTCATCTGACCAAGGCCTTTCGCTGGCTTAGCCGTCCATCTCACAAAAAATTATAGTTATGATTGGTACCTGTGTTATTCATCAGTTTTTTTTTATTTTCCCCGAAGTAAAATGCAAGTCTGCAGTGTCTGTGAAGAACCAGCCAAGAAGTGAGCAGCACTAAGGTGTCTATCACATGTGCTCGACAGCAGAGGTTGTATAACTCGGAATAAGAACATAAGAAAGGAGGAACACTGCAGCAGGCCTGTTGGCCCATACTAGGCAGGTCCTTTACAATTCATCCCACTAACAAACATTTGACCGCTGCAACCTTCCTTCCCTCCCTCCCTCCCTTCCCATCTCCTCTCCGTCTCGACTACGACAAGGGGGACATGTTAGTAGAAAACGTGCCCAGCGACTTACGGAATCTCTCCCCTGGACCCAGCTTGGAGCGATTTCTCATTTCAGCAGAGCCTTCAACACCGGAGGCGCGGGTGACCTTACTGATACAAGACCGGTGTTGTCAAAGTCGGTTCCACTTCGCAGATATAATAAAAACAGCGCTTATACTGTAGACAATGTTTATACCAGATAGTGATTATACCAAGAGGACAACGAGCAACATCTGCACTCACTTTTCCAATAACACCACTACATTAGCGATCATTCATCGAATGACATGCTCAGAACATGTTCGGTCAACATGCAAACATTAATGAAATGCAGCCAGTTAACCAAATGTCCCCCAACTCCTCCTGTTCCTGTGTATATTTCATAAAAAAATAAAAATTGCAACAGAGATAATGCTAGGGAAGGCTTCTAAATAAACTTAGGAAACAGCTTCAAGCTTGTAAATTAAGGAAGGAACTCTGAAATCTTTGTATAGAAACCTTTGAGAGAGAGAGAGAGAGAGAGAGAGAGAGAGAGAGAGAGAGAGAGAGAGAGAGAGAGAGAGAGAGAGAGAGAGCGAGCTAGTTCTCTCAACATTTCCTAAGTCGGGGGTGAGCTATCAGCAGGGGCCATTAGGGCCAGTGTTAGCCATTATCTGTGAGGAAAGTGGCTGATGGCTGCAGGCTCTGTCACTACCCTCTCTCCCTCCCCTCTCTTACCCCTTACTCTACCCCTAACTCTAATTCTTTCTCTAACCCTTACTAGTCCTTACATCTACCCTTACTAACCTCTATATATCTACCCTTACTAGCCCCTATATATCTACCCTTAATAACCCCTATATCTACCCTAACCATTATATCTACCCTCACTAACCCCTTTATCTACTTTTAAAGGGATGGACGGGTAAGCCAGCTAAAGGCTTCGGTCAGATGACCAAAAGCTCCAGCTGGGGGGTCATCATATGACCAAGACCCGCGTCAGGAAACACTCGTCCTGTTTCCTGACAGATCTTACCTGACTTGAGACTGGGCTAAATAACCTTCATCGTCTCATTATTCACCCGTTACTCACAGTATCAGACTCATTACTCACTCCTTACTCAGTACCAGACTCATTACTCGCTCCTCACTCATATTGATCATTATGAGAGTTCAAAAATGCGCCCCAATCTTTTTTTTTCACGGTTACTCACCAAAAGTAACTGTCAAGGTGAATATAGCCGAGGTGAAGGTTAACGTAGTTTAGGCGAGGGTTAATATAGCCGAGGTGAGGGTTAATATAACCTAGGTAAAGGTTAATATAGCCGAGGTGAGGGTTAATATAGCCGAGGTGAGGGTTAATATAGCCGAGGTGAGGGTTAATATAACCTAGGTGAGGGTTAATATAGCCGAGGTGAGGGTTAATATAGCCGAGGTGAGGGTTAATATAACCTAGGTGAGGGTTAATATAGCCGAGGTGAGGGTTAATATAGCCGAGGTGAGGGTTAATATAACCTAGGTGAGGGTTAATATAGCCGAGGTGAGGGTTAATATAGCCGAGGTGAGGGTTAATATAGCCGAGGTGAAGGTTAATATAGCCGAGGTGAGGGTTAATATAACCTAGGTGAGGGTTAATATAGCCGAGGTGAGGGTGAGGTGAGGGTTAATATAGCCGAGGTGAGGGTTAATATAGCCGAGGTGAGGGTTAATATAACCTAGGGTGCCGAGGGAGGGTTAATATAACCTAGGTGAGTGTTAATATAACCTAGGTGAGGGTTAATATAGCCGAGGTGAGGGTTAATATAACCTAGGTGAGGGTAATGTAGCCGAGGTGAGGGTTAATATAGCCGAGGTGAGGGTTAATATAGCCGAGGTGAGGGTTAATATAACCTAGGTGAGGGTAATGTAGCCGAGGTGAGGGTTAATATAGCCGAGGTGAGGGTTAATATAGCCGAGGTGAGGGTTAATATAACCTAGGTGAGGGTTAATATAACCTAGGTGAGGGTTAATATAGCCGAGGTGAGGGTTAATATAACCTAGGTGAGGGTAATATAGCCGAGGTGAGGGTTAATATAGCCGAGGTGAGGGTTAATATAGCCAAGGTGAGGGTTAATATAACCTAGGTGAGTGTTAATATAACCTAGGTGAGGGTTAATATAGCCGAGGTGAGGGTTAATATAACCTAGGTGAGGGTTAATATAGCCGAGTTGAGGGTTAATATTTCCTAGGTGAGGACACACATAGCCCAGGTAAAGGCTAATATAGCCGAGACTAAGCTTCCGATGCACTAGACAAAATAGCCAAGGACTTAAATGGCTCTTTAGCGCGTTTTAAAATATCCAACTCGATGCTTCACTATCTGAAGAGATACCTGAAATATCAGAGCCAAGGAATAATACAGCCTTCAGCTAGAGTAAGGCCTTTTAAACTGCCCTGGCTAACACATTTAAAACGCAAGATAAATACATATCCGTCTAAAAGGCCAACAATATACGCGAGTGTCTTGTTTGTAACTTAAGGAGAGGAAGGTAGCGGCGATCCTTGGTGTTTTTCAAGGGTAATTTAAAGTCCAGTTCTGGCAGGCTCTGAGATGGTCCCACTGGTAAATGGTCCTTGAGTCAGGTCCCGGTGAAAGTCTTAATTCTGACGACGCTTCGGTTGTAGTCTGACCTTTACGAAGTCTTGATAAAGCTGAACACTGAGGAAGCTTTACCAAGACTTGGCGAAGCTGATCACTATATATCCGAGCTTCGTCTAGTCTTTAAAGCTTATCTCTGGGTGAGCTTTATCAAGACTTGATAGAACTGAAAACCGAGTGTTTAAGCTTCATTATGTCTTGAAGAAAGCTTGAACATCACTCAAGACGATGTCAGCTTGAACATCACTTAAGACGATGTCAGGTTGAACATCACTCAAGACGATGTCAGCTTGAACATCACTTAAGACGATGTCAGAATGAAGACGTCTGCTTAAAATGTGTCTTCATCTAGAGTCTAGACAACAGATGCTTATCTAGTAGAGAGCCAGGTCACCACCACCTGACACAGGTGACCTGGACCAGTGTCACAAGACATAGACCAGTGTCACTAGACAGGGACCAGTGTCACAATACCTGGAACCAGTGTCAAGACCTGGACCAGTGTCAAGACCTAGACCAGTGTCAAGACATAGACCAGTGTCAAGACATAGACCAGTGTCACAAGACCTGGAACCAGTGTTACAAGACCTGGACCAGTGTCAAGACCTAGACCAGTGTCAAGACCTAGACCAGTGTCAAGACATAGACCAGTGTCACAAGACCTGGAACCAGTGTCACAATACCTGGAACCAGTGTCAAGACCTGGACCAGTGTCAAGACCTAGACCAGTGTCAAGACATAGACCAGTGTCACAAGACCTGGAACCAGTGTCACAAGACCTGGAAGAAGTGTCACAAGACCTGGACCAGTGTCACAACACCTGGACCAGTGTCACAAGACCTGGACCAATATCACAAGACCTGGAACCAGTGTCACAAGACCTGGACCAGTGTCACAAGACCTAGACCAATGTCACAGGACCTAGACCAGTGTCAAGACATAGACCAGTGTCACAAGACCTGAACCAGTGTCACAAGACCTGGACCAGTGTCACAAGACAGGGACCAGTGTCACAAGACCTGGACCAGTGTCACAAGACCTGGACCAGTGTCACAAGACCTGGACCAGTGTCACAAGACCTGGACCAGTGTCACAAGACCTGGACCAGTGTCACAAGACCTGGACCAGTGTCACAAGACCTGGACCAGTGTCACAAGACCTGGACCAGTGTCACAAGACCTGGACCAGTGTTACAAGACCTGGACCAGTATCACAAGACACTTACCTTCCTTAACACACAAAATCCCCACCACCCCCACCTAACAAAACCCCCCACCATCTTATCCACCACCTTCAACCCCCCCTTCTCCCCCCACCCCCCCAACACAACACCAGCGCCAGCTAAATTTACCGACGCAACAGAATTTTTGCGTTCGCCAACCGGATCCGGATTTAGTATTATGGCGAGAGGCGTCCTTGTAGAGGCTCACGTTAGTGGGCCGCGTCATGCCTGCCTCAACCCTGGATTTTATGACTATCGTGATTGGTTCTCACTGACTCCAGCGCATTTAACAGCTGACTGATTATGTGGGAAAAATTTTATGTCCAAAATGAATAATTTGTTGGTTATTTATACAGACTTCCGCCATGATGTATTAATTTTTTTGGGCGGCCTATTTCAAAAGGGCCATGAAAGACCTAGCTGCACAAGGGTCACAAAAGGCCTAATTGGACAAGGGTCACAAAAAGTCTAGCTGCACAAGGGTCACAAAAGGCCTAATTGGACAAGGGTCACAAAAAGTCTAGCTGCACAAGGGTCACAAAAAGTCTAGCTGCACAAGGGTCACAAAAGGCCTAATTGCACAAGGGTCACAAAAAGTCTAGCTGCACAAGGGTCACAAAAAGTCTAGCTGCACAAGGGTCACAAAAGGCCTAATTGGACAAGGGTCACAAAAAGTCTAGCTGCACAAGGGTCACAAAAGGCCTAATTGGACAAGGGTCACAAAAAGTCTAGCTGCACAAGGGTCACAAAAAGTCTAGCTGCACAAGGGTCACAAAAGGCCTAATTGCACAAGGGTCACAAGGGCACAAGGGTCACAAAAAGTCTAGCCACAAGGGTAATTGGACAAGGGTCACAAAAAGTCTAGCTGCACAAGGGTCACAAAAGGCCTAAATGGACAAGGGTCACAAAAAGGCTGCACAAGGGTCACAAAAAGTCTAGCTGCACAAGGGTCACAAAAGGCCTAATTGCACAAGGGTCACAAAAAGGCTGCACAAGGGTCACAAAAAGCTAGCTACAAGGGTCTAATTGCAAGGGTCACAGCGTCACAAAAGGCTTAACTGGACAAGTCACAAAAGGCCTAACTGGACAAGGGTCACAAAAGGCCTAACTGGACAAGGGTCACAAAAGGCCTAACTGGACAAGGGTCACAAAAGGCCTAACTGGACAAGGGTCACAAAAGGCCTAACTGGACAAGGGTCACAAAAGGCCTAACTGGACAAGGGTCACAAAAGGCCTAACTGGACAAGGGTCACAAAAGGCCTAACTGGACAAGGGTCACAAAAGGCCTAACTGCACAAGTGTCACAAAAAGTCTAACTGCGACAATGTTTCGCTTCGTGTAGAGGTTTATCGAGTCAGGACTCAGTTTTACACAGAGCGAAAAGTTGTCAACCAATATTTGCTTTTCACTATCTTCATGAAAGTGAAATTTAGATCCATGTAGAGTTATGATGGTGGTAGCAGTGGTGGTAGCAGCAGTGGTGGTAGCAGTGGTGGTAGCAGTGGTGGTAGCAGTGGTGGTAGCAGTGGTGGTGGTAGCAGCAGTGGTGGTAGCAGCAGTGGTGGTAGCAGTGGTGGTAGCAGTGGTGGTAGCAGCAGTGGTGGTAGCAGTGGTGGTAGCAGTGGTGGTGGTAGCAGCAGTGGTGGTAGCAGCAGTGGTGGTAGCAGTGGTGGTAGCAGTGGTGGTAGCAGCAGTGGTGGTAGCAGTGGTGGTAGCAGTGGTGGTAGCAGTGGTGGTAGCAGTGGTGGTGGTAGCAGCAGTGGTGGTAGCAGCAGTGGTGGTAGCAGTGGTGGTAGCAGCAGTGGTGGTAGCAGCAGTGGTGGTAGCAGCAGTGGTGGTAGCAGTGGTGGTAGCAGCAGTGGTGGTAGCAGCAGTGGTAGCTGTGGTGGTAGCAGTGGTGGTGGTGGTAGCAGTGGTGGTGGTAGCAGCAGTGGTGGTAGCAGCAGTGGTGGTAGCAGTGGTGGTAGCAGCAGTGGTGGTAGCAGTGGTGGTAGCAGCAGTGGTGGTAGCAGTGGTGGTAGCAGTGCTGGTAGCAGCAGTGGTGGTAGCAGCAGTGGTGGTAGCAGCAGTGGTGGTAGCAGCAGTGGTGGTAGCAGTGGTGGTAGCAGCAGTGGTGGTAGCAGTGGTGGTAGCAGTGGTGGTAGCAGCAGTGGTGGTAGCAGTGGTGGTAGCAGTGGTGGTGGCAGCAGTGGTGGTAGCAGCAGTGGTGGTAGCAGCAGTGGTGGTAGCAGCAGTGGTGGTAGCAGTGGTGGTGGTAGCAGTGGTGGTGGTAGCAGCGGTGGTGGTAGCAGCAGTGGTGGTAGCAGCAGTGGTGGTAGCAGCAGTGGTGGTAGCAGCAGTGGTGGTAGCAGCAGTGGTGGTAGCAGCAGTGGTGGTAGCAGTGGTGGTAGCAGTGGTGGTAGCAGCAGTGGTGGTAGCAGTGGTGGTGGTAGCAGCAGTGGTGGTAGCAGTGGTGGTAGCAGCAGTGGTGGTAGCAGCAGTGGTGGTAGCAGTGGTAGCAGTGGTGGTAGCAGTGGTGGTGGTAGCAGCAGTGTTGGTAGCAGTGGTGTTGGTAGCAGCAGTGGTGGTAGCAGCAGTGGTGGTAGCAGCAGTGGTGGTAGCAGTGGTGGTAGCAGCAGTGGTGGTAGCAGCAGTGGTGGTAGCAGCAGTGGTGGTAGCAGCAGTGGTGGTAGCAGTGGTGGTAGCAGCGGTGGTGGCAGCAGTGGTGGTAGCAGTGGTGGTAGCAGCAGTGGTGGTAGCAGCAGTGGAGGTAGCAGTGGTGGTAGCAGCAGTGGTGGTAGCAGCAGTGGTGGTAGCAGTGGTGGTAGCAGCGGTGGTGGTAGCAGCAGTGGTGGTAGCAGTGGTGGTGGTAGCAGCAGTGGTGGTAGCAGCAGTGGTGGTAGCAGCAGTGGTGGTAGCAGTGGTGGTAGCAGCGGTGGTGGTAGCAGCAGTGGTGGTAGCAGTGGTGGTAGCAGCAGTGGTGGTAGCAGCAGTGGTGGTAGCAGCAGTGATGGTAGCAGTGGTGGTAGCAGTGGTGGTGGTAGCAGCAGTGGTGGTAGCAGCAGTGGTGGTAGCACCAGTGGTGGTAGCAGCAGTGGTGGTAGCAGTGGTGGTAGCAGCAGTGGTGGTAGCAGTGGTGGTAGCAGCAGTGGTGGTAGCAGCAGTGGTGGTAGCAGCAGTGGTAGCAGCAGTGGTGGTAGCAGTGGTGGTAGCAGCAGTGGTGGTAGCAGCAGTGGTGGTAGCAGTGGTGGTAGCAGCAGTGGTGGTAGCACCAGTGGTGGTAGCAGTGGTGGTAGCAGCAGTGGTGGTAGCAGCAGTGGTGGTAGCAGCAGTGGTAGCAGCAGTGGTGGTAGCAGCAGTGGTGGTAGCAGCAGTGGTAGCAGCAGTGGTGGTAGCAGCAGTGGTGGTAGCAGCAGTGGTAGCAGCAGCAGTGGTGGTAGCAGTGGTGGTGGTAGCAGCAGTGGTGGTAGCAGCAGTGGTGGTAGCAGCAGTGGTGGTAGCAGCGGTGGTGGTAGCAGCAGTGGTGGTAGCAGTGGTGGTGGTAGCAGCAGTGGTGGTAGCAGCAGTGGTGGTAGCAGCAGTGGTGGTAGCAGCGGTGGTGGTAGCAGCAGTGGTGGTAGCAGCAGCAGTGGTGGTAGCAGCAGTGGTGGTAGCAGTGGTGGTAGCAGCAGTGGTGGTAGCAGCAGTGGTGGTAGCAGCAGTGGTGGTAGCAGCAGTGGTGGTAGCAGCAGTGGTGGTAGCAGTGGTGGTAGCAGTGGTGGTAGCAGCAGTGGTGGTAGCAGCAGTGGTGGTAGCAGTGGTGGTGGTAGCAGTGGTGGTGGTAGCAGTGGTGGTAGCAGCAGTGGTGGTAGCAGTGGTGGTAGCAGCAGTGGTGGTAGCAGCAGTGGTGGTAGCAGTGGTGGTGGTAGCAGCAGTGGTGGTAGCAGCAGTGGTGGTAGCAGCGGTGGTGGTAGCAGCGGTGGTGGTAGCAGCAGTGGTGGTAGCAGTGGTGGTGGTAGCAGCAGTGGTGGTAGCAGCGGTGGTGGTAGCAGCGATGGTGGTAGCAGCAGTGGTGGTAGCAGCAGTGGTGGTAGCAGTGGTGGTAGCAGCAGTGGTGGTGGTGGTAGCACCAGTGGTGGTAGCAGCAGTGGTGGTAGCAGCGGTGGTGGTAGCAGCAGTGGTGGTAGCAGTGGTGGTGGCAGCGGTGGTGGTAGCAGCGGTGGTGGTAGCAGCAGTGGTGGTAGCAGTGGTGGTGGTAGCAGCAGTGGTGGTAGCAGCGGTGGTGGTAGCAGCGGTGGTGGTAGCAGTGGTGGTCGTAGCAGTGGTGGTGGCAGCAGTGGTGGTAGCAGCGGTGGTGGTAGCAGCAGTGGTGGTAGCAGCAGTGGTGGTAGCAGCAGTGGTGGTAGCAGCAGTGGTGGTAGCAGCAGTGGTGGTAGCAGCGGTGGTGGTAGCAGTGGTGGTGGTAGCAGTGGTGGTGGTAGCAGTGGTGGTAGCAGTGGTGGTGGTAGCAGTGGTGGTAGCAGTGGTGGTGGTAGCAGCAGTGGTGGTAGCAGTGGTGGTGGTAGCAGTGGTGGTGGTAGCAGTGGTGGTGGTAGCAGCAGTGGTGGTAGCAGTGGTGGTGGTAGCAGCAGTGGTGGTAGCAGCAGTGGTGGTAGCAGTGGTGGTGGTAGCAGTGGTGGTAGCAGCAGTGGTGGTAGCAGCAGTGGTGGTAGCAGTGGGGTGTGGTAGCAGCAGTGGTGGTAGCAGTGGTGGTAGCAGCAGTGGTGGTGGTAGCAGCTGTGGTGGTGGTAGTAGCAGCAGTGGTGGTGGTGGTGGTAGCAGCTGTGGTGGTGGTAGTAGCAGCAGTGGTGGTAGCAGCAGTGGTGGTGGTGGTGGTGGTGGTAGCAGCAGTAGTGGTAGTAGCAGGAGTGGTGGTGGTGGTGGTGGTAGCAGCAGTGGTGGTGGTGGTGGTAGCAGCAGTAGTGGTGGTAGTAGCAGCAGTGGTGGTGGTAGTAGCAGCAGTGGTGGTGGTGGTAGCAGCAGTGGTGGTGGTGGTAGTGGTAGCAGCAGTGGTGGTGGTGGTAGTGATAGCAGCAGTGGTGGTGGTAGTAGCAGCAGTGGTGGTAGTAGCAGGAGTGGTGGTAGCAGGAGTGGTGGTAGCAGCAGTGGTGGTAGCAGGAGTGATGGTGGTGGTAGTAGCAGCAGTGGTCGGGGTGGTAGCAGCAGTGATGGTAGCAGGAGTGATGGTGGTGGTAGTAGCAGCAGTGGTGGCGGTAGTAGCAGCAGTGGTGGTGGTAGTAGCAGCAGTGGTGGTGGTAGTAGCAGTGGTGGTGGTAGTAGCAGCAGTGGTGGTGGTAGTAGCAGCAGTGGTGGTGGTAGTAGCAGCAGCAGTGGTGGTGGTAGTAGTAGCAGCAGTGGTGGTGGTAGTAGTAGCAGCAGTGGTGGTGGTGGTAGTAGCAGCAGTGGTGGTGGTGGTGGTGGCAGCAGTGGTGGTGGTAGTAGCAGCAGTGGTGATGGTGGTAGCAGCAGTGGTGGTGGTGGTAGCAGCAGTGGTGGTGGTGGTAGCAGCAGTGGTGGTGGTGGTAGTAGCAGCAGTGGTGGAAATAGTAGCAGTGGTGGTGGTGGTAGTAGCAGCAGTGGTGGTGGTAATAGCAGCAGTGGTGGTGGTGGTAGTAGCAGCAGTGGTGGTGGTGGTAGTAGCAGCAGTGGTGGTGGTGGTGGTAGTAGCAGCAGTGGTGGTGGTGGCAGTAGCAGTGGTGGTGGTGGCAGCAGTAGCAGTGGTGGTGGTGGTGGTAGTAGCAGTAGTGGTGGTGGTGGTGGTAGTAGCAGCAGTGGTGGTGGTGGTAGTAGCAGCAGTGGTGGTGGTAGTAGCAGCGGTGGTGGTAGCAGTAGCAGCGGTGGTGGTAGCAGTAGCAGTGGTGGGTGGTGGTTGTGGTAGAAGCAGTAGCGGTTGTGGTAGAAGCGGTAGCAGTGGTGGTGGTGGTGGTGGTGGTAGAAGTAGTAGTATTGGTAGTAGCAAAAGTGGTGGTGGCAGCAATGACAGTAGTAGTGGTAGCAGCAATGACAGTAGTAGTGGTAGCAGCAATGGTAATGGTGGGTGGTGGTGGTGGTGGTGGTGGTGGGTGGTGGTGGTAGTAGTAGTAGTATTGGTAGTAGCAAAAGTGGTGGTGGCAGCAATGACAGTAGTAGTGGTAGCAGCAGTAGTGGTGGTAGTAGCAGCAGTGGTGGTGGTAGTAGCAGCAGTGGTGGTGGTGGTAGCAGCAGTGGTGGTGGTGGTAGTGGTAGCAGCAGTGGTGGTGGTAGTAGCAGCAGTGGTGGTAGTAGCAGCAGCAGTGGTGGTAGTAGCAGGAGTGGTGGTAGCAGGAGTGGTGGTAGCAGCAGTGGTGGTAGCAGGAGTGATGGTGGTGGTAGTAGCAGCAGTGGTCGGGGTGGTAGCAGCAGTGATGGTAGCAGGAGTGATGGTGGTGGTAGTAGCAGCAGTGGTGGTGGTAGTAGCAGCAGTGGTGGTGGTAGTAGCAGCAGTGGTGGTGGTAGTAGCAGTGGTGGTGGTAGTAGCAGCAGCAGTGGTGGTGGTAGTAGCAGCAGTGGTGGTGGTAGTAGTAGTAGCAGCAGTGGTGGTGGTGGTGGTAGTAGCAGCAGTGGTGGTGGTGGTAGTAGCAGCAGTGGTGGTGGTGGTGGTGGTAGTAGTAGTGGTGGTGGTAGTAGCAGCAGTGGTGGTGGTAGTAGCAGCAGTGGTGGTGGTAGTAGCAGCAGTGGTGGTGGTGGTGGTAGCAGCAGTGGTGGTGGTAGTAGCAGTGGTGGTGGTAGTAGCAGCAGTGGTGGTGGTAGTAGCAGCAGTGGTGATGGTGGTAGCAGCAGTGGTGGTGGTGGTAGCAGCAGTGGTGGTGGTGGTAGCAGCAGTGGTGGTGGTGGTAGCAGCAGTGGTGGTGGTGGTAGCAGCAGTGGTGGTAATAGCAGCAGTGGTGGTGGTGGTAGTAGCAGCAGTGGTGGTGGTGGTAGTAGCAGCAGTGGTGGAAATAGTAGCAGTGGTGGTGGTGGTAGTAGCAGCAGTGGTGGTGGTGGTAGTAGCAGCAGTGGTGGTGGTGGTAGTAGCAGCAGTGGTGGTGGTGGTGGTGGTAGTAGCAGCAGTGGTGGTGGTGGCAGTAGCAGTGGTGGTGGTGGTAGTAGCAGCAGTGGTGGTGGTGGTAGTAGCAGCAGTGGTGGTGGTAGTAGCAGCGGTGGTGGTAGCAGTAGCAGTGGTGGGTGGTGGTTGTGGTAGAAGCAGTAGCGGTTGTGGTAGAAGCGGTAGCAGTGGTGGTGGTGGTGGTGGTAGTAGTAGTATTGGTAGTAGCAAAAGTGGTGGTGGTAGTAGTAGTATTGGTAGTAGCAAAAGTGGTGGTGGCAGCAATGACAGTAGTAGTGGTAGCAGCAATGACAGTAGTAGTGGTAGCAGCAATGGTAATGGTGGGTGGTGGTGGTGGTGGTGGTAGTGGTGGTGGTGGTGGTAGTAGTAGTAGTATTGGTACTAGCAAAAGTGGTGGTGGCAGCAATGACAGTAGTAGTGATAGCAGCAATGGTAATGGTGGGTGGTGGTGGTAATGCTAGTTATAGTTGGCTTGTTAGATTTAACTAACAATCCACCAGAACTGTTAAGCTACCCAGATCTGGAAATATATTCTTCCACAATAAATTTTCCACTAACATTATCAACTTTTTACTGTCATCAACTTTCACTATCAACAACTTGCAACTATCGTCAACAATTCGGTTTCATTGGCTCAAGTGTTATCAGTCGCGTCAGCAAATTTAGACGAAAGGAGAAATATCCCCCATATTTATGCCAAAAAAAGCTGAGTTCTCAGGCAAGCACCCTGTTGGAAAAGTGGTACCCTGCACCACCACCACGGTGGCACTGGGGTAGTGGCACTGGAGTAATGGCACTGGGGTAGTGGCACTGGGGTAGTGGCACTGGGGTAGCCGAATTCATTCGACTTCCACATCTCAGAACTAAATTTATCTGTGGAGTGTGGGTTTCTTCGTGCCAGAAGGGTACATGACTGGCAGGATGGTGATAGTGGTGGTGGTGGTCGTAGAGAACGTTGTGGTGACAGTGTTGATAAGAACTGCATACTGGAACACTGGTCTCACACACTGGAATGTTGGTTCCATATATATGTGAGTATTAGACTCACAGGAATAATGATCTTACACGAGAATAGATTTCACACACTACAGTATAGGTCACACACTACAGTATAGGTCACACACACTACAGCATAGGTCACACACTACAGCATAGGTCACACTACAGTATAGGTCACACTACAGTATAGGTCACACTACAGTATAGGTCACACTACAGTATAGGTCACACTACAGTATAGGTCACACACACTACAGTATAGGTCACACACTGCAGTATAGGTCACACTACAGTATAGGTCACACTGCAGCATAGGTCACACACACTTCACAGTGGGGTGACGACAGTGCCAACCTGACAACCTCAGGACAACGTCATACGTCCCTAGATAACGAAAAGAACGTAGGGTGCTAGTGTCCCTTCGTTGGCAACGGAGCCAACGAAGGGACACTAGCACCTCCATACACTCTTTCCAGTGACGACTGAATAACTCAAACATAATCACTAACAAGTGACATCAATTTCTGAAAGAAAATTACGGGAGATGAGTGATGTACCTGGTCACTAAGTCGAGTTCAGACAGGAATAAGTTTCACTGAAAACTGAGACTTCGTCTAGAGGCCCGCCAGTAAAAAAACGAAAAAGTGGCAGAATTCTGAGTCAGTCGAGGGTAGTAAGAGAGACAGCTTTCACAAATGTGGGAAATTTCCACGACATTCGGCAGACAATCAGCAGGTGTGAAGGAAGTTAAGTGTTTGGCAAGCCGGGATAAGGAAAGCACTGTGTACCCATCTAATTGTGTGTGTGTAATGGAGAATGATAGGGTGAAGCGTGAAGAAAACCCAGGCAAGTATAAGGATACACACACACACACACACAAGACCAGAAACGGAGTACAGGCTAGGGGTCACAAACGCTGGAAACTTCACTGAAGACCTCAATGTTACCATAATACCAAGCTTACTGCCTGAGGCACACATTAACCGAATAACCTTTGTAGCATCTGGCAAATCTAAGATTAGCCTTCAAGAATATCAACAAAGAATAATCTATGACAATAGTATATGCCGGTGTTTCTGGAAGTGGAGGTCCACAGCGAGGTATCAGGGGAGGGAAAAGAAAGAAATGTTTTTATAATCACACCTCTGATATACCATACCACTGTACTTCATATGTTCCATGTCAGTTCCTTAAAATGATGGAACACTGGTCATCCTTGCAGCATAAGCAACTTGAAAGTGTGATGTAAATGGTTTAGAAAACAGACAAGTTGGAGAATGACACACTTGTGCAACATTTGGGTATCTTTATTGAGGAAACGTTTCGCCAGCCAGTGACTTCTTCAGTTCACTAACTGGCGAAACGTTTCCTTAGTAAAGATTCTCAAATGTTGCACACGTGTCTCATTCTTGAACCTTTAAGTGAAGCAACATGTGACAGAGATTCCAGGAGCACACCAGGCCAACACATCTCAGAGGCAGAGTTACAAGTGTGATGGAAGCACTTACCTGCTGTCGCATCTGAGAATGACACATTACGAAACGTGAGACACACAGGCAACACTTAGGCAACTTTATCCCGAAACATTTCGGAATAAAGTTGCCTAACTGTCGCCTGTGTGACTTCCCTACCAACCTGTCGGTATTGTACACCATTTTCATTTTCATTATGATACGTCATCTATAAACAACTGACGAGTTCAGCTCGCGCTTTGAGGTCTACATTCCGGCAGAAGATCCACGGAAAGGAATTGGATGGATCCGAAATAAGCTTCTTACAATGAAGGAGGACTTGACAGACACTACCAGGCAAACTGTTGCACCTACCTGTTAAGTACTGAAGAGGAGTTACCAGAGAGTAACATCACTTCCTTATGGATCAAAGTGACAGCAGAAAATCTCAGACTGATTGAAATAGCTCTGGTAATTTGTTCCTCATTTCCCTCGATCTACCTCTGCGAGACTGCCGGGTCACCATCTGGAAAAGACCCGGGCCGGGACAAGACCGGCGAACCTACCACTTCTGTGAGACTACCGTCTCAGGCGTGAGTCTCTAAGCCAAAGGACAGCAACATTACAGACATTCCATCTCCACTACTTCAGTCACTGTCCTCAGTGACTCACTGCTTGATAAGCTGGTAAATAAAAATCTTATCTTTCAAAATAGTAAAGGTTATATATTTTAACATTATTGAATATCCATTAATAACATTATTTCCCCCTTATCTATCTTGTTTTGATATTTTCATTTTGGTTTGTACATGTATGATAACGACATAAAAAAATATTCAGAGGAATTGATAGGGTGGACAGGGATAGGCTTTTCGAGAGGTTTAAAACAGGTACACGAGGGCACGGTGATCTTGGGGATCACTTCTTTAGCCCCAGACTGGTGAAGGAGTGAAATGACCTAGAGATCGAAGTGGCAGAGCATTATCTATACTTAGCTTGAAGAACAAGTACGATAGGGCTTACGAAGCTGAGAGAAGAGAAGATCTAGTAACGGCCAGTTTAAGAGGCAGGGTCAGGAGCTAAGATTCGAGCCCTTCAACCCTTCCGTTGTTGCTGTGTTACATCAGATATGGGACACAGCAACAAGGGGTCACAGTTGGAAGTTGAAGACTCAGATGTGTCACAGGGATGTTAGGAAGTATTTCTTTTGTCAGAGTTCTCAGGAAGTGGAACAATTTGGAGAGTGATGTATTATTATTATTATTATTATTAAAAAGAAGCGCTAAGCCACAAGGGCTATACAGCGCTGGGAGAGTGATGTAGTGGAGGCAGGATCCATGCATAGCTTTAAGAAGAGGTACGATCAAGCTCATGGAACAGGGAGAGTGGACCCAGTAGCGACCAGTGAAGAGGCGAGGCCAGGAGCTATGAATCGACCCCTGCAACCACAATTAGGCGAGTGTACACACACACAACTTTCCCTCCCCTCTTTAGATACCAGGATAAAGTCACTGCTCCTATACCCACCTTACCCACCCTCCCATGCCCAGTCTACACCATTACAGTAACACTCATCCACGCTCCTGCATAATCTACCTCACTCCCACACCCCACACACGTACACACACAAGGTACACACACACCTCTACCCACACACACTAGATTAACCCCTGTGCTCACTCTCTCAACCTCACTTTAAAAATATTTAAGGAACAGCAGCAAAATTTATAACATGCAGATAAGAAACAAATTTAACGTACTTACGTAGTGACATCTTTTACTGGAGTAAGAAGTAATACATTAAAAAAAAAAAAAAAAACTCCGTAGCAAGCTGCGCAACATGAATGTTAGTAGTCTTTTTACACTTGCTTAGTCTATCTCCAAATGTTTTTACCTTAATTAAAAAGAAAGTCATGTCTGTAAGAATCAGATAAATACTCTACAAATACTGGGACCTTGGCAGAAATTCCAGAACTACACACCATATCTGGTTAGCCACGGTATAACTGGAGTATAGTATTAAGTGGTAGTAGTAGTAGTAGTTCTCTATGCCTTGCATCCATTTCTTTCTTATTAAACAGTCTCTTTTTTCGATATATTACAGTCTTTTTTCTCCTTTCTTATACCGGCAATGGCCGGAGGGAGCGAGCCGCGGGAGCGATGAAGCTATTCCAGGTGACCCTCAGAGAGTGGAGGATGAGAGAGCCTTGTACTTTACTAACCTTGCTTCAATCATCTGAATACACACACACACACACACACACACACACACACACACACCACAGTAACAAGGGGACACAGTTGGAAGCTGAAGACACAGATGAATCACAGGGATGTTTGGAAGTATTTCTTCAGCCACAGAGTAGTCAGTAAGTGGAATAGTTTGGGAAGTGATGTAGTGGAGGCAGGATCCATACATAGCTTTAAGCAGAGGTATGATAAAGCTCACGGCTCAGGGAGAGTGACCTAGTAGCGATCAGTGAAGAGGCGGGGCCAGGAGCTCGGACTCGACCCCCGCAACCTCAACTAGGTGAGTACAACTAGGTGAGTACACAGTGTTAACAATATCAGTAATGTAAGTCGGTGTGTACTAACATACGGCTAGTATACAATAACTGCCCGCTCCTCCCCACTCTTTCCTTCCCATGCTGCCACCCCCCTACGGTAGAACGCAATTCCTCCCTCCCGCAACTCATGCCCCACCAGGCCACCATGGTGTAAGTAAACAAGTTTATTTAGGCACAGGTAACATAAATGCAACTATCATACATAGCGTGAATTACGTAGGACAACCCAAAAAAAGTTAGACAAAATGACTTATTTTCATTGCAGTCCTTGCATTTCCATTGGAGTCTTTGTATTTCCATTGGTGTCCTCTTTAAACGCCACACACTGTCGCTGCATCCACTATGACGACCCCCTTCCACACCCTTGCTCCACCCAGCACGTCGTACCTTATTCAGACACCCTAACCAGCTGGATGGATGCTAATCAGGAGGAAGCTAGCAGTCAAGGAAATGGCGCAGCTGGTAATGTTAGGAGAGGCAAGTGTCGATCGTGTTTACAGGTTAATCACCTTAATACTAGTTTCTTTCTGAAACATGGTAGCTATGCTGGTCCAGGATGTCCTCCCGTGGAAAGTGCTGACCTTCAACCACATCAAGCACCTGAATACACTCAACAGATCTCACATCAGCTAATATCGTAGATACAGTCAAAGCAACAGCTACCAGGATACACACACACATTCCCAAAGCAGCCCGTCCACACACAGTTGGGAAACTCTCAAGACTTCCTGAAGCTTCCACTATCCTAAATGTTCGATCTACCATCAAGGAATGGCACAACTTTTGACAATATCCGCTTGGCAAGTTGTTAACCTCGACGGTCATTGAATTAAGAGATTTTCCCCGAGGTGACAATTATATTTACCTTCCCCATCAACAGAAAAACAAGAGGGGCAGACCTCCCTAATCGCTCCACTGACAGTGAGAAAATCAGAGTCCAGGTGAGGAAAAAAAAAAAGATGGCAATACAGTGGAGGCACTCAGGATAATCACCAGCGAAGATACAGTTGCCCCCAGGGATGCTGACACACTGCTCAAGCACTTAGCGAAAAGCACCCTGCCAGGGGAACCAGGGGCACCAACAGTTTTAACACCCCTGTCCTCGCTGTGGAACCACAGTGCAAGAATTAATGGTTTACAAAGCAATTATGTTGTTCCCGTCTGGTTCTGCTGGGGGCTACACTGGAATAAGACCCCAACATTTAAAAGAAATAGTTAATCCAGTGCTCTGGGAGAATGCAGAGAGACTGCTATCAGAGATCACAAGGCTCGTTAACAACTCCTTGGCTGGTCTGATTCCTAACAAAATTTAAACTTTCCTTTTTGGTGCATCACTTTGTGCCCTTAAAGAGGTGGATGGAGGAATAGGGCCAATTGCCGTGGGCAACACTCTTCGCCGCTTCGTTTGTAAAGCTGCTGTCGCAAGTATTCGCACAGAGGCGGCCATGATGCTTCAACCAAACCAGCCTGGCTTTGTGGTCCCTCAAGGAAGAAAAACAGCGGTTAATGCAGCCAGGACTGTGTTCACTGAACGCAGTCCTCTGGGAACGTATTCGCGTGGAAACCCTCTTCTTTTCTGCAATTTTGCAAGCTCCTGATGATGTGCTAATTGCAACACGAAAGGCCTAGAGCTATCGTTCTACTCCCCCCGTGGTTTTGTGTGTGTGTGTATATATATATATATATATATATATATATATATATATATATATATATATATATATATATATATATATATAAATTTTATATATATAATGTCGTGCCGAATAGGTAAAACTTGCGATTTTGGCTTAAACAGAAATGCTCTTCTTGCCAAATAAGGCAAGTGAAAAATTCGTGTATGCAATAATTTTGCAAAAATCATTCTGAACTTAAAAATATATTTCATTGTGTTAATTAAATTATTGTGAACTTACTTAAAATATATTTAGCTGGGTTAGGTTAAATTAAATTTAGCTTATTATAATAAGGTTAGGCAAGTTTTCTAAGGTTCTTTTGGTACAAAATTATTTATTTTTACAATAGCATAAATGAAAAAAATATATCTTTAAACAAAAATTTTAGAAAGGACTTAATTTTAAACGAGTTCTTGCTAACTGACCAATTTTATCTATTCGCCACGATATATATATATATATATATATATATATATATATATATATATATATATCATATTTAATAAGCAAGTTTTTCTTCACAAATATTTGAAAGCTGTGGGCGCCCTCTTCAGCAGGGACACCCAGGCGAGTTATCCCTACTGTCCCTCCCTCCCCCCTTTCACTAGTTCTGCTGCAGATAGCCTCTACGTAGACCGAGAAATCTTGTACTATCCGCCTTTCCCATGTACTCACACACGCACATACAAGTGGAGAAGCGGGGCCAGGAGCTATGAATCGACCCCTGAAACCACAATTAGGCGAGTACACTGTCATTCCCTCTCTCCACAGTAGGTCCAAAACTTTTAACAATACTGGCAATAGTTCAATGTTTCTGTACGGTATTTTGACCTGTTTATGTATCATGTACTCGTTGTACTCTCTCGTACTCTCCTCCTGTAAAGTACTTCACATAGTCTCCCTTAGTCTCTTCTTCTATAATATGCCCTCCCTGTATTCTCCCTTTATAATGCTATGCCATCCATGACCTCACCCTTCATAATGCTATCCGCTCCCTGTACTCTGCCTCGAAAATACTAAGCCCTCCCTGTACTTTCCCTCTATAATGTTATACCCTCCCTGTATTCTCCCCCTATAATGCTTTACCCTCCTTGTACACTCTGTAATATATCTCCTAAACTCCCTCAATATGTGCATCTACTAAGGAATGCCACAAAGAAGCGAGTGTACAGCACTTTCCTACAAATTACAATGTACACTTAAAGTACATTTTCAGATTTCTTTTAGTTGAACGTCGGAAGATACGGAAGACCTTTGTTTTTGTTACTAAATATAATTAGATACATCGGCAGTGTACTGCTACACTATCCTACAAGATAGTTACATTGTGGGAACACCAGTAGTGTACTCCTACACTATCCTACAAGATAGTTACATTGTGAGAACACCAGTAGTGTACTGCTACACTATCCTACAAGATAGTTACATTGTGGGAACACCAGTAGTGTACTGCTACACTATCCTACAAGATAGTTACATTGTGGGAACACCAGTAGTGTACTGCTACACTATCCTACAAGATAGTTACATTGTGGGAACACCAGTAGTGTACTGCTACACTATCCTACAAGATAGTTACATTGTGGGAACACCAGTAGTGTACTGCTACACTATCCTACAAGATAGTTACATTGTGGGAACACCAGTAGTGTACTGCTACGCTATCCTACAAGATAGTTACATTGTGGGAACACCAGTAGTGTACTGCTACACTATCCCACAAGATACACAGTGGGAACAAAAGCTAACCATGCTTCCCCTGTCACATTCCGTCACGCGAGGTGAATGTTTGCGTGATCAGAATGATTCAGCAACCAGTGTCTTCCTCATGCTGGGTATCAGTAGCCAGTAGAGCACTGCTGATGGGTAAGAGTGGGTGGTTGTCAACTGCTGCTAGTTGTCTGCTGGGGCGGACGACCGAAGGATGTCAGTGGAAATATACCACACTTCTTAATAATAATCTCTATTTCTACATGATACAACTTATACAGACCATAGCTGACGTCAATGACATACTATACAGAAGCATTTCGGGCAAATTAGGTCAACTTTGTCCCCCAGGATGCGACCCACACCAGTCGGCTAACACCCAGGTACCTACTTACTGCTAGGTGAACAGGGACAGCAGGTGTCTTAAGGAAACACGCCTCAATGTTTCCACCCGTGACGGGGATCTAACCACGGACCTCAATGTGTGAGCCGAGTTCGCTACCAACCGAACTAGGGACACCATCTTGGGTTATCCTGCGTGTATATAACCAGAATAGTGTGGGGGGGCGGGGGGGGGGTTGCAGGTGTCGGGTCATAGCTCCTGGCCCCGCCTCTCCCTACTCTAAGAGCCTTATCGTACCCCATCTTAAAGCTATGTATGGATCCTGCCTCCACTACTTCAGTGTGTATGTGTGAGGGGGGGGGACGGGGCTACTCCGGGATACCTTTTACGAGACAAGTTTGACCTACACTGCAAGTTTTGGTAATCTAATACAGAGGAACAAGGACCGGAACTTTCTTTACACTGGAGCTAGTAGAAGAGGTGCAGAGGTGTAGGCGAGACCCACTAGTTAAAGTGGGTCAGGCCACTAGAGATGAAGTAACGGATTCGTAGATGTAGAGAGACGCAGCAGTTGAAGACGTGCTCACATGTGGGCCGGGGCTAACTAATGGAAATAGGGCCAGAGGTGTTTTTCAGTGTTTCACAGGTGTTGTACAGTTGTACAGGTGTTGCACAGGTGTCATAGTCATCAACTTCTCGACATTATAATTTTGATTAAATGAAATCAATATACAAATATAAAAATAATTTTTGGTATCACATTTGTCTCCCTCTCTCTTTACTCTCTCCATCCTTCCCTCTCTCTTTATTCTCTCTTTTACCCTGTCCATCATTCGCTCTCTCCTTTTTCCCACCTCTATCTTTCCCTCCTTTTATAATCTCTCATTTTTTCTTCATCTTATCCTCGCCATCCCTCCCTTTTTTCCCTCTCTTCCCTCCCTCTTTTATCCTCTCCGTCCCTCGTCTCTATCTCCATTCCTCCCCTCCTCTCTCTCCCCCTATTTCTAATCCCATTCTCTCCCTATTTATACTCACATTCCTTATTTCTATTCCCATTTCCTTCCTATTTTACTCCCATTTCCTCCTTATTTCTACTCCCATTCCTACCCTATTTTTACTCCCATTACCTCCTTATTCCTACTCCCATTCCCACCCTATTTTACTCACATTACCTCCCTATTTCTACTCCCATTCCCACCCTATTTTACTACCATTTCCTCCCTATTTCTACTCACATTCCCACTATTTTACTACTCCCATTACCTCCCTATTTCTACTCCCATTCCCACTATTTTACTACCATTACCTCCCTATTTCTACTCCCATTCCCTCTTCATCTATTTCTACATACCCTCCCACATACTCTCATATCTACTCCCATTCCCTCTCCATCTATTTCTACATACCCTCCCACATACTCTCCTGCACCTAGTTTCACCACTAGCCCCTCCCCTCCAAGTCTAACAATTGCTAGCTTTTACGACCTCTGCAATTAGGTCGTCTCTTGAATGCTAAAACCTCGTTACCATTATATTACTAATAAAGGAGTTGATGGCTTAAAAATAGTCCACAAGGCTGGCTTTAATGACACTTTATTGCATGCAGCTTTTTCTTAGGGGGGGGGAGTGTTGCTGCTAGTGTTGCTGCTCTTGTTGCAACACCAAGTTTGTTGTGGGGAGGAAGATGCCAGTGTGTTTTGTGGGTCCAGGACTATGTTGTTCTACCTCAGCTGTCTTTCTTAGCTGTGTGTCTTGTTCCTCAGCTGTGTTTTTTTTCCTCAGCTATGTGTTTTTTTCCTCAGCTATGTGTCTTGATCCTCAGCTGTGTGTCTTCATCCTCAGCTATGTGTCTTGATCCTCAGCTGTGTGTCTTCATCCTCAGCTATGTGTCTTCATCCTCAGCTATGTGTCTTGTTCCCCAGCTATGTATCTTGATCCTCAGCTATGTCTTCTTCCTCAGCTATGTGTCTTGTTCCTCAGCTATGTGTCTTGTTCCTCAGCTATGTGTCTTGTTCCCCAGCTATGTGTCTTCTTCCTCAGCTATGTGTCTTGTTCCTCAGCTATGTGTCTTGATCCTCAGCTATGTGTCTTGATCCTCAGCTATGTGTCTTGATCCTCAGCTATGTGTCTTGATCCTCAGCTATGTGTCTTGATCCTCAGCTATGTGTCTTGATCCTCAGCTATGTGTCTTGATCCTCAGCTATGTGTCTTGATCCTCAGCTATGTGTCTTGATCCTCAGCTATGTCTTGATCCTCAGCTATGTCTTCTTCCTCAGCTATGTGTCTTGATCCTCAGCTATGTATCTTGATCCTCAGCTATGTGTCTTGTTCCCCAGCTATGTGTCTTGATCCTCAGCTATGTCTTCTTCCTCAGCTATGTGTCTTGATCCTCAGCTATGTCTTGATCCTCAGCTATGTGTCTTGATCCTCAGCTAAGTGTCTTGTTCCTCAGTTATGTCTTCCTCAGTGAAGTGCCAGTTAAGAGGCCCAGGATCAAGAGGACACTGGTGGAACCTGAAGACACACATGATTGACAGTAATGTAAGGAAGTATTTCTGAAGTCTCAGGATGGTTGAAAAGTGGAATGATCTGGATGAAGCACCAAACTTAATACACAGCTTCAAGGGTAGATATGATAAGACTAGAAATCAGTTATGCTGATCAAGGTGGTCTAGGAGGCAGGGCCAGGAGTTAATTATCGACCCACACAAACACAACTCAGTAAGAACGCGCGCGCGCGAGCCCGCACACGCACGCACGCACACATACTGTCAATCTTAAGTTATTTAATCATCAGTCTGCAGATTATATATCTGAAGATATAACCTAAAGGGGTGGGTTCAGGAGCTAGAGCTCACACCACCAGCTTGCATAATCAGCGTTAATAAGTAAGACTTGTCTAAAAGACTGATCCTAAGTTACTATGATAAAACAAGACTTGTGTTACTTACACTGAAGCCGACAAGTGGTAAAGACATATACAGTGAAAAGACACCTTTGTTAAACCCTCGTGTGGGCGAAACGTAGCACTGACAAAGGCTTCCTTCTGCTTGATATCTTTAAACCAATCAACTTCTCGAGTCAAGAGAGATTCACAAGAACGAAAAGAAATGAACTGAAGCCTCTTTCAAGGAGGTAAATTCTGGCTGTCCCCCCAGGAGCCAGTGATCACCTCGTACTGACACTCGTATACACAGTGAAGGTGCAGCTGAAGGCAGGGTGAAAAGAGGAGGAGAAACTGATGTAAAACGACCCAGGTGCAAGAAGTGGTGGGTGTATGAATCAGCTAGACTCCTGTGAAGACTGGCAGAGGGAAGTGGTGGGTGTAAGAATCAGCTAGACTCCTGTGAAGACTGGCAGAGGGAAGTGGTGGGTGTAAGAATCAGCTAGACTCCTGTGAAGACTGGCAGAGGGAAGTGGTGGGTGTAAGAATCAGCTAGACTCCTGTGAAGACTGGCAGAGGGAAGTGGTGGGTGTAAGAATCAGCTAGACTCCTGTGAAGACTGGCAGAGGGAAGTGGTGGGTGTAAGAATCTCCTGTGAAGACTGGCAGAGGGAAGTGGTGGGTGTAAGAATCAGCTAGACTCCTGTGAAGACTGGCAGAGGGAAGTGGTGGGTGTATGAATCAGCTAGACTCCTGTGAAGACTGGCAGAGGGAAGTGGTGGGTGTAAGAATCAGCTAGACTCCTGTGAAGACTGGCAGAGGGAAGTGGTGGGTGTAAGAATCAGCTAGACTCCTGTGAATACTGGCAGAGGGAAGTGGTGGGTGTAAGAATCAGCTAGACTCCTGTGAAGACTGGCAGAGGGAAGTGGTGGGTGTATGAATCAGTGGCAGAGGGAAGTGGTGGGTGTAAGAATCAGCTAGACTCCTGTGAAGACTGGCAGAGGGAAGTGGTGGGTGTATGAATCAGCTAGACTCCTGTGAAGACTGGCGATGTGAAGACTGGCAGAGGGAAGTGGTGGGTGTATGAATCAGCTAGACTCCTGTGAAGACTGGCAGAGGGAAGTGGTGGGTGTAAGAATCAGCTCTGTGTTAAGACTGGCAGAGGGAAGTGGTGGGTGTAAGAATCAGCTAGACTCCTGTGAAGACTGGCAGAGGGAAGTGGTGGGTGTATGAATCAGCTACCTGTGAAGACTGGCAGAGGGAAGTGGTGGGTGTATGAATCAGCTAGACTCCTGTGAAGACTGGCAGAGGGAAGTGGTGGGTGTATGAATCAGCTAGACTCCTGTGAAGACCAGAGGGAAGTGAAGAATCAGCTAGACTCCTGTGAAGACTGGCAGAGGGAAGTGGTGGGTGTATGAATCAGCTAGACTCAGACTGGCAGAGGGAAGTGGTGGGTGTAAGAATCAGCTAGACTCCTGTGAAGACTGGCAGAGGGAAGTGGTGGGTGTATGAATCAGCTAGACTCCTGTGAAGACTGGCAGAGGGAAGTGGTGGGTGTAAGAATCAGCTAGACTCCTGTGAAGACTGGCAGAGGGAAGTGGTGGGTGTAAGAATCAGCTAGACTCCTGTGAAGACTGGCAGAGGGAAGTGGTGGGTGTAAGAATCAGCTAGACTCCTGTGAATACTGGCAGAGGGAAGTGGTGGGTGTAAGAATCAGCTAGACTCCTGTGAAGACTGGCAGAGGGTCGATCCTCTGTGTTATGTACTTATCCCGAGACAGAAGGCAACCTGTACTCACAACACAAACTCGTGTATCAGAACAGGCAACTGTGAAGAAGGCAGTAGAGAATTTCTATCACGAATACAGTGTGGTGCTAATACAAGCCAGGATGAAGAGATAGAAAGTGAGGTAATCAGTCCCTCTGCCTGGAGTCGACGTGTTCAGTCCACCAGTCTTGACAAAAGTGCAGCATATTCACGGAGATGTGGCTTATATACTGCTGAGAGATGAGGTGGAGCAGTGATAGGCGGAGTCACCATCTGTCAGTAGTATATAAGCCACATACCCGCGAATATTTTGTCAAGACTGGTGAACTGAACACGTAGACTCCAGGCTGAGGGACTGATTACCTCAAACTCCTCATCCTTCACTTTTCTCTGCATCGGACTGAAGAACTCACTTCGTGGCGAAACGTTTCCAGAATAAAGATAAATGTTGCACATTTATCTTAGTCTTGATGAATCTGAGGCACAAAAGTATTTCCTTTTTACTACGGGAGCGAATGGTAAAGATTGAAACGAGCTAGATATGTAGAGAAACGTAGCAGAGGAATGTGGAGAATGAGCAGAGATCAGGAACAGTAGCAGCAACAAGAAGGAGCAGAGATCAGGAACAGTAGCAGCAACAAGGAGCAGAGATCAGGAACAGTAGCAGCAACAAGGAGCAGAGATCAGGAACAGTAGCAGCAACAAGGAGCAGAGATCAGGAACAGTAGCAGCAACAAGAAGGAGCACATATCAGGAACAGTAGCAGCAACAAGGAGCAGAGATCAGGAACAGTAGCAGCAACAAAAGGAGCAGACATCAGGAACAGTAGCAACCATAAAAGGATCGTCAACAAGGAGAGACGATTAAGTTGGACGAGGATCACTCCTTCAGGAAATTGAGTTGCAGATCACCTGCAATGACCTAGTTGAAGATGATGGGTTGAGTGGTGAGTAGGAGATGGAGGGTGAGGGAAGGAAGTGAGGGGGATGGAGGGTGAGGGAAGGAAGTGAGGGGGATGGAGGGTGAGGGGAGTTAGGGGGATGGAGGGTGAGGGAAGGAAGTGAGGAGAGGGAAGGGAAGGGTAAGCCAGTTCCAGCAGTCAGTCTAGCCACTGCATACATCAAAGCTTCGCCAGAGCCACCACTACCACTACTGTCAGGAGCCGCCAGCTGTTATTTGGGAGACCTACGAGTCATATTATCGCCAGGGTAATTTCCGGACACGGACACAGACACAGACACAGACACAGACACGGACACGGACACGGACACGGACACGGACACGGACACGCGCACACACACACACACACACACACACACAACCCACCACCAAATAGTAAGAGACCAAGTCAGCAATATGAAGCATGACTCATTTATTTTTACTGGAAATTGGTCACCAGCTTCTCATTGCCCTACCCTCACTAAACAGTTCATTAGGCCTAGTCATTTAGGGTTGGACTGTACTGGTTTCAGGAAGTAACTCTTAAGACACCAGACATCTGTACATCTTCACGACACCAGGTTGAAGGCTTCCACTACTACCACTAGTAGTACGACCACCACCACCACATCATCCATCTTGTTAGGTAAAAGGACACCAAATACAACTAACGCGACATTTACTGTGGCAACGTTTCGCTCTCCACGAGCTTTGTCGAGCAGTAATGACTTGACAAAGCTCCAGGAGAGAGAAACGTTGCCACAATAAAATATCACAGATAATGTCTATTACCCTTCGTTTTGCTTTAACTCGGCTATCTGGTGGCGAGGGAGAGACGAGGCTCACCTACTTAGCTGGCTGACAGTGGACGGTTTTGCGAGACCTATTTCAGAGGAGGAAGCCACTTCTGAAACAAGTCTTGCAAGACTATCCACCTCCAGTAAGCTCATGGGCTGAGGCTCGTCTCGCCATCTCCACCACGTAGCCAGGGCTGTGATTATTTTAATGTGCAAGACAGGTATACAATACCGACAAGATGAAAGTTAAGACACTTGTGCAACATCTGGTTATCTTTATTATCTAATTATGTCCAAGAATTTGTATTGATAAAGCCACTGGATGGCGAAACGTCTAGAATAAAGATACCCAGATGTTGCACAAGTGTCTTAACGATTATTTTTTTCTTTTGAAAATATCACGGTGGACCTCACAGTACCTGTAGTTCAGGGACCTCACAGTACCTGTAGCCCAGGGACCTCACAGTACCTGTAGCTCAGGGACCTCACAGTACCTGTAGCTCAGGGACCTCACAGTACCTGTAGTTCAGGGACCTCACAGTACCTGTAGCTCAGGGACCTCACAGTACCTGTAGTTCAGGGACCTCACAGTACCTGTAGCCCAGGGACCTCACAGTACCTGTAGCTCAGGGACCTCACAGTACCTGTAGCTCAGGGACCTCACAGTACCTGTAGCTCAGGGACCTCACAGTACCTGTAGCCCAGGGACCTCACAGTACCTGTAGCCCAGGGGCCTCACAGTACCTGTAGCCCAGGGGCCTCACAGTACCTGTAGCTCAGGGACCTCACAGTACCTGTAGCTCAGGGACCTCACAGTACCTGTAGCCCAGGGGCCTCACAGTACCTGTAGCTTAGGGACCTCACAATACCTGTAGCCCAGGAGCCTCACAGTACCTGTAGCCCAGGGGCCTCACAGTACCTGTAGCTCAGGGACCTCACAGTACCTGTAGCTCAGGGACCTCACAGTACCTGTAGCCCAGGGGCCTCACAGTACCTGTAGCTCAGGGACCTCACAGTACCTGTAGCTCAGGGACCTCACAGTACCTGTAGCCCAGGGGCCTCACAGTACCTGTAGCTCAGGGACCTCACAGTACCTGTAGCTCAGGGGCCTCACAGTACCTGTAGCTCAGGGACCTCACAGTACCTGTAGCCCAGGGGCCTCACAGTACCTGTAGCTCAGGGACCTCACAGTACCTGTAGCCCAGGGGCCTCACAGTACCTGTAGCCCAAGGGCCTCACAGTATCTGTAGCTCAGGGACCTCACAGTACCTGTAGCCCAGGGGCCTCACAGTACCTGTAGCTCAGGGACCTCACAGTACCTGTAGCTCAGGGGCCTCACAGTACCTGTAGCTCAGGGACCTCACAGTACCTGTAGCTCAGGGACCTCACAGTACCTGTAGCTCAGGGGCCTCACAGTACCTGTAGCTCAGGGACCTCACAGTACCTGTAGCTCAGGGACCTCACAGTACCTGTAGCTCAGGGACCTCACAGTACCTGTAGCTCAGGGACCTCACAGTACCTGTAGCTCAGGGACATCACAGTACCTGTAGCTCAGGGGCCTCACAGTACCTGTAGCTCAGGGACCACACAGTACCTGTAGCTCAGGGACCTCACAGTACCTGTAGCCCAGGGACCTCACAGTACCTGTAGCTCAGGGGCCTCACAGTACCTGTAGCTCAGGGACCTCACAGTACCTGTAGCCCAGGGACCTCACAGTACCTGTAGCTCAGGGGCCTCACAGTACCTGTAGCCCAGGGACCTCACAGTACCTGTAGCTCAGGGACCTCACAGTACCTGTAGCTCAGGGACCTCACAGTGCCTGTAGCTCAGGGGCCTCACAGTGCCTGTAGCCCAGGGACCTCACAGTACCTGTAGCTCAGGGACCTCACAGTACCTGTAGCTCAGGGACCTCACAGTACCTGTAGCTCAGGGACCTCACAGTACCTGTAGCTCAGGGACCTCACAGTACCTGTAGCTCAGGGACCTCACAGTACCTGTAGCCCAGGGACCTCAGTACCTGTAGCTCAGGGGCCTCACAGTACCTGTAGCCCAGGGGCCTCACAGTACCTGTAGCCCAGGGGCCTCACAGTACCTGTAGCTCAGGGGCCTCAATACCTGTAGCCCAGGGGCCTCACAGTACCTGTAGCCCAGGGGCCTCACAGTACCTGTAGCCCAGGGGCCTCACAGTACCTGTAGTTCAGGGGCCTCACAGTACCTGTAGCTCAGGGACCTCACAGTACCTGTAGCCCAGGGACCTCACAGTACCTGTAGCCCAGGGACCTCACAGTACCTGTAACCCAGGGACCTCACAGTACCTGTAGTTCAGGGGCCTCACAGTACCTGTAGCCCAGAGACCTCACAGTACCTGTAGCCCAGGGACCTCACAGTACCTGTAGTTCAGAGGCCTCACAGTACCTGTAGCCCAGGGACCTCACAGTACCTGTAGCCCAGGGACCTCACAGTACCTGTAGCCCAGGGACCTCACAGTACCTGTAGCCCAGGGACCTCACAGTATCTGTAGCCCAGAAGCCTCACAGTACCTGTAGCCCAGGAACCTCACAGTATCTGTAGCCCAGAAGCCTCACAGTACCTGTAGCCCATGAGTCTCGCAATACCTGTAGCCCAGGAGCCTCACAGTACCTGTAAAGGGTCTCACAGTACTTGCAGCCCAGGGGTCTCTCAGTACCTGTAGCACAGGGGTCTCACAGTACCTGCAGCACAGGGGTCTCACAGTACCTGCAGCACAGGGGTCTCACAGTACCTGTAGCCCAGGGGTCTCTCAGTACCTGTAGCACAGGGGTCTCACAGTACCTGCAGCCCAGGGGTCTCTCAGTACCTGCAGCCCAGGGGTCTCTCAGTACCTGTAAAGGGTCTCACAGTACCTGCAGCCCAGGGGTCTCTCAGTACCTGTAAAGGGTCTCACAGTACCTGCAGCCCAGGGGTCTCTCAGTACCTGCAGCACAGGGGTCTCTCAGTACCTGTAGCACAGGGACCTCACAGTACCTGCAGTCCAGGGGATCACTAAGTCTTAATCCGGCTCTACACGTAACCCCTTTAATTTATATCAAATCCAATAAAATGTTCACTGTCTCGGACACTATATGCTGGACAGTCCTTCTATTTAGGAATATAATGATAGTGTAACTTACATGATATGTCGAGGTATGTTATTAATGAAAATTAGATACCAAGCATTTTAAGAACATAAGAATGGAGGAACACTACAGGCCTACTGGCCCATACAAGGCAGGTCATTGAACATTAAAATGGTATAAAATACCGACAGGCTGTTAGGTAAGACACATATGCAACAGTTAGGTATCTTTATTTCGAAACGTTTCGCCTACACAGTAGGCTTCTTCAGTCGAGTACAGAAAAGTTGATAGAAACAGAAGATACTTGAAGACGATGTAATCAGTGATGGATGATGGGTGATGGACTGATTACATCGTGTTCAAGTCTCTTCTGCTTCTATCAACTTTTCTGTACTCGACTGAAGAAGCCTACTGTGTAGGCGAAACGTTTCGAAATAAAGATACCTAACTGTTGCATATGTGTCTTACCTAACAACCTGTCGGTATTTTATACCATTTTAATGTTCATATTGATAAGGACCTGCCTTGCACGGGCCAGTAGGCCTGCCACAGTGCTCCTCCATTATGTTTTTATGAATGAAATAGTCTATCTAGTAGAGTGAAGCCAAGAGCTTGGGAAGCTTCATGTTAGACAAATAGACGAGTGAGAGGGTTAGATCTGAGTGGGACTTGCACACGAGTTAATGGGGTTATAAGAACATAAGAATGAATGAACACTGCAGAAGGCCTACTGGCCCATACAAGGCATGTCCTTATCAAAGCTTATTCCTTGGGTAACACTAATAATGGGTTGAGCGAATATTTTTAGTGGGTTTGGGTTTAACAAGGACCTATATGAGTGAGAGGGGCTGGGTTTGATTAGTGTCGTGGGTACGGGAGTAAATTCTTGGGTAGTTTTGAGTAGGGGTGCTTTTGATATGGACCTGCCTTGTATGGGCCAGTAGAGAAATGGTTGTAGATGAATGCTTCACAGAACCGACACGTTGATAAATTAGACACAAATGGGCAAATGTGACACCACCTACGACTGCTGCACCTCTCCTGCCTACGGTTTACAAGCTGCTTCTCCGCTCATCTGCCGTATTCTATTCAAGATTGATAGAGTGACCATGGAAATAAATGGTATAAAATACCGACACAATGGAAATATAAACACAAATGCAGTATAATGTGATCCTTTATTGACAACGTTTCACCCACACAGTGGGCTTTTTCAAGTCACACACGGATCTACCTGGGGTTGGAAGGTACGAGAGTATTTATAACCCCACCCGGTAGATCATCAGATGCAGCATTCTCCACCTGACCTCAACATTCTGAACATGACTATAAATACTCTCGTACCTTCCAACACCAGGTAGATCCGTGTGTGACTTGAAAAAGCCCACTGTGTGGGTGAAACGTTGTCAATAAAGGATCACATTATACTGCATTTGTGTTTAAATTTCCATGGAGTGACCACATCGACTCAAGGTTGAGGGACTGATTACCTCATTCTCCTCCTGTTCTTCATGCTTCTCCTGTGTATGGACTGATGAAGCCACTGTGTAGCGAAACGTTTCCTTAATAAAGATACCCAAGAGTTGCACATGTGTCTAATTTATCATCAGAGAAATCGTATAGTGATACGCACAAGATATGGAAAAGGACATTTATTAAAGGAAGCGTTTCGCCCCTCCTAGCGAAAAGTTTTCCTTTAATAAATGCAATGCAGTGTTCCTCCCTGATGCTGAAGCACAAGACAATGAAAACTAACATGGAGAAATGTCTGGTATCAAGACTGGAGGTTCTGGAAATGTTTGGTATCAAGATTGGAGGTTCTGGAAATGTTTGGTATCAAGACTGGAGGTTCTGGAAATGTTTGGTATCAAGATTGGAGGTTCTGGAAATGTTTGGTATCAAGATTGGAGGTTCTGGAAATGTTTGGTATCAAGACTGGAGATTCTGGAAATGTTTGGTATCAAGATTGGAGGTTCTGGAAATGTTTGGTATCAAGACTGGAGGTTCTGGAAATGTTTGGTATCAAGACTGGAGGTTCTGGAAATGTTTGGTATCAAGACTGGAGGTTCTGGAAATGTTTGGTATCAAGACTGGAGGTTCTGGAAATGTTTGGTATCAAGACTGGAGATTCTGGAAATGTTTGGTATCAAGACTGGAGGTTCTGGAAATGTTTGGTATCAAGACTGGAGGTTCTGGAAATGTTTGGTATCAAGACTGGAGGTTCTGGAAATGTTTGGTATCAAGACTGGAAAGGTTAGGTCCCTCTCAAACCCAGCCCCTCTCACTAGTGGAAGTTGTCGAAGTTGATTGCAGGTCTGTACCAAGATGATTCTGGAAATGTTTGGTATCAAGACTGGAGGTTCTGGAAATGTTTGGTATCAAGACTGGAGGTTCTGGAAATGTTTGGTATCAAGACTGGAGGTTCTGGAAATGTTTGGTATCAAGACTGGAGGTTCTGGAAATGTTTGGTATCAAGACTGGAGGTTCTGGAAATGTTTGGTATCAAGACTGGAGGTTCTGGAAATGTTTGGTATCAAGACTGGAGGTTCTGGAAATGTTTGGTATCAAGACTGGAGGTTCTGGAAATGTTTGGTATCAAGTAAGACTGGAGGTTCTGGAAATGCCGTGGCCTGAAGACAGGTGCTGGAGAATATATAATAACCACAGAGAAAATGATAAAAGGGCGCGAAAAAGTAGAATAATTCGTGGAAGCAGCAACAGGCGATAAAAATTCTTCAGAAGCAGAGTAGACGGAATGCTTGAAAATATTCATAAACCGAGCTGTGGCACGAATATAAACAGATAGTGTAAAATGAATTGGAGAAAACAAGCTACTTCATTTTCACTCTCACAATCTCTCTCTCTCTCTCTCTCTCTCTCTCTCTCTCTCTCTCTCTCTGTGTGTGTGTGCGCGCTAAGATTATCCCTCAATATCAAGGTATCAGTGAAAGTAAGAGGTGGGGTGGCAGAGTGCCTGGAGGCAGTGCCAAAAAGCGCCACACCACCTGCCTCTCCCAGGGTGCAACTCTACCTTACCTGTACCTCTCTCTCTCCCTCCTTTACCTGTCACTAACCCACCGTCTCTCCCTCACCCGTCACCTACGTGTCTCTCTCTCTCTCTCTCATATATATATATATATATATATATATATATATATATATATATATATATATATATAGAGAGAGAGAGAGAGAGAGATTGAGAGAGAGAGATTGAGAGAGAGAGATCGTGAGAGATCGTGAGTCATGTTAACAGCTTTAAGGGGACTTGAGCTAGAGTTCGTCACGGCCTCGCTAGCGGGAGATTCGTCTGTAAAAACTTGCATTTGTGGTCACAGTGGTGCCTATGCTAACCTTCCTATGGTGTAGAAATATACCTAGTTAGATGAATCTTATTGTGGCTAGCTGGTCTGGAGTTTTGAGACTCTCTGACCGCGGGTTCTATCCCCGCCCGTGGTATGGTAAGCTTTCTAAGGTTCTTTTGGTACAAAATTATTAATTTTTACATTAACATAAATGAAAAAAAATTATCTTTAAACGTAAAAGAGAAAATTTTAGAAAGGACTTAATTTTAAACGAGTTCTTGCTAATTGACCAATGTGTGTGTGTGTGTGTGTGTACTCACCTAATTGTGCTCACCTAATTGTGGTTGCAGGGGTCGAAACTCAGCTCCTGGCCCCGCCTCTTCACTGATCGCTACTGGGTCCTCTCTCTCTCTGCTTCCTGAGCTGTATCATACCTCTTCTTAAAACTATGTATGGTTCCTGCCTCCACTACTTCACTTGCTAGGCTATTCCACTTCCTGACGACTCTATGACTGAAGAAATACTTCCTAACGTCCCTGTGACTCGTCTGAGTCTTCAGCTTCCAGTTGTGAACCCTTGTTTCTGTGTTCCCTCTCTGGAACATCCTATCTCTGTCCACCTTGTCTATTCCCGCAATATCTTGTATGTCGTTATCATGTCTCCCCTGACCCTTCTGTCCTCCAGTGTCGTCAGTCCGATTTCCCTCAACTTTTCCTCGTACGACATTCCCCTGAGCTCTGAGACTAGCCTTGTTGCAAACCTTAGTACTTTCTCTAACTTCTTGACGTGCTTGACCAGGTGTGGGTTCCAGACTGGTGCTGCATACTCCAGTATGGGCCTAACATACACAGTGTACAGTGTCTTGAACGATTCCTTATTAAGGTATCGGAACGCTGTTCTCAGGTTTGCCAGGCGCCCGTATGCTGCAGCAGTTATTTGGTTGATGTGTGCCTCCGGTGACGTGCTCGGTGTTATGGTCACCCCAAGGTCTTTCTCCCTGAGTGAGGTCTGTAGTCTTTGTCCACCTAGCCTATACTCTGTCTGCGGTCTTCTTTGCCCCTCCCCAATCTTCATGACTTTGCATTTGGCTGGATTGAATTCGAGAAGCCAGTTACTGGACCACATGTCCAGCCTGTCCAGGTCTCTTTGCAGTCCTGCCTCATCCTCATCCGATTTAATTCTTCCCATCAACTTCACATTATCTGCGAACAGGGACACTTCAGAGTCTATTCCTTCCATCATATCGTTCACATATATCAAAAATAGCACTGGTCCTAGAACTGACCCCTGCGGGACCCCGCACCCACTGTGATACCTCTTCACGTACCATGACTCGTTGCTGCCTCCCTGTCAGGTATTCCCTGATCCATTGCAGCGCCCTCCCTGTTACATGCGCCTGATCCTCCAGCTTCTGCACTAATCTCTTGTGGGGAACTGTGCCAAAGGCCTTCATGCAGTCTAGGAAAACGCAATCTACCCACCCCTCTCTCTCGTGTCTTACTTCTGTTACCTTGTCATAAAACTCCAGGAGGTTTGTGATACACGATTTGCCTTCCATGAACCTATGCTGGTTTTCCTTTATAATCTTGTTCCTTTCCAGGTGTTCGACCACTCTCCTCCTGATAATCTTCTCCATGACTTTGCACACAATACATGTCAGAGACACAGGTCTGTAGTTTAGCGCCTCGTTTCTGTTTCCTTTCTTAAATATGGGGACTACATTAGCTGTCTTCCATTTCTCAGGTAGTTGCCCAGTTTCAAGGGATGTGTTGAAGATTGTGGTTAGAGGCACGCACAGCATCTCTGCTCCTTCTCTAAGGACCCATGGGGAGATGTCCGGTCCCATCGCCTTTGAGGTGTCAAGGTCACTTAGGAGCTTCTTCACCTCCTCCTCGGTTGTTCGTATGTCATCCAACACTTGTTGGTATATTCCCTCTTGATGTTCCCTTCTGTGCTGTCTTCCCACAGCCCTTCCTGTCTCTACTGTAAAAACTTCCTTAAATCTCCTGTTCAGCTCCTCACATACCTCCTGATCATTTCTTGTGAGTTCTCCACCTTCTGTCCTTAATCTGATCACCTGGTCTTTGACTGTTGTCTTCCTCCTGATGTGGCTATACAACAGTTTCGGGTCAGTCTTCATTCTCGATGCTATGTCATTTTCATACTGTCGCTTGGCCTCCCTCCTTACCTGTGCATACTCATTCCTGGCTCTGCGACTGATCTCCCTATTTTCGTGTGTTCTCTGCCTTCTGTACTTTTTCCATTCTCTATTGCACTTTGTTTTTGCCTCTTTACACCGTCGGGTAAACCAGGGGCTCGTTCTGGTCTTCCGGTTGTTACTGTTGCCCTTGGGAATAAACCTTTCCACTGCCTCCTTGCATTTTGTTGTTACATATTCCATCATTTCATTTACTGGTTTTCCTGCCAGTTTTCTGTCCCACTGGACCTCCCGCAGGAAGTTCTTCAACCCTATGTAGTCCCCTCTTTTATAGTCAGGCTTTTCCCATTCAACTCCTGTTATTCTCTCCACTTGCAGCTCTACTATGTATTCAAAGCACAGAACCACGTGGTCGCTAGCTCCTAGGGGACTCTCATACTTAATGTCCTCAATGTCTGAGCTGCCCAGGGTGAACACAAGGTCCAATCTTGCTGGTTCATCCTCTCCTCTCACTCTAGTAGTGTCCTTAACATGTTGGTGCATGAGGTTTTCCAGCACCACGTCCAACATCCTGGCTCTCCATGTTTCGGGACCCCCATGTGGCTCCAGGTTTTCCCAGTCAATCTCCCTGTGGTTGAAATCCCCCATAACCAGCAATTTTGCTCTGCTGGAGTGAGCTCTTCTTGCCACCTCAGCAAGTGTGTCCACCATTGCTCTGTTGCTCTCTTCATATTCCTCTCTTGGCCTCCTGCAGTTCTGTGGTGGATTATACATCACTGCAATGACCACTTTGTGTTCCCCAGACTGAAGTGTACCTACTACGTAGTCTCCTTCTCCTGTCTCATCTATGCCTTCCATTTTCTCGAATTTCCATCTGTTTTTTACGAGCAGAGCAACCCCACCTCCCCCTCTGCCCCTTCTATCTTTCCTCATGATCTGGTATCCTGGTGGGAAGATTGCATCTGTTATTGTCTCCGTGAGTTTTGTTTCTGTAACTGCTATGATGTCTGGGGACTTCTCATTGATTCTTTCTTGCCATTCCTCATGTTTATTCGTTAATCCATCTGCATTTGTGTACCAAACCTTCAACTTCTGTTCTAATACTGTAACTGTGGTGTGGGGGGTGGGAACAGAGGGATCGGTGTGTGATGGTTGGTTTGGATTGTTCAGTTGCCTTGGGAGTGTCGTGGCTGGAGTCCTGCAGGTGTTTCTGGGGGGTGTGCTTGTCCTTCCATTTGATCCTGGGTTATTCTACTCTCCTTTTTCATTTCCTCCCATTTCTCCTTTCGTTTTTGAACTCTTTCTTTCTTCGCCTTCCTTTCGTCCAGTGTTCTGTCTCGATTGAGGTTCACACTCCAGTGTGTGTGTGTGTGTGTGTGTGTGTGTGTGTGTGTGTGTGTGTGTGTGTGTGTGTGTTACTATTTTGTCCTAGGCACATGTCGATTAGACACTAGGCCTGTTGTGTGTGTACTCCCCTAGTTGTGGTTGCTGAGGTCGAGTCACAGCTCCTGGCCCCGCCTCTTCACTGGCCGCTACTGGGTCACTCTTCCCGCTCCATGAGTTATGTATGGATCCTGCCTCCACTACATCGCTTCCCAAACTATTCCACTTCCTGGCAACTCTGTGACTGAAGAAATACTTCCTAACATCCCTGTGATTCATGTATGTATATGCAATAAGATCACAGTAAACAGGTGATATCAGAATATGCAAAACAACCACTGTGAAAAAATAGTGAAATTCCAAGCGCTTTCGTGACTTCTCACATTATCAAGGAACTATATAGTTCCTTGGTAATGTGAGAAGTCACAAAAGCGCTTGGAATTTCACTATTTTTTCACAGTGGTTGTTTTGCATGTATGAGTGTGTGTGTGCGCGCGTGTATACGAAGGCCCTCGCACCTGAAGGCCCTCGCACCTGAAGGCCATCGCACCTGAAGGCCCTCGCACCTGAAGGCCATCGCACCTGAAGGCCCTCGCACCTGAAGGCCATCGCACCTGAAGGCCCTCGCACCTGAAGGCCATCGCACCTGAAGGCCCTCGCACCTGAAGGCCATCGCACCTGAAGGCGCTCGCACCTGAAGGCCCTCGCACCTGAAGGCCCTCGCACCTGAAGGCCATCGCACCTGAAGGCCATCGCACCTGAAGGCCCTCGCACCTGAAGGCCCTCGCACCTGAAGGCCATCGCACCTGAAGGCCCTCGCACCTGAAGGCCCTCGCACCTGAAGGCCCTCGCACCTGAAGGCCCTCGCACCTGAAGGCCCTCGCACCTGAAGGCCCTCGCACCTGAAGGCCCTCGCACCTGAAGGCCCTCGCACCTGAAGGCCATCGCACCTGAAGGCCCTCGCACCTGAAGGCCCTCGCACCTGAAGGCCCTCGCACCTGAAGGCCATCGCACCTGAAGGCCATCGCACCTGAAGGCCATCGCACCTGAAGGCCATCGCACCTGAAGGCCCTCGCACCTGAAGGCCATCGCACCTGAAGGCCCTCGTGTGTGTGTGTGTGTGTGTGTCCTACCATATTAATATATGTTAAAATCATTATGTTAATTATATATATTAATTTGCGCTAAAATTACTATTATGTTAAATTTAGACAACATTTTTTACTAAATTTTTGTACACATTTTTTCAAGTAATTATAGACTAAATATCAGATGCAATGTTGTGTATACTTGTATGAATACCAGGAGTATGTTGTGTATACTTGTATGAATACCAGGAGTATGTTGTGTATACTTGTATGAATACCAGGAGTATGTTGTGTATACTTGTATGAATACCAGGAGTATGTTGTGTATACTTGTGTGAATACCAGGAGTATATTGTGTATACTTGTATGAATACCGCTAGCAATGCTATGTGTATATCAGGAGTAATGCATTTAGAGCATATATAGCATGTATAGCCGAGCCAAGGATGTTGCAGTCCTGGAGGTGGGAAGTACAGTGCCTGTACTCTGAAGGATGGGTGAGTGCTGCAGTCCTGGAGGTGGGAAGTACAGTGCCTGTACTCTGAAGGATGAGTGAGTGCTGCAGTCCTGGAGGTGGGAAGTACAGTGCTTGTACTCTGAAGGATGAGTGAGAATGTTGTAGTCCTGGAGGTGGGAAATACAGTGCTTGTACTCTGAAGGATGAGTGAGAATGTTGTAGTCCTGGAGGTGGGAAGTACAGTGCTTGTACTCTGAAGGATGAGTGAGAATGTTGTAGTCCTGGAGGTGGGAAGTACAGTGCTTGTACTCTGAAGGATGAGTGAGAATGTTGTAGTCCTGGAGATGGGAAATACAGTGCCTGTACTCTGAAGGATGAGTGAGAATGTTGTAGTCCTGGAGGTGGGAAATACAGTGCCTGTACTCTGAAGGATGAGTGAGAATGTTGTAGTCCTGGAGGTGGGAAATACAGTGCCTGTACTCTGTATTAGGAATGAGGATGATGCAGTACGGTCACCAGCAGGAGTTTGACAAGGCAGCAACTGAATCATATCCCTTTCTTCATTTTCAAATGCATATAAAAGACTGATAACATGTTGACACTATCATATATTAGGTAAACAAGAAAGCTAGGCCTAAAAAATAAACATACAGTATAATTGAAAACAGCTGTATTAGCTTAATGCCGGAAAGCGAAGCGCTGTAAAGCGAGGCCCTCCTGTATATTATAGTATATTGTACTATATGTTTCTTGTACATAATTATGTAAATTTAAATCCACCACAGACCAGAGTCAATGACAAAAATAAGTTGGTATGAAACATTAATAAAAGAATCTATCAAAATTAAGTGCTGTACTGTCAGTGCCAAAGATGAGTGCCACGAGGCATCACTCCTTGTCATGTCACAGCTACATCTATGTTCCTCATAGGATGTTTTTTACAGGTGTAATTATGGCTTAGTGACATCACCAGGAACGACGTGCCAACCCAGAAACTTACTGGGATCAAACTGACGCTCACGGTGACACCAGACTGACACTAGACTGATGCTAGACTGACGCTAGACTGATGCTAGACTGACGCTAGACTGATGCTAGACTGACGCTAGACTGATGCTAGACTGACGCTAGACTGATGCTAGACTGACCTAGACTGTCACCAGACTGGCACTAGACTGTCACCAGTCTGATGCTAGACTAACACCAAACACTGGACTGACGACAGATTGACGCTAGACTGACACTGGACTGACGACAGACTGATGTGAAACTAAGACCAGACTGATATCAGTCTGACACTGTACTGGCAGAGCTTTGATATTATGCTGCAGACTTCTCGTGTGTACATCATCCAGGGTAGACAGGCTGATGTTACCATGGAGAAACATGGGTGCTGACAAGAGGTGCTTATCGCTGTTCCACGTGTCAGATACAGTTGACACGTCAGGTCTCAAGGCGGATATCAATGCTGAGAATTTGTTATTGATATTCCACATCATGCTGAGTGTGTCACACCACCACCACCATCAGTGTCACACCACCACCAGTGTCATCACCACCACCAGTGTCACACCACCACCAGTGTCACGCCACCACCATTGTCACGACTACCGGTGTTACACTACCACCACCAGTGTCGCACCAATTATCACACCACCCTACAAAACCCTCTCCAGGTATACCACCACCAGTGTCACACCACCAACATTGTTGTTACTTCACCACCAGTGTTACACCACCAGCCCTAGTGCTGATCCAGACTCAGCCCCCAGCACTAGGGGCAATCCAGACTCGGCTAAAGACTACCACAGCCACCACTACAACCTTAAGAAAACAGCCACCATTATACAAAACCACAGCTCCCATTACAGATGTAGTAGACAGTCTTCCCCGGGGGAAACTTTTGCTGTTCTTCTAGAAACAGCTGGTGGTGGTGTGTCCGGCTTAGCTACTGGAGATAGTGTGGAGAAATTTTCTCCAGGAGGGGATATCAGCCCCCTTCAGCCCCTTTCAGCTCTGAGGGGCCCAGCCCTCTCAGAAGGGGCAAGTGTCTTGTTTACTGCTACAGTGAGTAATTGATCACAGATGCCGTACGAGTATGCGACGTGGTCAAGCGACCGTTGCTCCTTGCAGTCCAGTGTTGCAGAGTGTATTTTAATAAGAGACAGTACATCTCTTACTTTAGCAGGACAATTAAGGAAAATCCTGCTCCCACTTTATTACCATAGTAAAGATAGTGGACATTGTTGTCTATGCTTAAGACAGCAAGAATCAAACATTTTGCTCTGCTTCATCGAGGAAGTGGCAAGGAAGCAAAAGTACTATGTCAGCTTTTTTTTTGTGCAAGGGGCAGTGACGGCATGGGGCGCTGTGGCGTCTTCAGATTACTTTTGACTCTACTGAGAGTGACACTGACGCCAGGATAACCAACAAAGAACGAGTCGCAAGGATTTTGTAATCAACCTATAGTCGGCAGTTACGTGCGGACTTTTGAGTCCACACAAATAAGTTTGTCAGCCATCAGTGAATGAAATATGCTGACATAACACCCCCTAGGGGTAATTTATAATCTTACAAATTATAAATCTTTACAGCCCATTGAGAGATGACTTCGACAGCTTCTCAAGACCTCGTCTGCAGGGGCGGCTGTGCAGGCGATGAGTTGTCTTTCTAAGTACAAAATCTTTAAACTTAACTGGTAATCCCATTTCTCAACATATTGGTCGTGCTCGAACCGGATAAAGGCCACACTGTGGTCCAAATATGTTGTACTACAGTGTACAAATAACCTACGAGCCAAGGTCCTTCGAAAAAAGCTGTAAAACTAGTGTTTTACAATATAAATCAGTATATATGAGTCCCTCCAGACTCAATCACAGAGAATGGGCAGCCAAAAGAAAACAGGCGCTCACCCAGCGTTCACCCAAAGAAAACAGGAGCTGGGTGACTCACCCAACAAGAAAACGGGGGATGGCACCCGGCATCCACTGCTCCAAACTCGAAGAAGTGCTGATTAAGACAACAACCCAAGTGATGTTCAGTTTGTCTGAGTGTATATACACATAGTGTTTATAATGTTTATAGACAGAAATTAAGAGACAAGATTGTGTTAAAGTTTGTTTCTTATAGATCTACCTGTTATATTAAAGGAACTTATATATAAAGTGTAAGCTTTCAAATACATACCATACCCCCGGCCGGGATTGAACCCGCGGTCATAGAGTCTCAAAACTCCAGCCCTTCGCGTTAGCCACTAGACCAGCTAGCCACTAGCTGGAGTTTTGAGACTATGACCGCGGGTTCAATCCCGGCCGGGGGTATGGTTTGTTTGCAATCGTGTCATTACGATTTCTTGAGTCAAGTTTCAAATACATACTAACAGTGACATTTATATATGTGTAAGTAATATTCACGTGTGATTTACAGTTATACAGTGACATTTATAGTGTATAGTGAATGAAGTGTATAACATCGTTATTTACGATTAATCATCGTGGTCAGGCTGACACAGCAAACTCAAGCCATAAACACCAGCCATATGTACTGTGTACCCTTCATGGTCATTGACCCTGAGGTTAAGCTTAGTGGGTCAGTAGTGTCTGACTCCATTATTGCTGACTTAAGTATAACAAAAACTCGGCTGTTTATAGCAGTACAGTGTTTTTTTAAACACTAAGTGTGGTGCTAGAATTTTCAATATACCATTAAAATGGCTTGTTTGGAAACTCAGTTTCAGTCTTTACAGACTAAGATTACACAATTAGAAAATCTAATTTCAGTCTGTATAGGATTAACTCAAGATACAAACATAGATTTTGATGATCTTGAGGTCAAATTTGAATTATTTACACGACGTCTGGAAATAATTAATTCAGACTATACACATTATGAAAATAAATTTCTTGAATCAGACCCATCTGAGGATGAAATTAAAAATGTTTTGGATACTTTTAGTAATCAACAATTAAGGTGGACAGGAGTACAGGCTATCTGCCGCAAAACTCTGTCACAGAGACCTACTGTAACTAGTGGTCAAACACCTGTTACACCTGTAACAACAACAATTGTCCCATTACCAAGCTTACTTACATTGTCATTACCTATTTTCCAAGGTCATAATTATGAAGAATTCATTAGTGGTTTTCAATCCATAGTAAATTCACGAACTGACATAGATGAGATTGGTAAGTTCAATTATCTTAAATGTCTTGTGAAGGGAGAACCCTATGAACTGATTAAGTCATTTCCGGTGGTTAAAGGTAATTATTAAATAGCCTTACGTGTCTTAGCAGACAATTACTTTGATGCTGACAAGGCCAGAGTTAGACATGCAGTCTTAATATCAAGCTTGAAGCCACCCAAACATTGTTTTTCAGACTTACAGGCATTTAGAATCACATTAGACAATAGTCTCAGATCTCTAGATGCTAAATATGACCTAATGCTAAATATGACCTAAGACAATGTGATTGGTTTATCAGTGGTATTGTACAGGATAAGTTGTCACCACAAACTATTGAACGATTAAATATTATGTTCAATAAACGCTATTTCACTTGTGAAGAAATTAGCAATGGTTTACAAACAATAGTTTCATGCATGCAAGCAACGAGACAAGATGAAAAATCCACAAATCCAGTGGATAATAAACCTTCAACTCAGTATAAAAAGAGTATACCTACTCCCACTAAACCACAGAATGGGAAATCCCATATAGGCATTAATCAAGTTGTGAATACAACAGACAGTAAACAGACTGTCATATATAAATGTACTCCAAAATGTGTACTTTGTGACGGAACACATTGGGCACAGTATTGTAGTCAATACACATCAATGGAGGCACGTAAACAACGTGTTCATCAGCTGAAAAGGTGCATCAAGTGTTTAGGTGAACACAAGGGAGGTAAATGCTCACTGAAGAAGTGTTTTAAATGCAAGGGTATGCATCATACAGCATTATGCCCAAATACTTTTGCTGAACAGCAGCAGACTTCCACAGAATCAGGAAGTCAACAAGCAACAGCATTAAATGTGAGAGATAAGTTTAAAGCAACTGCTCTCCCGATAGCTCGAGTTGAGTTATCTAATAAATTACACAAAACCAATGTGCTAACACTATTTGATCAAGGCTCACAAAGGTCCTTCATAAGAAGAACAGTGTTACAGAAACTGAATAAATAACCCTATGCCAAAATACAGTTAGATATAGCTGTTTTTTTCCACAATTCTGGTAAACAGACATATGACCTAGCCAGAATCACTGTTGGTCTAGGAAACAGGAAAAAGACAGTAGAAGCTGTGGTAGTAGATGATTTGCCTAAGTCTGTGCAGATCCAGGGATTAAAAGAAACAGTTGCAGCACTGAAAGCAGCTAAGGTCAAGTTAGCCTGTCCTGACATACAGACGGACACTTAGTCCAATTGATTTAATCATTGGAAGTGATTATTATCACTGTTTTGTGCAAAATATAGTAAGTAAACATGATGTTCACTTGCTGAAAACAGCAGGAGGCCACATGATATGTGGTCCCATTCCCTCTCAAAGTGGGAAAGAAGCTGATATTGATTCAGTGGAAAATGTACTAGTTACGAGAATAACCGCTGATCATGTACCACAGCAAAAATTATCATTACTGGAAGAAATACAGTTGATAAGTTGTGGGATTTAGATGCGATAGGTATTGATGTAAATAAACCAAGCCCACAAGAGTCTCAGACTTGTAACCAATATTTGGACACTGTCATATATAAAGATGGACAGTATTGGGTTAGGTTACCATGGAAATTAAATCCACCACATCTGCCTAGCAATTATCGCATGGCTTTCGGACAGATGAAAGCACAAATACATGAGCTCAGGAGGAATCCAGAGCTACTGACTGTCTATGATAATATCATACAAGAACAGTTGGACAATAAATTCATTGAAGAAATAGTCGAAGATAAGTTGAAGACAGAAGTTCATTATCTCCCGCACCATGGAGTCAGAAAAGATTCTGAAACCACTCCACTACGTGTTGTATACAATTGCAGCGCACGTGCAAATAAAGATGTAGCAAGTCTTAATGACTGTCTGATGACCGGACCCTCACTAACTGAGAAGCTTGGAGACGTGCTTATGAAATTTCGCACAAACCCATATGCCTACACGGCTGATATTTCCAAAGCTTTCTTATGAGTAGGACTACAAGAAATAGATAGAGATTATACTCGATTCTTGTGGCCTGAAAATCCACATGATCCTCAAAGTCCTGTGAAAACTTATCGTTTCAAATCAGTATTATTTGGTGCAACATCCTCTCCATTCTTACTAGAAGCTACTCTAAATACGCATTTGAAGAAATCTGAAAGTCCCTTCAAAGAAATCTTAAAGAAAAGTTTCTATGTGGACAATCTTCAAGGTACTGTATATAAAGAGGAGGATTTAAAATCCTTATACAGAGAAGCTAACAAGGAGATGAAAGAAGCAAATATGCCTCTAAGGATGTGGAATACAAATTCAAAGCAATTAAGGGAACTTATCAAGGAAGATTTCCCTGAAACTGAAATTCCTGATTGCAACAATATGCTGGGACTTAATTGGAACACACAGGAAGATACTTTGAGTCTCAAAAGGATAAACAATAAATCATGCAGTACACTCACTAAACGTAGTTTACTGTCAGAGGTATCACAATGTTTTGATCCTCTAGGACTCGTCTCACCAATTACCATAAAGGGTAAAATGCATATGCAAGATACATGGAAGCTCAAAATTGGATGGGATGAGAAATTGCCTCTAGAAATGAGTCAAGCATGGGATGAAATATCCAGGGAGTTTAAACAACTTCATCAAATTAAATTTCCCAGACAAATAGGTCAAGAGGGAAGCAATTACACATTACACGTGTTCTGTGATGCGTCAACCAGAGGATATGGCGCTGTAGCTTACATGAGTAATGCTGAAGGAAGTACACTAATTACTTCAAAGGCCAGGGTAGCACCCTTGAAGGTCAGAACAGTACCACAATTGGACCTCACAGCACTATGTAGGTACAAAACTAGCTGTCTATCTCAACAAAGTACTTGATCATCTCACTATTGAAAAAACTGTGATATGGAGTGATAATGAAGCAGTTCTCCAATGGTTAAGAAATAATAAGAGTAAGTTGGTCTATGTACAGAACAGAGTAGCAGAAATAAAAGAGATGCAGAGAGATTATCTCTTTCTCCACGTCTCTACCCAAGAGAATCCAGCTGACATGTTGTCACGTGGTGTCCCACTCAAGAAATTTGTGGATAATAAATTATGGCTCCACGGACCGAACTGGCTCTCTAATGAAAATAACTGGCCTCAGCATAAAGCTCACATTATGCCAGAAGAAACAGTCTGCTTGAACACAGCAGAAATAAGTTGTGTAAATACTGCAGACACAACAGAACTAGTCATTGATGGATCTAAATACTCATCTTTGGGTAAACTCTTAAGAGTTACAGCTCTTGTCTTTAAATTCATTAAAGGAATAAAACCTGATTATGAATATCTTGAACCCATTAAATACTGGGTGAAACTAATACAGAAAGATGTTTTCTCTACAGAATATAAATTTATAGAAACACAAGATAAATCCCCAAAGAAACCTGTCATGATTAATTCTTTAGGACTTAAGTAAGTCCTTTATCTCGACTCAGAAAAGATTATAAGATGTCGAGGAAGAATCCATAATTCTTCACTACCTAAAGAAGCCGTACATCCAATATTGATCCCCAAGAATCATTGGCTAACAAAACTGATTGTGCAAAACGCTCACAGTAACGTGTTACATGGTGGGGTAGCTGACACACTTTGTCATATACGACAGTCCTACTGGATACCTCAAGGTCGACAAAGTGTGAAAAAACAAATAAAGGACTGTACTACTTGTCGTCACTACGATATGCGAGTTATGTCAGTATCCAGGTCCACCTCCATATCCCTCTGAAAGAGTTTGTCATATCACTCCATTTGAGGTGACTGGACCAATAATTTTAACCAAAACAGTTGACAAAGTTCCCATCAAGGTGTACATCTGTTTGTTCACTTGTGCTACAACTAGAGCAGTACATCTAGAAGTAGCCACTGACATGTCTGCTGAAACCTTTATCAAATTATTCAGAAGGTTTGCAGCCAGAAGGGCATGTCCCAGACTGATGATTTCAGATAATGCAACGAACTTTGTTTCTGGTGCTGCTTATATAAGCAAGATCTTTTATCAACCAGAAGTACAACAGATGCTGAATCAACGCAGTTGTCGTTGGAGATACATTCCTCCTAAATCTCCATGGCACGGCGGATTTTATGAAAGAATGATCGGCATTGTAAAACGTTGTTTAAGGAAAACTCTTCATCGTCATAGAATAGACTTAGAAGAATTCCGTACAGTTGTGACTGAAATAGAAAATAGAGTTAACAACAGACCTCTAACTTATGTTACCGATGATCTGGACAATTTAGAAGCGTTAAGTCCATCTCATTTACTCCATGGCAGAAGGCTCGAACCTGACCTCCCATGAATGATAAAGAAATCATAGAGGATCCTACTTATTTCGAACCTGAGCAACTCAGACGTAAATTCAAACACCTTAATAAAGTGATTGAACGTTGGGAGAAAATTTGGCGAGAAGACTATCTCACCTCATTGAGAGAACACTTCTATGGAGCTGGTGTTCCTGAAAATCATAAGTCCTTAAGACCGGGTGACATAATGATTATTGACAATGATGGTCCGAGGTCCCAATGGCCACTTGGAAAAATTGTGACCATATATCCTGATGCAAATGGAATCATCAGGACAGTTGATGTTTTAAGCAAAGGTGTAGTGAATAAGCGGACAATAAACTAGTGCCGTTAGAATTACACAGTGTTGAAAACAAAATTAGTGATTCTCCAGAAACCACACCGACTAAAGCTGTTCAGAAAAGACAAGCAGAAGTGGTGGCAAGTGAGAAAATTAAATTAATGTTAAGTGATGAATAGTTCACCTGCAGCGAACCTCCGCCGCCCCCCAGTGTGGAGAAATTTTCTCCAGGAGGGGATATCAGCCCCCTTCAGCCCCTTTCAGCTCTGAGGGGCCCAGCCCTCTCAGAAGGGGCAAGCGTCTTGTTTACTGCTACAGTGAGTAATTGATCACAGATGCCGTACGAGTATGCGACGTGGTCAAGCGACCGTTGCTCCTTGCAGTCCAGTGTTGCAGAGTGTATTTTAATAAGAGACAGTACATCTCTTACTTTAGCAGGACAATTAAGGAAAATCCTGCTCCCACTTTATTACCATAGTAAAGATAGTGGACATTGTTGTCTATGCTTAAGACAGCAAGAATCAAACATTTTGCTTTGCTTCATCGAGGAAGTGGCAAGGAAGCAAAAGTACTATGTCAGCTTTTTTTTGTGCAAGGGGCAGTGACGGCGTGGGGCGCTGTGGCGTCTTCAGATTACTTTCGACTCTACTGAGAGTGACACTGACGCCAGGATAACCAACAAAGAACGATCTGTGCGTTAGTGTGAACAAAGTGTCTCATAAAACGCAATAAACACTTAAGAGAAGTGTGATCAGCTTCTTTAGTGATAAGATTGTGAACAATAAAGACAAATCTTGTGGAACATAGTGTACCAGTGTGCGTTTTCCTAGACTATGGAAGACGTGGACATCCAAGGACACTTCAGCTTCTATCAAGTCACCGATATCTGCCGAAGGTGTGAAGAACACCATAGCTCACGCTACAAGAGCAAGGTAGGTTACGAATTTCTTGTAGTATGGGGGACTGCGCAGTTCTTGAGTCGCAAGGATTTTGTAATCAACCTATAGTCGGCAGTTAGGTGTGGACTTTTGAGTCCACACAAATAAGTTTGTCAGCCATCAGTGAATGAAATATGCTGACATAACACCCCCTAGGGGTAATTTATAATCTTACAAATTATAAATCTTTACAGCCCGTTGAGAGATGACTTCGACAGCTTCTCAAGACCTCGTCTGCAGGGGCGGCTGTGCAGGTGATGAGTTGTCTTTCTAAGTTAAGTACAAACTCTTTAAACTTAACTGGCAATCCCATTTCTCAACAGATAGCACAGTTCTAGAAACTGTACAAATTGAGACTATCTTCCACAAATTTTAGCCAACCAAAAGCAAAATAGTGCAAATTCTATCCTCGGGGCATCTGTAAGCATGGAATATCGGGAAAAATAAATGGGACATGCAATGTTACAACAACTGCCCTGCATACCACCTAAAAGGGACCAGGAGATACAGACCCCACGAGGCAAACCATAGTAGATACGACAATCTCACTATAAGTGATTTTTTAGTGGCAGGAAACGAAGAAAAAAAATGGAATGAAATAAAAATAGTCCACCACGTTGGAGCCTTGTTGGACTGAAGGCACAGTCAGTGGCCCTCCAGAATCCCAACTACTGATGCCAACAAAAACTCCCAACAATACATAATACTAATACGACTTCATTTATATTTGCTGTCCACCAACAAAATACTTTTCATAAGTGGACTTCTGGAGGAGTCAAATGCGATGTTTACAGCCTTCACAGAAACCCATACAAAGTATGGGTTTCTGTGAAGGTTGTAAACAACGAAATATAGATAACTGGGTACAACCTTTTTAGATGTGAGAGAAAGAACAGGTAACAAGGGGGAGGTTGGCCTATATGTCAAAGAGTCGCTCATTTGCACAGAGATACTGAACACCACAAATGTTGTTATTTAAGTTCTGAAATTAAAGATCGAGAATCAAAATTTAAGTCATTGTGGTTGTATATAAGCCACCAGATGCAACTTCTGAACAGTTCAAGGAACAGTTATTAAAAATTGATTACTGTCTGGAAAACCTTCCATCCCCAAACATCATCCTACTTGGCAATTTCAAAGACATACAAAATGGAATAATACAGCAAATAATGTTATAGCAGAGAGTATCTCTGGAGGCAGCTCAGATAAAAAGTCACACACACATGAGCTGCTGAATCTTCGCAATACATCCTAAGACAGCAGATAGTGGAGCCAACAAGACTGGAAAACACATTTGACCTTATTTTCAAAAACAATGAGGACCCATTAACATACAATATCAAAAACAACTAATTCAGATCACAATCTAATCGAAGTCCAGACTTACATGTACAGGGGTCCTGACCAGCAAAATGCATACAGCTACGAGGGTGCCTTCACCAAATTCAACTTCAACAAGAACATCAACTGGCAGGTAAACCATGTCCTAAATGAAACATGTTGGGAAGATATCTTAAATAATATGGATCCAAACCAGTGCCTTGGAAGGATAAACTTCCTGGCAGCTGAAATATATTCAAGGCATATTCCCCTGAGGAGGAGGAAACTGGAAAGAGAAAGATGCTCCCTCTACAGAAGACGACGAAGAATCACCGAGTCTCTCAGGAACTCTAGATTCTGATACATGTAAGTGCTAACCAGGAAAGTGGAAAATATTGGGCTTAAGTTAAAGGACTTGTACAGGATCCAAGAGAGACAAAAGGAGCTAAAAGCAACTAGTGAAATTGAAAGAAATTCAATTTTTTTTTCACATGCTAAAAACAAGGCAAAAACCACATCTAGCATCGGGCCCCTGCTCAGACAAGATGGATATTACATAGATGCCAACAAAGAAATGAGTGAGACACTGAAGTCTCAATACAACTCTATGTTTAGCAAGCCATTAATCAGTCTAAATTATTATTATTATTATAATCAGTGCCTGCACTCTGAAGGAGGGGTGTTAATGTTGCAGTTTAAAAACTGTAGTGTAAAGCACCCTTCTGGCAAGACAGTGATGGAGTGAATGATGGTGAAAGTTTTTCTTTTTCGGGCCACCCTGCCTTGGTGGGAATCGGCCAGTGTGATAATAAAAAAAATAAATAATCAAAAAGAAGCGCTAAGCCACAAGGACTATACAGCTAATCAGTCTAAAGATCAACAATCCAAATGATTGTTTCATGAATAAATCTCAAAACCCTGTCAATGTATGGCAAATTTCTGATATTACTCTAACTCCAACAGATTTTGAGAAAGCCACTTATAACATGTCCATGCACTCAGCCCAGGCCCAGACTCACAGAGCTCTGTGTTCTTTAAGAACTGCAAGAAACCCCTTTCTCGTGCCCTAAGTTTGCTATGGAGAAGGAGCATATACATGGGTGAAATTCCAGTCACTGAAAACAACGGATATAGCCCCCATTCCACAAAGGTGGCATCAAAGCTGTAGCTAAGAACTATAGACCAATTTCTCTAACGTCCCACATCGTAAAAATCTTTGATAAGAGTTCTAAGAAGTATAACTGCAAATCACTTGGATTCCCAACAACTGAATAATCCAGGGCAACGTGGGTTCAGAGCAGGTCGCTCCTGCCTCCTCCAATTATTGGACTATGATATGGTCTTGGATGCACTGGAAGACAAACAGAATGCAGATGTAATATACACAGATTTTGCAAAAGCCTTTGACAAGTGCGATCATGGTGTAACAACGCACAAAATGCATGCATCTAAAGGGATAACTGGCAAAGTGGACAGATGAATCTTCAACTTTCTAACCAATCGAACACAAAGAGTAGTGGTAAACAGAGTTAAGTCGGAGGCCGCCGTAGTGAAAAGCTCTGTTCCACAAGGCACAGTACTCGCCCCCATCCTGTTCTTCATCCTCATATCAGACACAGAAATGTAATCCATAGCACCGTGTCATCATTTGCAAAAGATACTAGGATCTGCATAAGACTCATCAATTAAGGACACGGTAAATCTCCAAGCAGATATAAACCAAGTTTTCCAATGGGTAACGGAAAACAATATGATGTTCAATGAGGACAAATTCCAACTGCTCGGTTATGGGAAACTGGAGGAAATAACTAGAACTGAGCATACTATAAACTCTAATCACACAATAGAGTGGAACAGTAGTGTGAAGGACCTGGGAGTGATACTGTCTGAGGATCTCACCTTCAGGGATCCCAACAGGGTCACTATCACATCTGCGAAAATGATAGGATGGATAATGAGAACCTTCAAAACAAGGGATGCCAAGCCAATGATGATCCTTTTCAAATCACTTGTTCTCTCTACCTCCATTCAAGGCAGGTGAAATCGAAGATCTAGAGAATGCACAGAGAACCTTCACCGCACATATAAGTTCTGTCAAACACCTCAACTACTGGGAACGCTTGGAAGCACTTGACTTGTACTCACCAGGCGAGAGAGATGCATCATAGTCTACATCTGGAAAGTCCTAGAGGGGCTGGTCCTAAATCTGCACACACAAATCACTCCCTACGAGAGCAAAAGACTGGGAAGACGGTGCAAAATACCCTCAATGAAAAGTAGGGGCGCCATTGGTACACTAAGAGAAAAGACAATAAGTGTTCGGGGCCCAAGACTGTTCAACAGCCTCCCAGTATACATAAGGGGAATTACTAATAGACCCCTGGCTGCCTTCAAGAGGGAGCTGGATAAATACCTAAAGTCAGTACCTGACCAGCCGGGTTGTAAATCGTATGTTGGACTACGTGCGGCCAGCAGTAACAGCCTGGCTGATCAGGTCCTGATATACTGGGAGGCCTGGCCAAGGACTGGACAGCGGGGGCGTTGACCCCCGGAACACCCTCCAGGTAGACTCCAGGTAGGTAGGCCAGTGTTACACCATCACCACCAGTATCACACCACCACCAGTATCACACCACCACCAGTGTAACCATCAGTGTTATACAACCACCAGTGTCACACCACTACTAATGTTACAACCACCATCAAATCGCCACCACCATCACATCACCACCATCACATCAACACCGCCCAGCTTGCTGCAGCTCAGTAAGGCCAAGGTCAGGGTGAGTGTGTTGGTATTTCCGGTACCAGCAGGTGCCTATTTAATACCTTCATGGTACCTGTTTACTATCTGCCTTGCGCCTGTTTAATACCTTCCTGGTACCTGTTTAGTACCTGCTTGCTATCCGACAGGTGCTTGCCTAGTACCTGCCAGCTACCTGCCTACTACTTGTAGTACCTAGTCTACCATACCCAGGAGATCAAGGTAGAATGGTGGTAGTTATGATGCTAAGTGGTGGTCCCTACCACCCCCACAATTTCTCTATCACTTCCCCCCTCCCCCACATGATCTCCCCCACTACCCTTGTACATGACAGTACATACAAAATAGCCACTGTGAAAAAATATTGAATTTCCAAGTACTTACGTGATTTCTCACATAACAACAGGTCCTTAATGTCTGAGAAATCACGAATGCGCTTGTAAATTCACTATTTTTTCACAGTGTTTTTTTGCATATTGTGATATCACCTGTTTACTGTGATTTTATTGTATGAGAGTACATGTGTAATACACAAATAACCCGCATTTTGAAGACATTGGTCGTTATCTTTCTGATAGTCATGGAGCACAAACGTAATGATAGTCTTACCGACACCAACAGTGCTCTTTTCTGTCATGTCAGAGATCACAGTCATCCTATTGACTGGTCTTGTGCTAAGACTGTCTACCCTACTTCTAGCCTTCACAGTCGCCATCTTGTTGAATCCTCACTTATACACGACTTTCTTTGTATGAATCTTAGTTGTGGCTCTGTCTCTGTAGATGCCTTCCTCTCCCATTACATTGTAAAATGCTCCTAACTTCAAAACACACGTGACTTAACCTGATCCTTTTTTCCTCCTCCTCTCTCTACCTCTTCTCCTTTCCTACTTTTATTTTTTTTTCCTTTCTTTTGCCTAAGGGTGTTCCCCTTGTTTTTGGTCCTACCCCTTTTGAGCCCTTAGCTCTCCTGTAGTGCTCCCTTTTATTGTCCTTTGACTGACCCTACTTCCATTATTATTTTAATACCCTTCCTATTTTGCTACTACCTTTACTTTTGCCTCCCTTCACCTTTCCCTCCCTTTTCTATCTCTTGTCCCACTAAAACTACTCTCCCTACTTTCTATTACTTGGACTACCAGCCTTACCACCACCACCACTACAACAACAACTACCTCCCTTGGTCCCGTCCCTGGTAAGTTCGTCTATATATACTGACTCCCTCTCTCTCTGTGTTAGTGTAACTTTGTAAATGGTCCAAGTCGGACCGAAACGTCGTGGTAAGATTCTCTCACCTATGTGCGGGTTATTTGTGAATTGTTACAGTCACGGTACAAGTGTAACACAGCACTCAAGTGATGTACATAATTTAACCATATTAATAAAATATACTGCTTTATACGTATATATATTTATACACATACGTATCCTTGTATTTCTGTATATATTTATAAAGATCTACAAAGGTATAAGCTGGGATAATCTCGACTTTTATGATAATTTATATTTCTCCTGGTATTAATTGGTATGTGATATTAGTATTACCTGTGTTGTTACTAGCATTAAGTATTATTTATGGAAGAGGTATTATCTCTAATATTTATGTTATGCTTGTGAGTGTACAAGTTAGAGTAGGCTGTTTGAACTCCGATATAACAAGCGACTGATTGTCACTTGTTATTTGCTAGTTTGTCAACGAGATTTTTATATTAACTAATCCAGGGGAGAAAATGTTATCTTTAATATTTATAGAAGGACACTGTATGGCAGTGGAAGACCTGGGCTAGATGACCAAAATCTCTATATAAATAGCCCGCACTTAGAGCTTGTGACGACGTTTCGGTTTAACATGGACCATTAACTAGTCACACAGAAGCGCGAAAGGAAGGGAGACAGTATACATACGAGAGGGGGTGGGGCCGGGAGTAGTAGAACGAGAAGAGGTGGTAGTAGTAGTAGTAGTAGTAGTAGTAGTAGTAGTAGTAGTAGTAGTAGTAGTAGTAGGTAATCATACATCCAAAACCCGTGTTAGGTGCCACTCGTGCCCGTATCCTGACATATCTTACACAGTTCAAGGTTTACCTACACTGGCCGCTCACCTGTTTAAGAAAGTCGGTTGCAGTGAGACAGCCAGCCTGGTGCAGTCACAGTAACAAGGTCCAACAGTGCAAGAAACGTAGCAAATTTTACAAATACTTGTGCTGAGAGATTGAGGAACAACGCCAAGACCCTCAAGTGAAGGAACTGTGTGTTTTGACAGTACCAAACAGTTACCATCACACTTCCTAGGTGTGATGGTAACTAAGTTTATTCAGGTATACGCAGTTTCATCATCATACATAGCAGGATATGTGTACAGAATTTAGGATAACCCAAAAAAGTCAAAGTGACTTAGTTCCACTGGGGTCATAATGGTCACACTGCCTCTCACTCGTTATTACAAGTCACCTTGACTACGGACAGCCAAGTTCTTGACGTCAGGTAAAATATAGTTCATTTATATCTATAGAGACGAACACAAGTTCCAATACCGTAGTTGGAACAAATCACAATTAACCCACAATTAAAGAACCTTCACACATCTGTCTCCTTGCCACGCTTCACATACCTGTCTCCTTGCCACGCTTCACATACCTGTCTCCTTGCCACGTCTCACACACCTGCCTCTTTGCCACGCCTCACACACCTACCTCCTTGTCACGTCTCACACACCTGCCTCCTCGCCACGCCTCACACACCTGCCTCCTTCCCACACCTCACACACCTGCCCCCTTCCCACACCTCATATACCTGTCCCCTTCCCACACCTCATACACCTATCCCCTTCCCACACCTCTCTTCACACACCTGTCCCTTCCCACACCTCACACACCTGCCTCTTTGCCACGCCTCACACACCTGCCTCCTTGTCACGTCTCACACACCTGCCTCCTTGCCACGCCTCACACACCTGCCTCCTTCCCACACCTCACACACCTGCCCCCTTCCCACACCTCATACACCTGTCCCCTTCCCACACCTCATACACCTATCCCCTTCCCACACCTGTCCCTTCCCACACCTCACACACCTGCCTCCTTCCCACGCCTCACACACCTATCATTAGTGCTGCTACACCCTTGAGATATTTCCCTCCCCCAACGCACACCTGATGCAGTTTTCACTACGTGAGGTGTTGGAGTAAAGGAGGGTGGAAGACGGGAGTATGAAGAGAAAGGGGAAGAGTGGGAAAGATTATGAGATGAAGGGAAGAAAGAAGAGGAGATGATAGGGTAGAGGGAGATGAGCCGTCTAAAGATCTGGCAGCATCCGGGCAAGGAAACACTGGCTGACCTGAACACACACACACCTCTGAACACCATCGTCAGTACCCGACCTTAATTTAAACTCCCTACCCAAGCTAGGATTCTGCGCCCACATTAGATGTCAATACCCAAGCTTGATGAAGTACCTAAGCTTAATGTCAATACCCAAGCTTAAACATAATTTTTAAAGGGGTGGACCGGTAAGCCAGCGGAAGGCCTTAGTCAGATGACCAAAAGCTCCAAAGGCGGGTCATCATCTAAGACCCGCGTCAGGAAACATTTGTCCTGTGTCCTGACGAACCTTACCTAACCAAGCTTATATTGATAGCCAGTCACACCATTAACCACACGTCATGTTACATCCTAGATAACTGGTTGATTGGTTGGTTAATTGGGTTTAAAACCTATCTACTACACGAGGACCATTAGGATTGTTTTCTGACAATCAAATTTACTTTAATCACTAAAATAGAGATTAGAGTGAACTCTGTGTATATACACTGAGAGAAAACCTGTCAGTGTATCCATCCCTCGATTGGCAGCCCACTCAGCTCACACAATGAAGTCCGTGGTTCGATCCCCGGTACAGGTGATAACATTAGGATGCGTTTCCTTAAGACACCTGCTGTCCATGTTCACATAGCAGTAAGATAGGTACCTGGGTGTTAGTGGACTGGTGTGGGTCGCATCCTGGGAGACAAAATTAACCTAAGTTGCAAGAAATGCTCGGAATAACCAGAGACTTTCTATATAGTATCTCACTGATGTCAGCTATGGTCTGTATAAGTTATATCATGTACTCGTAGGAATAAAGATTATTATTATTATTATTATTATTATCCACCTGTATGTATAACTCCCCTCCCAATCATGTCTATATTGTGATTTAGAAGATTCTTCTGTGTATAATACAGCAAAGCTGTGGGACTGATTACCATACTTTCTGTCTTCGTATATCATCTCTGCACTGAGGAAAAGTTACTGGCTGGCGAAACTCCTTCAAATAACGATACCAAGGTTTTGGACATGTGTCTATATATCCTCAAATTGTAGGTACTGAATACCAATAGTCATAATCATCTGAGTAGACCTAATTTCGAATCGGAAAACTAAAATTAGCTCACCTCGTTAAGATATTGCGGTCGACAAAACTGAAATACCAATGACATCTATTCTGAGTATTACTAACGAGCTGACGACACCTGAACAGCTGACATCAAAACTACGTCAGAGAAACCATACCACGGGTGAGATTAGAACCCGCGATCAAAGAGTCAAAACTCCAGACCGACGCGTCGGTCCGGAGTTTTGAGGCTCTCTGATTGCGGGTTCTAACCCCACCCGTGGTATGGTTTGTTTGCAATCGTGTCATTACGATTTCGTGAGTCATGCTACGTCAGAAGAGCAGAACTCACACCAGTACGAACAGCAGGTGGACTGAGCAGCGTTCTGCTTACATGTAAACACAGGAATACTATGCAAACTGCGCTTTCTCGGATAGACCTGACGGTAATTGTTCCGTGAGAATTACACAGTTTTGCTGTGAGCGTGTATGTGTACTGACAAATATATTTAAATAATGTCGTGCCGAATAAGTAAAACTTGCGATTCTGGCTTAAATAGCAACGCTCTTCTTGCCGAATAAGGCAAGCCAAAATGTGTGTATGCAATAATTTCGCAAAAATCATTCTGAACCTAACGAAAACAATATATTTCATTATGTTTATTAAATTACTGTAAACTTATCTAAAATATATTTAGTTGGATTGGGCTAAATTAAATTGAGCTTGTTATAATAAGGTTAGGAAAGTTTTCGAAGGTTCTTTTGGTACAAAATTATTAATTTTTAAATAATATATATATATATATATATATATATATATATATATATATATATATATATCAAATACACCATGGGAAGTGCTGCAGATCATTCTCCTCCGTCTTACACTGCTAGTCTCAGCTAAAAACGAATTTGGGGTTCACAGCCCCCGCTGCCCGGTCCCAGACCAGGTCTTTATGAGGAGTGTTGAGGCACAGGACGTGTAGGACGCTGGTGCTACACTATTACGTAAAATTACCTCTTATTTCACGCATGATGATGTTTTGATAGTGTGGCTAGGTATGTGGTTGGCGAGGCAGGGTACGTGGGTTGCGAGGCAGGGTACGTGGGTTGCGAGGCAGGTTACGTGGGTTGTGATGCAGGGTACGTCGGTTGTTATGCAGGGTACGTGGGTTGCGAGGCAGAGTATATGGGTTGTGATGCAGGGTACGTGGGCTGCGAGGCAGAGATCATGAGTTGTGACGAAGGATACGTCGGCTGTTATGCAGGGTACGTGGGTTGCGAGGCAGAGTATATGGGTTGTGATGCAGGGTACGTGGGCTGCGAGGCAGAGATCATGAGTTGTGATGAAGGATACGTCGGCTGTTATGCAGGGTACGTGGGTTGCGAGGCAGAGTACGTGGGTTGCGAGGCAGAGTAAATGGGTTGTGATGCAGGGTACGTGGGTTGCGAGGCAGAGTACATGGGTTGTGATGCAGGGTACGTGGGCTGCGAGGCTGGGTACGTGGGTTGTGATGCCGGGTACGTGGGCTGCGAGGCTGGGTACTTGAACAGCGAGGCTTCAGTAGGGTAGGCGGGATGGTGGTAATTATGCTACAAAGACACCGCACCATACAATAAAATCGCTCATTTATTTCCCCTAATCTGGACAGTTTCAGAGGTCGGATCTCCAAGTTCTTCTGACAAAGTTTAATGTACACACAGACAACTGTTACACTACCTCACTCACTTCGAAAAACGGCTCAATTTAAGGTTACTTATCCCTTTTTTTCCCAACAAAAGCATGTCATATCTGACTTTGGTCGTCCTAAGCTAAATATTCGTAATGTACTTCGGTGAATATTTTTTTCAGGATGCCACCCACTACAGCTGACTCCTACCCAGGTACCTATTTACTGCTGGGTGAGCAGCGGCAACAGGTGAAGCCAAACTCGCCCATACGCCTCGCATAACCCAGGAAAGATCAGGTTAGGTAAGATTTGTCAGGAAACAAGACAAGTGTGTCCTAACGTGGGTCTTAGTCATATGGTGACCCGCCACTGGAGGTTTTGGTCACCTAACCGAGACCTTCCACCGGCTTACTCGTCCATCCCTTTAAAAATAACCATTAGAGTCCCAGAAAAAACCCGTCTATCTCTATAGCGATACTCCAAATTTTATGTAATAGTCTGACGTGTACAACTCCAAATTACTAATTTTATGGAATAGTCTGACGACGTGTACAACCCAAGTCAATGTGGTTAGGTAAGACACATATGCAACAGTTAGGTATCTTTATTATGAAACGTTTCGCCTACACAGTAGGCTTCTTCAGTCGAGTACAGAAAAGTTGATAGAAGCAGAAGATACTTGAAGACGATGTAATCAGTCCATCACCCTTAAAGTTTTGAGGTGGTCAGTCCCTCAGTCTGGAGAAGAGTATTTCTTCAAGTATCTTCTGCTTCTATCAACTTTTCTATACTCGACTGAAGAAGGCTACTGTGTAGGCGAAACGTTTCATAATAAAGATACCTAACTGTTGCATATGTGTCTTACCTAACAACCTGTCGGTATTTTATACCATTTTAATGTCCAAGTCAATGTGTATATAAGGCGGCGAGTTCATACCTGACACCATAATGACAAAATCACAGAGGCTTCGTTAGAAAACCAAAACAGAAATGTGGTCTACAAGAACTTTAATAAGACAGTTGACTCTTGTGATCATCAAGTGATAACCCGTAAAATGACATCAATAAAACACTGATCTACAGTTTACATCATTTATTAAAGGAAACGTTTCGCCACGAGTGACTTCTTCAGGACTGAAGAACATTCTCGTGGCGAAACGTTTCCTTTAATAAATGTCCTGAACTGTATATAATTGTGTTTCTGCACACCAGGTGGTTGAAACTCTCGCTTCACACACTGAGGACCCGGGTTCGATTCCCGGTAGTTGGAAACATATCGACGCGTTTCCTTACACCTGTTTACCTAGCTGCAAATAGGTACCTGGGTGTTAGTCGACTGGTGTGGGTCGCATCCTGGGGCACAAGATTAAGGACCATAATGGAAATAAGTTAGACAGTCCTCGATGACGCACTGACTTTCTTGGGTTATCCTGGGTGGCTAACCCTCCGGGGTTAAAAATCCCAAGAAAATCTTATCTTATCTTCTTGGTATCACCATATTTCTTCTAAACTCAGTATGTTTAACAAGAAAGATTAGAAAATTAACAAAATGTTCTGACAGAGAACAAACACTAACAGGAGTTATGTCTTAAGAGTTTGTAAACACAGATTATTTTATTATCACACTGGCGGATTCCCACCAAGGCAGGGTGGCCCGAAAAAGAAAAACTTTCACCATCATTCACTCCATCACTGTCTTGCCAGAAGGGTGCTTTACACTACAGTTTTTAAACTGCAACATTAACACCCCTCCTTCAGAGTGCAGGCACTGTACTTGCCATCACCAGGACTCAAGTCCGGCCTGCCGGTTTCCCTGAATCCCTTCATAAATGTTACTTTGCTCACACTCCAACAGCACGTCAAGTATTAAAAACCATTTGTCTCCATTCACTCCTATCAAACACGCTCACGCATGCCTGCTGGAAGTCCAAGCCCCTCGCTTGGATATAAGTATATACTATTTGGTTTTAACAAGTTGGTCGTCTCTCACCGAGGAAGGTGACCCGAAAAAGAAATACTTTCACCATTATTCGCACTATCACTGTCTTGCTAGAAGCGTGTAGATACGACAGTTTAGATGTCCCTCTAAACAGCAAATATCTCAAACCCCTCCTTTTAGAGGGTAGGCACTGTACTTCCTACCTCCAAGACTCACGTGATATATCACTAATGTTATTTTTGTGAGTAGCTAAAATATCATACTATATCGTGACTGACTTTTGCCATATTATGGTCGTGTGTCGTGAGACAATATATTTAAGGTCTGTAGTCTAATTCTTGATCTATATTATTCTAACTGGCACCTACACACTGTCGTAGCCGGGGGATGGAAACTGCTTAACTCAGATTCAGTAATTTGGGAGATTTAAACCTTGCATGGTGGACAACTGGATTATCCCCAGTTAGGTTATTTTGGCGTCTCTTCCTTGCTCGACTCTATACTGCTTACAACTGAGATCTACATGTTGCTATTTGGTGAACCGGTTCCTGCACTGTTCAAGCAAGCTGTGCTTATAGTCTCTCCGTCACAAGTTACTTTATTTAAGAACTTGTTGGTTTCTGACAGTCACTTCCTATGTTGAGTTTGTTGCGCGCGCGCACACACACACACGCACACACAAACACACACACACAATAAACATACACACTACATACACACTATACACACACTACACACTATACACACACTACACACAATACACACACTACACACACAAACTACACACACACACACACACACACACACATACACTATACACACACACACACATACACTATACACACACACACTACATACAAATTACTTTAGTACTTAAGGAGTACAATTTAGTACAATAACCAGTCAGCTGGTACATTAATTACTTCTAGTGTATTACGTACAGAATATAAACGCCTCATAGCACCGTTTAAATACTATAAAGATATAGACACGTCATATACATGTTACTATGTACATAGTGGCGTGTAGGAGACTAATTCCGCCATCATTAATTCTGACTCTAGATACTGTTATCCCTGGACATCATTTTAGGTTCATTAAAGTTCTCAAACTTTTTGGAGCTAGTATTAATTCTCCCAAATGTAATCCTATTACGAAATCCCTAATTGAAAGCTCTTTACAGTGGATAACTGATACTGCTCCACTGAGCGGGAGAGTTAATACTGGCACGTCTGTTACCAGCTAGAAATAGCATAGTTGCTAGAAAAGTATTAATAAGTTGATATTCTACAATTCTCTGGTAGCTGTCTATGCTGAGGGATGTGATATTTTGTAACACTAGTAAACGAGGTAAACTCGAGCCATAGCAATGTAAAAATATTAGTTTCCCAAGGCGCGGTCCTGGTGTCTTTACTGTTTCTTATCGTCATAGCGAACAGATAAAAACACTAGTCACAGCTTGGTATGACAGTCAACGCTATGGTGATACCGACAAACTGTGTACAGATCAGGACATTTATTAAACGAAAAGTTTCGCCAAGAGTGACTTCTTCAGTCCCAATGACTGAAGTCCTTAGGATTGAAGAAACTCAAGAACTGTACAGAAGTGTCCTTTTCCACACAGCTTCGTATCATTTGTGGTCGATACAGAAATAAGCATGAACGCCGCCTCGGTGCAACACATGAAAAATATTACCAGCGAATATCAACAAAGTATTCCAGTGGGCCACGAAAATACGATATTCATTGGTGACAAATTCCAAATAATCAGATATGGAAAGAATATACAACTCAAAAGAGGCACTGGATACAAAACTCTGGAGGATTGTCCAATGGAAACGTGTAAAAGACTTGGGTATATTGACAAATGACTTGTCGTTTAGTGGAAATTACCGCAAATGTTGCAAAGATCAGAAAAAATGAGAAAGGGAAAATAAGAACAATAGAAAAAGTATTCAGATCACTTGTACTCTGAAAATAAGATACTTGCAATTCAGATTTGTGCTCTTTCTGAAAATAAGATGTTTGTAATCGATAAATGAACTAGATATAAAACCAGATGTAATCCTGTAAACCATTTTGGGGCCTAGTTCCTGGGCCTTTTGTGTATCCATATGCTCGTACGCTACCATCCACAGGATGGATATAGAGTGTACAATAAACTAGCCACTACCATCCACACAATGGATATGGGGTGGACAATCAACTAGCCCCCTAATGTCCACAGCACGGATATGAGGTGGACTATCAACTAGCCACTTCGGTGGCAAAATCTAATCTCTCTAATGTAGAATATTACTGTTCAGTGTTGACGACTCCCTTCAAGGCAGAGATGATGTCACGGCTGGAAAAGGTTGAGAGGTCGTTTACTACCACAAAGAGCCAAAAAAATGCCTTTAAACTACCGTGAAGGCTCAGAGTACTGGAAATAAAATCTCTTGAGTCGAAGAGACAGCAGTTAATACATGCATGGAAGATACTCGAGATCCAGGTCCCAAATCTACACACTACCATGACGTAGTGTAGTGAGAGTTACTGGAGAAAGTGTAAAATAGACCCAGTGAAAAGCAGAGGCTCCCTGGACACTAGAAATCACTGTTAATATCCGAGGACCAAGACTATTCAACCTGCTACCAGATGTCAAATATTTCCGGAAGGAGAAACTGGACCACTGCCTCAGGAAAATATCGAGTCACCCAGGATGTCATGGTTATGTAGGTCAGCGATCCGCTAACAACAAATCTGGTTGAACAGGCAATCATCAAAAAAGCCTGGCCCTAGACCGGGCTGCGAGGGTAGCAATACTCTTGAAAATGGTCACAGGTACATATACGTGGCCAAAGCCGCAAAGTCAGCCATCAAAGTCAGTCAGCCAGCAAAGTCAGCCAGCAGAGTCAGCAGAGTCAGTAGAGTCAGTAGAGCCAGCTAAGAGCCAGTCAGCCCAGCAGGAGAGCCAAATCAACACATCCAATCACAACACGTGCTAATCAACCACCCAACCAATCAGCCAGACAGCTGAGCAACCAACCAGCCAAAAAATCAACCAACCAGCCAGAAAACCAACGAAGCCATTAGCCGGCAGCTCACGTTTCCTGGCAGAGGTCAGGCTAAGCGGACAATTCCACATGGGAATCTCGGTAAAGCAAAGCTCCAGCAGCCGCATTTCCCAACAAATACAATTCCTCCTGTAAAACAAAAACACAATTGCGTCGCAAAGACCAATTTTCGCAAGGACACAGCAAAGGTTACTTCTAGTAGTATTACCATTTATTGATGGTACACTATTTATTTCTAGACATTACTGATGGTACACTATTTCTTTATTTTAGACATTATTAATGGTACACTATTTCTAGATATTATTGATGGTAAACTATTTCTTTATTTCTAGACATTATTGATGGTAAACTATTTATTTCTAGACATTATTGATGGTACACTATTTCTTTATTTCCAGACATTATTGATGGTACACTATTTCTTTATTTCCAGACTTTATTGATGGTAAACTATTTCTTTAGTTCCAGACATTATTGATGGTAAACTATTTTTTTATTTCCAGACATTATTGATGGTACACTATTTCTTTATTTCCAAACATTATTGATGGTACACTATTTCTTTATTTCCAGACATTATTGATGGTACACTATTTCTTTATTTCCAGACATTATTGATGGTACACTATTTCTTTATTTCCAGACATTATTGATGGTACACTATTTCTTTATTTCCAGACATTATTGATGGTACACTATTTCTTTATTTCCAGACATTATTGATGGTACACTATTTCTTTATTTCCAGACATTATTGATGGTACACTATTTCTTTATTTCCAGACATTATTGATGGTAAACTATTTCTTTATTTCCAGACATTATTGATGGTAAACTATTTCTTTATTTCTAGACATACTTTATTTTTTCTATTAACTCCACTGCTTCTATGATAAATATTTATTGGTTATGTAAGCATTTCTTACTTCTATAGCTCTTTACTAGGTATATTAAAATAATATAATTCTTTGTTCCTTCTACAGCAGTTTTTTCTGCTTCAATAGGTAAGTAGGTAGGCAGGAATGTACGCAGGTAGGTAGGAAATGTAGGTAAGCAGGTAAAAAACTTACGTAGTTAGGTAAGTAGGTACGTAAGAAGGAAGGAGGGTAGGTAGGTAAGTAGGAGCTTTGCAGTGAAGAAGAGAGCACTTGTCGGGTCACTTGGCACAGTACAAGTTGACACTGGTGGTCACTACAGTGCCAACTCCCCCCTCCCTCCGGCACCTCTCAGCACAACACAGACTGATCCCCCAACCACAGCCCACATCACGACACAGGAAATTACAGTATGGTGAGAGGGAGAGGGAACACGGAATAAGAGTCAGTGGTGGAGTACAAGGAGAGTCAGTGGAGTACAAGGAGAGTTAGTGGTGGAGTACAAGGAGAGTCAGTGGGGTACAAGGAGTCAGTGGAGTACAAGGAGAATTAGTGGTGGAGTAAAAGGAGAGTCAGTGATGGAGTATAAGGAGAGTCAGTGGTGGAGTACAAGGAGAGTCAGTGGTGGAGTACAAGGAGAGTTAGTGGAGTACAAGGAGAGTCAGTGGTGGAATACAAGAATAGTGGAGTACAAGGAGAGTCAGTGGTGGAGTACAAGAATAGTGGAGTACAAGGAGAGTCAGTGGTGGAGTACAAGGAGAGTCAGTGGTGGAGTACAAGGAGAGTCAGTGGTGGAGTACAAGGAGAGTCAGTGGTGGAGTACAAGGAGAGTTAGTGGAGTACAAGGAGAGTTAGTGGAGTACAAGGAGAGTTAGTGGAGTACAAGGAGAGTCAGTGGTGGAGTACAGGGAGAGTCAGTGGTGGAGTACAAGGAGAGTCAGTGGTGGAGTACAAGGAAGAACATCGTCTTAGACTCTCTTTAAGATTTAATCTTAATTTAGATAAAAAAAGTTCACTTTGGTCAGGAAAATGGTTTAAGCTCTTCAGTTTTCTTCCCATAAATTAAATTAAAACTTTCACGAATTTGTCAGAATTACTATTGAAAATTATTATTATTAAAGTGCCGTTAGATATGTCAACAATACGAATAAAACACATGAGAAGAAGACTAAGACATGCGCAACACTTGGGTGTCCTCAGTGCCCAGACGTTTCGCTGAAGAGTGACTCCCTCAGTCCAATACTGAGAATAAAAGGTAGAAGAGGTAATCTGAGGTGATCAGTCCCTCAGTTTTAAGGGAAGAGCTGAATCCCTGGAAGTCGTACAGCTCCTGGGACATACGAAGTTATCAGGTTTGGTCCCACAAGAGGGACAGGGAGGATAGCTGTAATTTCCTGACACAGCAGCGTCTATCCAAATGTCAAGATGACTGAAGTAGTCCATAGTAAGGCGAGAAAAAGGAACACAGGAAAAAAAGTATGGGATAAAGTGGAATAGGAGGAAAACAAGAGGATAGTGACTTTCCACTTTGATATCTAAACGAGACCACGTCTGTAAAAACAAGACTAACAAGACAAAGATATTTTTTTTACACGACTTTATGGTTGCAATTACTGTTATTAAAACCATCACCGACATGACTACCTCCTAGGCACAAGTTACACACGTTAAAAACTCTAGAGCAGCTTACTAAAAAAAAACCACATGAAACAAGTTAACATCTTGCCAAAGGATAAACCTCACGGGCCACCCATCCTTGCTTTCCTCCTTCATTTTCCTCACCACCCCCTGCTGCCCTTGCCCACCTGGCACTAAAAATCGGTAACTACTGTATGTGTTAGCAGACGAGTGGGTCGCATCAAGGAAAAAAATAAACATTGCTATGCAAATGCTGGAGAAACGCAGAGGTCCTGTTGGAAGTTATATCCTGCAAGAACCTCGTGTGTGTGTGTGTGTGTGTGTGTGAGAGAGAGAGAGAGAGAGAGAGAGAGAACTGCAGACCAGCCGCCAGTATTCAAGTGCTGGGTAAAAGATATCTGCACAATACAGTGTATCTAATGATGGTAATTACGTAATAATAACCTCTCCTGGTTCCACTACACTGGTGTTACCATTAAAACAACGCTAACAGCTGCCTGAACGTCTGCAGACTACGTCTGGCCTTAGCCAAAACAGTGTCCAATAATTTTATATATATATATATATATATATAAAGTTTTTCTTCTTCTCTTTTTTAGTAATTGTATACAGGAGAAGGGGTTACTAGCCCATTGCTCCCGGCATTTTAGTCGCCTCATACGACACGCATGGCTTACGGAGGAAAGATTCTTTTCCACTTCCCCATGGACAATAGAAGAAATAAAAAAGAACAAGAGCTATTTAGAAAAAGGAGAAAAACCTAGATGTATGTATATATATATATGCATGTGCGTGTCTGTGAAGTGTGACCAAAGTGTAAGTAGGAGTAGCAAGATATCCCTGTTATCTTAGCGTGTTTATGAGACAGAAAAAGAAACCAGCAATCCTACCATCATGCAAAACAGTTACAGGTTTTTGTTTCACAGTCATCTGGCAGGACGGTAGTACTTCCCTGGGTGGTTGCTGTCTACCAACCTACTACCTACCAACCTACTACTAAGGAAGGCGGGGTAGGGGTCGGCCTAGGAAGGGTTGGAGGGAGGGGGTAAAGGAGGTTTTGTGTGCGAGGGGCTTGGACTTCCAGCAGGCATGCGTGAGCGTGTTTGATAGGAGTGAATGGAGACAAATGGCTTTTAATACTTGACGTGCTGTTGGAGTGTGAGCAAAGTAACATTTATGAAGGGATTCAGGGAAACCGGCAGGCCGGACTTGAGTCCTGGAGATGGGAAGTACAGTGCCTGCACTCTGAAGGAGGGGTGTTAATGTTGCAGTTTAAAAACTGTAGTGTAAAGCACCCTTCTGGCAAGACAGTGATGGAGTGAATGATGGTGAAAGTTTTTCTTTTTCGGGCCACCCTGCCTTGGTGGGAATCGGCCGGTGTGATAATAAAAAAATAAAAAATATATATATATATATATATATATATATATATATATATATATATATATATATATATATATATATATATATATATATATACACACACAAACTAAAAACAAGGATAAAGTTAACTTAACAAAAACATCAACCCTATCATACCAACCTCAAAAAACAGCATCGATTAAAAGCCTCCTTAAACACATCTTCGTGGAGACTAACACTGGTAAGGTAGCGCCGCAGCATTCGGTTACTAATACTTGTTAAAAGCATAAAACTCCCAAGATGTTTAGGGTACACACTAGCACCATTCTTTTCATTAGCTTGGCAAACAATTTCCAGTGATGTATTCTTTGTCAAGTGCCTTCTTGGTATGCAAGTAGTAGTTACATCGGGAGCCTCTCGTAGTGCAGAAATATACGAGTTCCATTCTTGCTAGGATACACAACACTGTTTTATGACCCCAAACACTGTCTTGAGACTAGGATTGTTGCACAACACTAGATTTTGAATACTAGGATACACAAAACTAGATCTTGAATACTCGGATACACAACACTAGATATTGAATACTAGGATACACAACACTAGGTATTGAATACTAGGATACACAACACTAGATCTTGAATACTAGGATACACAACACTAGATCTTGAATACACAACACTAGGTCTTGAATACTAGGATACACAACACGATCTTGAATACTAGGATACACAACACTAGATCTTGAATACACAACACTAGGTCTTGAATACTAGGATACACAACACTAGGTCTTGAATACTAGGATACACAACACTAGGTCTTGAATACTAGGATACACAACACTAGGTCTTGAATACTAGGATACACAACACTAGGTCTTGAATACTAATATGCACAACACGGACTCGAATACTGGGATACACAACAGTCTTGAATATTAGGGCACAAATCACTGTACTAAGACTAGGATACATAACACTAAGAAGACTTACACTGAACTGGTAAAGGGTTGTAGTCTTATGATTTGGCCGAGTCTTTCATGTTGCTCTTTAAAGAGAATAATAAACTCATTTAGGATCCTAATGGATATGGACTGTGTATAATACCCGCATTAATATGCTCAGGGAGGCCGGGAGAGGAGGGTGTAAGTGTGTGTGTATACTGGTGCAGGCAACCCATCATACACAATACTGGTGCAGGCAACCCATCATACACAATACTGGTGCAGGCAACCCATCATATACAATACTGGTGTAGGCAACCCATCATACACAATACTGGTGCAGGCAACCCATCATACACAATACTGGTGCAGGCAACCCATCATATACAATGCTGGTGCAGGCAACCCATCATACACAATACTGGTGCAGGCAACCCATCATACACAATACTGGTGCAGGCAACCCATCATATACAATACTGGTGCAGGCAACCCATCATACACAATACTGGTGCAGGCAACCCATCATACACAATACTGGTGCAGGCAACCCATCATATACAATACTGGTGCAGGCAACCCATCATACACAATACTGGTGCAGGCAACCCATCATACGCAATACTGCTGCAGGCAACCCATCATACACAATACTGGTGCAGGCAACCCATCATACACAATACTGGTGCAGGCAACCCATCATACACAATACTGGTGCAGGCAACCCATCATACGCAATACTGGTGCAGGCAACCCATCATAAACAATACTGGTGCAGGCAACCCATCATATACAATGCTGGTGCAGGCAACCCATCATACACAATACTGGTGTAGGCAACCCATCATACACAATACTGGTGCAGGCAACCCATCATACACAATACTGGTGCAGGCAACCCATCATATACAATGCTGGTGCAGGCAACCCATCATACACAATACTGGTGCAGGCAACCCATCATATACAATGCTGGTGCAGGCAACCCATCATACACAATACTGGTGCAGGCAACCCATCATACACAATACTGGTGCAGGCAACCCATCATATACAATGCTGGTGCAGGCAACCCATCATATACAATGCTGGTGCAGGCAACCCATCATATACAATACTGATGCAGGCAACCCATCATACACAATACTGGTGCAGGCAACCCATCATATACAATGCTGGTGCAGGCAACCAATCATACACAATACTGGTGCAGGCAACCAATCATACACAATACTGGTGCAGGCAACCAATCATACACAATACTGGTGCAGGCAACCAATCATACACAATGCTGGTGCAGGCAACCAATCATACACAATACTGGTGCAGGCAACCAATCATACACAATACTGGTGCAGGCAACCAATCATACACAATACTGGTGCAGGCAACCAATCATACACAATACTGGTGCAGGCAACCAATCATACACAATACTGGTGCAGGAAACCCATCATACACAATACTGGTGAAGGCAACCAATCATACACAATACTGGTGCAGGCAACCAATCATACACAATACTGATGCAGGCAACCCATCATACACAATACTGGCGCAGGTAACCCATCATACACAATACTGGCGCAGGTAACCCATCATACACAATACTGGTGCAGGCAACCAATCATACACAATACTGGTGCAGGCAACCAATCATACACAATGCTGGTGCGGGCAACCAATCATACACAATGCTGGTGCAGGTAACCAATCACACACAATGCTGGTGCAGGCAACCAATCATACACAATGCTGGTGCAGGCAACCAATCATACACAATGCTGGTGCAGGCAACCAATCATACACAATGCTGGTGCAGGCAACCAATCATACACAATGCTGGTGCAGGCAACCAATCATACACAATGCTGGTGCAGGCAACCAATCATACACAATACTGAAGCAGGCAACCAATCATACACAATACTGGTGCAGGCAACCCATCATACACAATACTGGCGCAGACAACCAATCATACACAATGCTGGTGCAGGCAACCAATCATACACAATGCTGGTGCGGGCAACCAATCATACACAATGCTGGTGCAGGTAACCAATCACACACAATGCTGGTGCAGGCAACCAATCATACACAATGCTGGTGCAGGCAACCAATCATACACAATGCTGGTGCAGGCAACCAATCATACACAATGCTGGTGCAGGCAACCAATCATACACAATGCTGGTGCAGGCAACCAATCATACACAATGCTGGTGCAGGCAACCAATCATACACAATACTGGTGCAGGCAACCAATCATACACAATACTGGTGCAGGCAACCAATCATACACAATGCTGGTGCAGGCAACCAATCATACACAATACTGGTGCAGGCAACCAATCATACACAATACTGGTGCAGGCAACCAATCATACACAATGCTGGTGGAGGTAGGTTGGGCTTTGCCTAGTTGAGTATCATACATGGCAGTTTTCTAACAAATATAACCTAGTGTTTATTCACGTGTCTTGTTAAGCCAATGATCCTGACCTACCATCCCTCTCACTATTTACATCCTTCACCTGTCTACATCCGGCACCTGTCTACATCCGGCACCTGTCTTGCGTGATGACTTCCAAATGGACTTCATACCAATGCATAATACTTATTAGGACACCATGTTGAAGACACTTCGGTCTTCAGACCTTGATTACTTCCAATACAAGATCCCATGACCGAAACGTCATCAATGAGGTGTATTTAGGTGTATGAATATTTTTAATTACTGCCTTCTTAAATAACAAAAAGGCACAACACCGTGATTGGAACAATACACAAATAACCCGCACATAGGAAAAGGGAGCTGACGACGACGTTTCGGTCCGACTTGGACCATTTACAAATCTGCCGGTGTGACTTTGTAAATGGTCCAAGTCGGACCGAAACGTCGTCGTAAGCTCCTCTCTATGTGCGGGTTATTTGTGTATTACTCCCTTCTTACTCCTGATGACTTCTAGTAGCTACAGCTCTTGGCCCCACTAGCAGTAACACAATTTACATTAGACTCCTTCTCTTGCCTCGTGTGCTCCGTTAGAACTCCAGCTCTTGGGCCACTACGCCCCCTACCACATAAACAGAGCCTCCAGTGCTTCACTCGGCCACTTCCAGCTAAGTTCCACATCTCATTGTCTTGTAATCCTGATAAATTAGAAATTACTGCGCCTCGACATTTGGAAAGCGACACTAGCTTGGAATTTTGTAGAGCCTAGCATTGTGCCTGGAAACGCGGAATTTTGTAGAGCCTAGCATTGTGCCTGGAAACGCGGAATTTTGTAGAGCCTAGCATTGTGCCTGGAAACGCGGAATTTTGTAGAGCCTAGCATTGTGCCTGGAAACGCGGAATTTTGTAGAGCCTAGCATTGTGCCTGGAAACGCGGAATTTTGTAGAGCCTAGCATTGTGCCTGGAAACGCGGAATTTTGTAGAGCCTAGCATTGTGCCTGGAAACGCGTAATTTCGTAGAGCCTAGCATTGTGCCTGGAAACGCGGAATTTTGTAGAGCCTAGCATTGTGCCTGGAAACGCGGAATTTTGTAGAGCCTAGCATTGTGCCTGGAAACACGGAATTTTGTAGAGCCTAGCATTGTGCCTGGAAACGCGGAATTTTGTAGAGCCTAGCATTGTGCCTGGAAACGCGGAATTTTGTAGAGCCTAGCATTGTGCCTGGAAACGCGGAATTTTGTAGAGCCTAGTATTGTGCCTGGAAACGCGGAATTTTGTAGAGCCTAGCATTGTGCCTGGAAACGCGGAATTTTGTAGAGCCTAGCATTGTGCCTGGAAACGCGGAATTTTGTAGAGCCTAGCATTGTGCCTGGAAACGCGGAATTTTGTAGAGCCTAGCATTGTGCCTGGAAACGCGGAATTTTGTAGAGCCTAGCATTGTGCCTGGAAACGCGGAATTTTGTAGAGCCTAGTATTGTGCCTGGAAACGCGGAATTTTGTAGAGCCTAGCATTGTGCCTGGAAACGCGGAATTTTGTAGAGCCTAGCATTGTGCCTGGAAACGCGGAATTTTGTAGAGCCTAGCATTGTGCCTGGAAACGCGGAATTTTGTAGAGCCTAGCATTGTGCCTGGAAACGCGGAATTTTGTAGAGCCTAGCATTGTGTCTGGAAACGCGGAATTTTGTAGAGCCTAGCATTGTGCCTGGAAACGCGGAATTTTGTAGAGCCTAGCATTGTGCCTGGAAACGCCTCGAGTTTGAAAATCGTGAAATGGAGCAAGCTTCGCGACTCTGGAAATGGTAGAGACTTGTGTAATGTTTTGGAAATGGGAAGAACATGACATTTTGAGGCGTGATTTACGGCACTGTGTCACGACCTTTGGATAAATGAAGATGAAGTGGTTATCATTTCCCTGCTGAATGGCACAGTGCCAGGCGGGTCATCCTGGCACCACGGAGAGAGACGAGAGAGAAACGAGAGAGAAACAAGAGAGAGGCGCGAGACGAGAGAGACGAGACGAGACGAGAGAAACTGAAAGGAGAGAACTGACAAAATGAGAACACACCACATCAGCCATAATAACGATATAGTGAGACTGCATTAAAAAAAAGTTTAGTCCGTGGGCGAAACGTTGGCAATTAAGGCTCTCACTACACTGCATCTGTTACCATGAAGATAAATGGAAAAAAATAAATTACTTCATGTATACAGTTCTACTGTTTTCCCATTATGTCCTTGAAATACACAAATAACCCACACATAAAAGAGAGAAGCTTACGACTACGTTTCGGTCCGACTTGGACCACTGACAAAGTCAGTGTGACTGTAAATGGTCCAAGTCGGACCGAAACGTCGTCGTAAGCTTCTCTCTTTTATGTGCGGGTTATTTGTGTATCGTTCCAGTCACGGTATTGTGCCTTTTTTTTGTTATTCCTTGAAATAATTTGTATGGAGAGCGAAACGTCTACAATAAAGATGACCAGAAGTTGAACATGTGTCTAATTCCTCATCTTGTTGGTATTGTACAAAATACATGTACAAGTGTCTTGTTCATCGAGATAATGAAAGGATGTTGAGAGTAGATTTGATGTGTCAAAAAGGAACTGAAATATGCCGATCTAAGTCCATTGGAAGACCCGGCCAGGATTAGGGACTCGTCCCCTTCCCCCAGACAATTCGGCGTGCACATTTCTTCTCCGTAAGTACATCGAAGTGATTTTTGTGGGTAAAAATCGGTTTAGAGGGACCGGTTTGCCTATTCAGTCATGATAAGAACATAAGAATGGAGGACCACTGCAGCAGGCCTACTGGCCCATGCTTGGCAAGGCCTTCTCAAATCCAAACCCACTAACAAAAATATTTGTCCAACCTTTTTTCAATGCTACCTCAGCCTTGAAGATAGCATGATAACCTCAGCCCTGAAGATAGCATGATAACCTCAGCCTTGAAGATAGCATGATAACCTCAGCCCTGAAGATAGCATGATAACCTCAGCCTTGAAGATAGCATGATAACCTCAGCCCTGAAGATAGCATGATAACCTCAGCCCTGAAGATAGCATGATAACCTCAGCCATGAAGATAGCATGATCACCTCGGCCTTGAAGAAGATATCATCACCTCGGCCTTGAAGAAGATATCATCACCTCGGCCTTGAAGAAGATATCATCACCTCGGCCTTGAAGAAGATATCATCACCTCGGCCTTGAAGAAGGTACCATCACCTCAGCCTTGAAGAAGGTACCATCACCTCAGCCTTGAAGAAGGTATCACCTCAGCCTTGAAGAAGATATCATCACCTCGGCCTTGAAGAAGGTATCATCACCTCGGCCTTGAAGAAGGTATCATCACCTCAGCCTTGAAGAAGGTATCATCACCTCAGCCTTGAAGAAGGTATCATCACCTCAGCCTTGAAGAAGGTATCATCACCTCAGCCTTGAAGAAGGTATCATCACCTCAGCCTTGAAGAAGGTATCATCACCTCAGCCTTGAAGAAGGTATCATCACCTCAGCCTTGAAGAAGGTATCATCACCTCAGCCTTGAAGAAGGTATCATCACCTCAGCCTTGAAGAAGGTATCATCACCTCAGCCTTGAAGAAGGTATCATCACCTCAGCCTTGAAGAAGGTATCATCACCTCAGCCTTGAAGAAGGTACCATCACCTCAGCCTTGAAGAAGGTACCATCACCTCAGCCTTGAAGAAGGTACCATCACCTCAGCCTTGAAGAAGGTATCATCACCTCAGCCTTGAAGAAGGTATCATCACCTCAGCCTTGAAGGTATCATCACCTCAGCCTTGAAGGTATCATCACCTCAGCCTTGAAGAAGGTATCATCACCTTAGCCTTGAAGGTATCATAACCTCAGCCTTGAAGAAGGTATCATCACCTCAGCCTTGAAGGTATCATAACATCAGCCTTGAAGGTATCATAACCTCAGCCTTGAAGAAGGTACCATCACCTCAGCCTTGAAGGTATCATAACATCAGCCTTGAAGGTATCATCACCTCAGCCTTGAAGGTATCATAACCTCAGCCTTGAAGAAGGTATCATCACCTCAGCCTTGAAGGTATCATCACCTCAGCCTTGAAGAAGGTATCATCACCTCAGCCTTGAAGGTATCATAACCTCAGCCTTGAAGAAGGTATCATCACCTCAGCCTTGAAGAAGGTATCATCACCTCAGCCTTGAAGAAGGTATCATAACCTCAGCCTTGAAGAAGGTATCATAACCTCAGCCTTGAAGAAGGTATCATAACCTCAGCCTTGAAGAAGGTATCATCACCTCAGCCTTGAAGAAGGTATCATCACCTCAGCCTTGAAGAAGGTATCATCACCTCAGCCTTGAAGAAGGTATCATAACCTCAGCCTCAGCCTTGAAGAAGGTATCATCACCTCAGCCTTGAAGAAGGTATCATAACCTCAGCCTTGAAGAAAGGTATATCATAACCTCACCTCAGCCTTGAAGAAGGTATCATCACCTCAGCCTTGAAGGTATCATCACCTCAGCCTTGAAGAAGGTATCATCACCTCAGCCTTGAAGAAGGTATCATCACCTCAGCCTTGAAGAAGGTATCATCACCTCAGCCTTGAAGAAGGTATCATCACCTCAGCCTTGAAGAAGGTATCATCACCTCAGCCTTGAAGAAGGTATCATCACCTCAGCCTTGAAGAAGGTATCACCTCAGCCTTGAAGAAGGTATCATCACCTCAGCCTTGAAGAAGGTATCATCACCTCAGCCTTGAAGGTATCATCACCTCAGCCTTGAAGGTATCATCACCTCAGCCTTGAAGAAGGTATCATCACCTCAGCCTTGAAGGTATCATAACCTCAGCCTTGAAGAAGGTATCATCACCTCAGCCTTGAAGGTATCATAACCTCAGCCTTGAAGAAGGTATCATCACCTCAGCCTTGAAGGTATCATCACCTCAGCCTTGAAGGTATCATCACCTCAGCCTTGAAGAAGGTATCATCACCTCAGCCTTGAAGAAGGTATCATCACCTCAGCCTTGAAGAAGGTATCATCACCTCAGCCTTGAAGAAGGTATCATCACCTCAGCCTTGAAGGTATCATAACCTCAGCCTTGAAGAAAGTATCATCACCTCAGCCTTGAAGAAGGTATCATAACCTCAGCCTTGAAGAAGGTATCATCACCTCAGCCTTGAAGAAGGTATCATCACCTCAGCCTTGAAGAAGGTATCATAACCTCAGCCTTGAAGAAGGTATCATCACCTCAGCCTTGAAGAAGGTATCATCACCTCAGCCTTGAAGAAGGTATCATCACCTCAGCCTTGAAGAAGGTATCATCACCTCAGCCTTGAAGAAGGTATCATCACCTCAGCCTTGAAGAAGGTATCATCATCTCAGCCTTGAAGGTATCATCACCTCAGCCTTGAAGAAGGTATCATCACCTCAGCCTTGAAGAAGGTATCATCACCTCAGCCTTGAAGAAGGTATCATCACCTCAGCCTTGAAGGTATCATCACCTCAGCCTTGAAGAAGGTATCATCACCTCAGCCTTGAAGAAGGTATCATCACCTCAGCCTTGAAGAAGGTATCATCACCTCAGCCTTGAAGAAGGTATCATCACCTCAGCCTTGAAGAAGGTATCATCACCTCAGCCTTGAAGAAGGTATCATCACCTCAGCCTTGAAGAAGGTATCATCACCTCAGCCTTGAAGAAGGTATCATCACCTCAGCCTTGAAGAAGGTATCATCACCTCAGCCTTGAAGAAGGTATCATCACCTCAGCCTTGAAGAAGGTATCATCACCTCAGCCTTGAAGAAGGTATCATCACCTCAGCCTTGAAGAAGGTATCATCACCTCAGCCTTGAAGGTATCATAACCTCAGCCTTGAAGAAGGTATCATCACCTCAGCCTTGAAGAAGGTATCATCACCTCAGCCTTGAAGAAGGTATCATCACCTCAGCCTTGAAGGTATCATCACCTCAGCCTTGAAGAAGGTATCATCACCTCAGCCTTGAAGGTATCATCACCTCAGCCTTGAAGAAGGTATCATCACCTCAGCCTTGAAGGTATCATAACCTCAGCCTTGAAGAAGGTATCATCACCTCAGCCTTGAAGGTATCATCACCTCAGCCTTGAAGAAGGTATCATCACCTCAGCCTTGAAGAAGGTATCATCACCTCAGCCTTGAAGAAGGTACCATCACCTCAGCCTTGAAGGTATCATAACCTCAGCCTTGAAGAAGGTACCATCACCTCAGCCTTGAAGGTACCATCACCTCAGCCTTGAAGGTACCATCACCTCAGCCTTGAAGAAGGTACCATCACCTCAGCCTTGAAGGTACCATCACCTCAGCCTTGAAGGTATCATAACCTCAGCCTTGAAGGTACCATCACCTCAGCCTTGAAGGTACCATCACCTCAGCCTTGAAGGTACCATCACCTCAGCCTTGAAGGTATCATAACCTCAGCCTTGAAGGTACCATCACCTCAGCCTTGAAGGTACCATCACATCAGCCTTGAAGGTACCATCACCTCAGCCTTGAAGAAGGTACCATCACCTCAGCCTTGAAGGTACCATCACCTCAGCCTTGAAGGTACCATCACCTCAGCCTTGAAGGTATCATCACCTCAGCCTTGAAGGTACCATCACCTCAGCCTTGAAGGTATCATAACCTCAGCCTTGAAGGTACCATCACTTCAGCCTTGCCTGTCCACTGCTTCTCTCCCCATCAATTAGTCATCTTTGCATGCGACTGTAGAAGCCTGCACAGGGGGCGAAACGTTTCCCCAGTAAAGACACCAGTGCTGCACCCGCGCCTTGGTCATCCATCAGAGTATAAGTTATCAGTAATATCTCCCTCGCAGCCACCGCAGAAAATCTAGCATCTTCAACATCAATCCTGAGTAAAGTTCGCTAAAAGACAAATGAGTTCAAAACCCACAAAGCTACTGCCAAACTTTTCACGGATAGTGAACGTGGGTAAAATCCCGGATAATCGTGAAATAGGGACGCTCCGTCACAATTGTTGTTTCTTACGGCGTGTCAACTCCATTATCCGAAGTCTACAAGTTAAAAAACAATGGTGGTTCACGATATTTTCCTGTACGAGGATCTCTTTTAACAGAACTGCGGCTACCCAGGATTTGATCCCGCATCGCCATGCCCAGCCCTGTGAGAACAGGTCAAAGTATGCATCACTCTATCCACTAGACTACTGTATTCATATGAAAGTACACATATGTACAGAAATTCATACTTACAAACATACACTTGTACATAGTTATATTTAGCTACGGTGGAATATTATGACTACCCTCCAGTATTTCTTTTGCGTGCATTGCGGTAGAGGAGGCTGGGCTTATGGAAGACGGGGATACCTTGCTCGGATCGCGCAGTGACCTAAATATATCTGGTGCGTTTAGTGCTTCAAATAAAAAAAAAATATCAGAATTTGAAATGAGGTCTCACACTCTGGGAGACCAGCACATTTCCATTGGGTAAGTTTATTCAGGTATACATAAATATAGTTGCATAGAAGCAATGTGTAGAGAACCTGGGATAACCAAAAAAGGTCAGACAAAGTGACTTATTTCCATTGGGAGATAGATCACCGTTTATATGGGACCTCTGGTCCTTTATCTGTCACAGGGAGACAACCAATCAGTCTTATTTCTTCTCGTGCTTGGTCTGCATGTTTCGTTTCTCGATCGAATTCCATTTGATCTCATGGATTGACTGCATAACTTTCTTCACTTGGGCTGCACTCATAATTTCCTCCATGTGGGGTCCCTTGGCTCACATTATATTCACTTGGTATTTCCTGGGATGCAGGAGGTTCATAACGTTGCACTGGTTTATCGAGTAACCACTACAAAATTTTAATGGCTGCCAAGACGTACAGGATACCCATTACTGGGTATTGGACCGGCCAGTAACTACCGCGGATCTCTTTCCTTAGCTCCTCATTCTGAGCTTTAAGAATTTTCACTTCTATCCCAGCCTGAACGTATTTATACTCTACGTTTTTGAGGTGGGATGTGAGGTCGTCTATCTCTAGTTGGATGACTCTGATAGATTTGTCGGTGTCTAGCTTAAGTTTCTTGTAGTCGTCATTAAGTTGATCCATATTGGGTGGTAAATTTTCCTTCTTCAGGGTCCCCTGAAGAGTGTTCACCAGGTGATGTCGACATTTTTTTACATGGCCGATACACACTTCGTGTTTATCCAGAGCAGCAGAGTGGGCAGCATTGAGGGTACTGTATTTCTGATCCATCTCGTACAGTTGGTTGCTAGCCAGCTGAGTCTCTTCTTGCAGTTCTTTAACGAGGAACTTGAGGTCCACCAGATCAGCATGCAACTCAGCATTCCTCTTGTAGTCCTCGTTAAATTGATCCATATGGAATCGTAAATTTTCCTTCTTCAGGGTCCCTTGAAGAGTGTTCACCAGGTGATGTCGACATTTTTTTACATGGCCGATACACACTTCGTGTTTATCCAGAGCAGCAGAGTGGGCAGCATTGAGGGTACTGTATTTCTGATCCATCTCGTACAGTTGGTTGCTAGCCAGCTGAGTCTCTTCTTGCAGTTCTTTAACGAGGAACTTGAGGTCCACCAGATCAGCATGCAACTCAGCATTCCTCTTGTAGTCCTCGTTAAGTTGATCCATATGGAATCGTAAATTTTCCTTCTTCAGGGTCCCTTGAAGAGTGTTCACCAGGTGATGTCGACATTTTTTTACATGGCCGATACACACTTCGTGTTTATCCAGAGCAGCAGAGTGGGCAGCATTGAGGGTACTGTATTTCTGATCCATCTCGTACAGTTGGTTGCTAGCCAACTGAGTCTCATCTTGCAGTTCTTTAACGAGGAACTTGAGGTCCACCAGATCAGCATGCAACTCGGCATTCCTCACTTTCTGCACATGTCCCTCTCGTCTGCACTCGAATAGATCATTTTCCACCTTCCTCAGAATTCCGGTGCGGCTTTCACACTGTTGTATGGTATTTTCAATTTTGTTCAAGCTTTCCTTATCGTACGAGAGAGACTCCGATAACTCATCAGATGAATCGTCGTCCGATGAGTCATCATCGCTGTCTGAATCACCTGAAAGCTCATCATCGCTGTCTGAATCACCTGAAAGCTCATCATCGCTGTCTGAATCACCTGAGAGCTCATCATCGCTGTCTGAATCACCTGAGAGCTCATCGCTGTCTGAATCACCTGAAAGCTCATCATCGCTGTCTGAATCACCTGAAAGCTCATCATCGCTGTCTGAATCACCTGAGAGCTCATCATCGCTGTCTGAATCATCTGAGAGCTCATCATCGCTGTCTGAATCACCTGAGAGCTCATCATCGCTGTCTGAATCACCTGAGAGCTCATCATCGCTGTCTGAATCACCTGAGAGCTCATCATCGCTGTCTGAATCATCTGAGAGCTCATCATCGCTGTCTGAATCATCTGAGAGCTCATCATCGCTGTCTGAATCATCTGAGAGCTCATCGTCGGTGTCTGAATCATCTGAGAGCTCATCATCGCTGTCTGAATCATCTGATAGCTCATCATCGCTGTCTGAATCACCTGAGAACTCATCATTGCTGTCTGAATCATCTGAGAGCTCATCATCGCTGTCTGAATCATCTGATAGCTCATCATCGCTGTCTGAATCACCTGAGAGCTCATCATTGCTGTCTGAATCATCTGAGAGCTCATCATCGCTGTCTGAATCACCTGAGAGCTCATCATTGCTGTCTGAATCACCTGAGAGCTCATCATCGCTGTCTGAATCATCTGATAGCTCATCATCCCAGTCTGAATCATCTGATAGCTCATCATCCCAGTCTGAATCACCTAATCGCTCATCATCGCTGTCTGATAGCTCATCATCGCTGTCTGAATCATCTGATAGCTCATCATCCCAGTCTGAATCATCTAATACTAGCTCATCCCAGTCTGAATCATCTAATACTAGCTCGTCCCAGTCTGAATCATCTGATAGCTCGTCCCAGTCTGAATCATCTAATACTAGCTCGTCCCAGTCTGAATCATCTAATACTAGCTCGTCCCAGTCTGAATCATCTGATAGCTCATCATCCCAGTCTGAATCACCTAATCGCTCATCATCGCTGTCTGATAGCTCATCATCGCTGTCTGAATCATCTGATAGCTCATCATCCCAGTCTGAATCATCTAATACTAGCTCATCCCAGTCTGAATCATCTGATAGCTCGTCCCAGTCTGAATCATCTGATAGCTCATCATCCCAGTCTGAATCATCTAATACTAGCTCATCCCAGTCTGAATCATCTGATAGCTCGTCCCAGTCTGAATCATCTGATAGCTCATCATCCCAGTCTGAATCATCTAATACTAGCTCATCCCAGTCTGAATCATCTAATACTAGCTCGTCCCAGTCTGAATCATCTAATACTAGCTCGTCCCAGTCTGAATCATCTAATACTAGCTCGTCCCAGTCTGAATCATCTGATAGCTCGTCCCAGTCTGAATCATCTGATAGCTCGTCCCAGTCTGAATCATCTGATAGCTCGTCCCAGCCTAGATCATCTGATAGCTCGTCCCAGTCTGAATCATCTGATAGCTCGTCCCAGTCTGAATCATCTGACAGCTCGTCCCAGTCTGAATCATCTGACAGCTCGTCCCAGTCTGAATCATCTGATAGCTCGTCCATGGCTGAATCTTGTAACAGCTGGTCCCACCGTTCTAGGACTTCTAAGCTGCTACTCTGGTACTGATACGGACGGTGGTCTGCACCTTGAACCATGGTATCATAATGATATTCATCCCTTACCACAGTACCAGGCTGACCACGAGGGACACCTCCAGCAGCAGCACCCTGGAGTCCACGAGAGAGATCTCCAGCAGCAGCACCCTGGAGTCCACGAGATAGATCTTCAGCAGCAGCACCCTGGAGTCCACGAGATAGATCTTCAGCAGCAGCACCCTGGAGTCCACGAGAGTGACCTCCAGCAGCAGCACCCTGGAGTCCACGAGAGTGACCTCCAGCAGCAGCACCCTGGAGTCCACGAGAGTGACCTCCAGCAATATAACCTTGAAGGCCACGAGGGTGACCACCTCCGTCAATATCACCCTGGAGGCCACGACCACGAGGGTGACCTCCAGCAATATAACCTTGAAGGCCACGAGGGTGACCTCCTCCGTCAATATCACCCTGGAGGCCACGACCACGAGGGTGACCTCCAGCAATATAACCTTGAAGGCCACGAGGGTGACCTCCTCCGTCAATATGACCCTGGAGGCCACGACCACGAGGGTGACCTCCTCCGTCAATATGACCCTGGAGGCCACGACCACGAGGGTGACCTCCTCCGTCAATATGACCCTGGAGGCCACGACCACGAGGGTGACCTCCTCCCTCAATATCACCCTGGAGGCCACGACCACGAGGGTGACCTCTGAAAGCACCATCATAGATGCCTTTTAAAATTAACAAAAACAAATATATCTTAAAATTCATTTTGTTGTAATTAATAAAAATATTTTTTATGTATTTAAGTTAGAGCTGAGAGAGAGAGAGAGTTGCAAGTGGTGGAGATAGAGCTGGAAACTTGAAGTATGGAGCTCTATCAAGCTCAACACCTGTGTTTATGACAGTCATCTCAGGCAGAGCTAGAGCTAGAGCCTCGGTCTTCCAGGGAGTGGCACTTCATGTATATGGAGCTGTCCTCTCCTTCCTCGAATCAAACCTGATTACACCTCACCCTGCATTCCCCAGGCGTTGTAATGAGTGTGTAAGTACACAAAATATAAGTGTATACTAAGTGTGTATTGAGTCACTGTTTATTGGATGTATTGTACTCACCTATATGTGGTTGCAGGGGTCGATTCACAGCTCCTGGCCCCGCCTCTTCGCTGGTCACTACTAGGTCCACTCTTCCCTTAGTATATGTATACTGAGGAAATGCTTAACATGTATATTGAGTTTTTACTGAGTGTAAATGTATTCTCAGGATGTGTAAATGTATAGTGTATACCGAGGGTGAGTATTGCGAGTAATTTTATACAGAGTGAAAGTGTGCACTAAGAGTGTATACCGTGTTTGAGTGTATACTGAGTGTAATTGTATACAGGGTATAAGTGTGTATTGAAGTATATATATATATATATATATATATATATATATATATATATATATATATATATATATATATATAATATATTTTTTTTTTTTTTAACAAGTCGGCCGTCTCCCACCGAGGCAGGGTAAACCCCCCCCCCAAAAAAAATAAGAAAATCCACTCCTGCTTATTACTGTCTGCATTATCCACTCATATTACTGTCTGCATTATCCACTCATATTACTGTCTGCATTATCCACTCATATTACTGTCTGCATTACCCACTCATATTACTGTCTGCATTATCCACTCATATTACTGTCTGCATTATCCACTCATATTACTGTCTGCATTATCCACTCATATTACTGTCTGCATTATCCACTCATATTACTGTCTGCATTATCCACTCATATTACTGTCTGCATTATCCACTCATATTACTGTCTGCATTACCCACTCATATTACTGTCTGCATTCAGGAAGACACCTACTTTCTCTTCTTCAGGAAGACACCTACTTTCTCTTCTTCAGGAAGACACCTACTTTCTCTTCTTCAGGAAGACACCTACTTTCTCTTCTTCAGGAAGACACCTACTTTCTCTTTTTCTGGAAGACACCTACTTTCTCTTTTTCAGGAAGACACCTACTTTCTCTTTTTCAGGAAGACACCTACTTTCTCTTTTTCAGGAAGACACCTACTTTCTCTTTTTCAGGAAGACACCTACTTTCTCTTCTTCAGGAAGACACCTACTTTCTCTTTTTCAGGAAGACACCTACTTTCTCTTTTTCAGGAAGACACCTACTTTCTCTTCTTCAGGAAGACACCAGCTTTCTTTTCTTCAAGACTTAAAGCCTTTTTTTGTTTTTTAGTGGCTCTACGTATAAATGTTACTTGGTGGGAGGGAAGGATATAAACACAAAAATAATTGAAGAAATGGAGCGTTGGAGAAGCAATGCTTTTCGGAAATTTCCGTGATCTGCAATCTGCATGAGATACGTCAGTGCTTCTCCCAGGGGTCCGAGGCCCCCACCCTGAGAACTTTTATCCCCCGCGCCCCTTCGGGTTCACGGCCCATAGATTAAGAATCAATAGCTAGAAGAAATGACGTACTGCCAACAAGTATGAAAAAAAGAATTATAGAACATTTTATTGGGACATTTTGACTCTATATAGAGCTCTACCTAGAGCATGAATTCCAGGCGAAATGCTGCAGCAAGTGAAACTTGCTGCAGCAAGTCTTTAGCTACATTTCTTTCTGTTTTCGACTACTGTGAGCTAACATAATGCTGACAGTATAGATGTAGTGTCCGTACTTACGAGTGTTCCGACGCATTATATCGAACATGACTCCGACGCATTATATCGAACATGACTCCGACACAATATATCGAACATGACTCCGACACATTATATCGAACATGACTCCGACACATTATATCGAACATGACTCCGACACATTATATCGAACATGACTCCGACACATTATATCGAACATGACTCCGACACATTATATCGAACATGACTCCGACACATTATATCGAACATGACTCCGACACAATATATCGAACATAACTCCGACACATTATATCGAACATGACTCCGACACATATCGAACATGACTCCGACACATATCGAACATGACTCCGACATATCGAACATGACTCCGACACATTATATCGAACATGACTCCGACGCATTATATCGAACATGACTCCGACACAATATATCGAACATAACTCCGACACATTATATCGAACATGACTCCGACACATATCGAACATGACTCCGACACATATCGAACATGACTCCGACATATCGAACATGACTCCGACACATTATATCGAACATGACTCCGACGCATTATATCGAACATGACTCCGACACAATATATCGAACATGACTCCGACACAATATATCGAACATGACTCCGACACAATATATCGAACATGACTCCGACACAATATATCGAACATAACTCCGACACATTATATCGAACATGACTCCGACACATATCGAACATGACTCCGACACATATCGAACATGACTCAACTGGCTCAATCCTGAGTCACTGTACAAAATCTCGCTCTGCAGGAACAACGAGTCCATAAATGAATATGATAATGGTTTGCATTACCGACAAGTTGATAAGCAAGTCATATGTGCAACAGTTAGGTATCTTTATTCCGAAACGTTTCGCCTACACAGTAGGCTTTTCGGTCGAGTACAGAAAAGGCAGCGGAAGCAGTAGAGACGTAGAGACAATGTAACCAGTCCATCACGCTTGAAGATGTAGTTTCGAGGTGGTCAGTCCCTCACCCTGGAGAATTTTTGCTCCATATCCTGGAATAATGCCAAGTTGAAGCAACATATATACTGTCAAAGGTGAGGTGCACATGATTTTGACGACTGGACAGGAGCAGCCCACTAGTAGAGTCCTAACCATAACTTTTAAAGGAGTGGACCGGTAAATCAGAGGCCTCGGTCAGATGACCAAAAGCTCCAGCGGCGGGTCGGCATACGACTAAGACCCGCGTCAGGAAACACTTGCCATGTTTCCTGACAAATCTTACCTAACGTAACTTCGCTCTGCATATTCTCTATTTAAACCTGGAGATCATCTTGACTCATCTGAGTAAACACTAGACCCAACCCTGTCAACTTGCAACCTTCTAAGTAGCGTACTGCCCACGGGCCGTAGTTCCAGAGGTAGATTAACCTTTTGGGGAAGAGGAGGCTGGCAGATATGGATTTTCCATGCACTGGCAGTTACTAGGTGCCACCACCTAGTAGCTTCCATTACCTGTTAAAAATGGCTTTGAAAACCGACAAGTTGAAGAGACTTTTGCAACATTTTGGAATCTTTATTGAGGAAACACGTCACTAGCCAGTGGCTTCTTCATTCCAATACAGAGAAGAATGGTGGAAGAATGAGGTAATCAGTCCCTTAGCCTGGAGTCGATGTGTTCACTCAACCATCTTGATCGATGGAGTGGTTGGCGAAACGCTCCCTCAATAAACATTCCAAAATGTTGGACAAATGTTTCAGTTCTTCAAGGAACCACTGAGTACACCCACTCACTAACATCATAATCATAATCAAGCGCTAAACCCAGAAGGGCACCAAGATAGCAGGATCGGATATCAATAAAGGTTGAGAACCATCACGTGGCACCGGCCTCTTCAAGGAGTGCAACTCCCAGGCTTAAGTGCCAACCTGTGTTCCAATTTACAGACATCATTTTGTTCCTCCTGAGACCTTCCTCATAATTCTACCCAAAACGATACTCACCATAATGACAGTGGTAATGAAATGAATGTGGGAGGAAATGAGGAGGAGGAGGAGGAGGGGGGATGAAGAGGGAAGTGGAGTACGTAAAGAGATGGGGAAGGTGAGATAGAAGGTGGGGTGAATTTGGAGGGTGGTGAAGTGTGTATATGGAGGGGATGGGGAGGTTGTACAAGGTGGGAAAGGCGGTGGGGTGAGTGAGATTAGATCAATTTTACTGCTGAAGTGGCTAGTTTATTGTGCACCCCACATCCACTCTGTGGAGGGTCGCACAAGATTATATGGATACACATAAGGCCTAGGAACTAGGCCCCAGAAGGGTTAACAGGAGTACATCTGGGTTTATATCTACAGGTCACTTATCTGTTAAAAGCAAATTTAGGAAATTTTCGAATATGTCTGGTACATTATTTTCACTAATAAGATATCTTAACATGTCGCATAAGTTATTATACTATCTTTGTATTCCTCAAAAAGTGGACAATTAAGTAGACAGTGTTCAAGATAGTGACCATAGGGCTGGCCACACACTTTGCATTTGGTTTGATCATCATCTGTGTGTCTGTCAAACTGCCACAAGTACTTGTAACCAAGCCTAAGCCTGGCTACTACACCAGTCAGTCTGTTCACATTGCAAGTTGCTCCATACATATACTTATCTACGTTCATGTTATCATAGTGGGTTATAGATCTACTCAGGCTTCTAACTTCATTACTATAACATTCAGTTTCATTATTTGTCTCCTTATATTATTCCTAATGCTAGACACAGATATACCAAAGTTATATTTTACATTCTCTTTCAGGGTACTCTTCTTGGCTAACATATCAACTTTATCATGAAGGAGTAATCCAATGAGTGATGGGATCCACAGCAATTGTCCATTAATTCCCTTTTCCCGGATTTTTGAGTATGTATACCTGGCTTCTCCACTGAGCATGTTGTTAGAGTCATTATATGAGTCAGGAGCCTTCAATGATGACACATAATCAGTAATGATGATAGTCAAGTTAGTGTCATCAGTTGACTTTAGCGCCATTAGGATGGCAAACAATTCAGTTTGCAGTGTAGACGCCCAGTTGTTAATTCTTATGCGTAGTTCAACAAATTTATTATCGATCTTAACTAGGGAGGTGACAACAAGAGCAGCTGCAGCCCTGCCAGAAGACTCCTGTTGAGATTCATCAGTGTATATAACTTGTGATAACTTATTACTACCAGCTAGGTGAGAAATTTCTTCTTGAGGAGTTGCTGTAACAAGTGATTTAAGGAAGTGATTACTAGCAATGAGCTTCTTGTGAGGGTAATGCAGGTATGTGATATTAAATGAGCACATCTTCCATGGAGGGCGAAATGTTCCTGTTGTCTACAGTGATACAGTTCATACAGGTTATAAAACTTAATATAACTGCATTACTTTCATAATCCATTTAGATCTGTGTGTGTTTACTTCTAGACATTTAGTAAGATTCATAGTGACAGTGTCTGGTTCATTTCTTAACATTCTAATACCGAGTACACTGTTAATCTCAATAATCCCATCACTGATACTAGAGATATCAACCTTCTTCCTCATGTTAAGAACCTTCGTAGATTTGGGACAGCCAAGAATAATTCTGAGAGCTTCATTTTGCATTAAGACCAAGGGCAGGAGAGAATTTTCACTAGGTAATATCAACATGGGAGCAGCATAATCAAGGACCTAACATAGGCTATGTATACCAGTCTCACATTACCACCAAACTGGGGTTGTAGCCAGCAAAAATCTGGAGAGCTGTGTTATGATGGATTTATTGAAGGGTTCGTCTACACAAAGATATGTACAGGAAAGACGGACAAACGTGAGGTTTTTGTCCCCACTGGAGCAGCCACCTTACATGTCCACTGTGGATAAGAGACTGACATTTTTTGGGGTTATCCCAGATAATTTACACATGTTAAACCATGCAAAATACCCACTGTGGAAAAAAAACCAGTGAAATTCCAAGTGCTTTCGTGATGTCTCACATTATCAGGGACATTAATGTGTGAAATCACGATAGTACTTGGAATTTCACTATTTTTCTCACAGTGGCTATTTTGCATATTGTGATATCACGTTTACTGTGATTTTATTGCATGTATATGTATATAAATATTCAACAGCCTCCCAGTATACATAAGGGGGATTACCAATAGACCCCTGACTATCTTCAAGGAGGAGCTGGACGAGCACTTAAGTCAGTACCTGACCAGCCGGACTGTGGTTTGTACGTCGGTTTACGTGCGGCCAGCAGTAATAGCCTGGTTGATTAGACCCTGATCCACCACGAGTCCTGGTCTCAGACCAGGCCTCGGGGGCACTGACCCCAGAAACCCTCTCCAGGTAGACTCCAGGTATTATGAGTACCTGTACCTAAATAAACTTACTGCCCTCAGCTGCTACTTGGATGGATAATGAAGTTTAAACTCTATCGACTACACGAGCTTAATTAAGGCCGCGTGTATCGTATTAGCCACTCAGTCAAGGACACTTTAATCCCTCGAATAGGGATTGAATAGGGATTAAGAGATATATACACCACTCAGTGTATACATCCTTGTCTTAAGATAAGCTTTAGTTAAGAAAATCTACAAAGATTTTAAACGGTAATACATATTTATACACTAGTTCTGAAGGCATATGGATGTTGTAAATAATAATAATAATAATAATAATAATAATAATAAATGTTATTACCACGATACATAATTTTTAAACTGGATGACATTCAACAATACACATTGACAGTAGATAGACAGATAGCCAGTGGTAGATACCACTAGTTGGATACCCTCTGGTAGATGGAACCAGTTAGCCTGTGGTAGATAGCCCCTGGTATACCTGGAGAGGATTTCGGAGGTCAATGCCGTAGATAACCTCTGGTAGATAACCCTTATTAGATAGCCCCTGGTGTCGTGGGGGTTCGTCAAGGAGATATGGGAGTAAGAAATACACACATTGGATGTCTTGGAGGAGTATAATTAAGAGAGTCTTGAGTAGCCCAGGCCTGCCATCGAGTCTAAGCCTACAACTGAACTGAGAGGGGCCTCTGGCCTACTGCCCACATATGATGGATCTCGTGACGTCACGGCTAGCAAGGGAGCAGATCTTTACAGATCTGTAACGTAGCTGGAATTATCTAAGAATAACACACAGTACATAGTAACACTACTAACACTGGAAGCTAGCTCCTGGAAGATAGCTCCTGGAAGCTAGCTCCTGGTAGATAGCCCCCTGGTAGATTCTGCATATTTAACCTGCTGTAACCCATTAAAGTCAAACAAGTACCTGACCGTCAGTACAGTGAACTTTCAGAGTGTACACACCGCACTGTGTGTGTATACTCAGGTCACGGATTCTGGTCTATAAGTTGTGATTACCCAAGCCAGCCCAAGGGACGGCAAAGTGGGAGAGTGGGTGAGAAGTGGGGGAGGGGGGGGAGGGAAGGAAGCTTCGAACCTACAGGACGCTGAATTCAGAGCGTGTATCAGGCGTAAATTAAAGGATCGGCTGGTATCAGGTGGCATTCGACTCTCTATGTGCTGGAGGCCATCGACCTGAGCCTTACCAGATCCAGCCCAATTGTGCTACGAGGGGCGGAGACTTGCCCCGTCCAGGCGTCCAATCACAAGGCTTCTTATATAATCTATACCTCCGTTCCCTATTTTTTTTATCAAAACTGGATACAAGAGCAGTGTGCTACTGCCCTATCCATGATAGTTACACAGTGGGAACACCAGCAGTGTGCTACTGCCCTATCCATGATAGTTACACAGTGGGAACACTAGCAGTGTGCTACTGCCCTATCCATGATAGTTACACAGGGGGAACACTAGCAGTGTGCTACTGCCCTATCCATGATAGTTACACAGGGGGAACACTAGCAGTGTGCTACTGCCCTATCCATGATAGTTACACAGTGGGAACACTAGCAGTGTGCTACTGCCCTATCCATGATAGTTACACAGTGGGAACACTAGCAGTGTGCTACTGCCCTATCCATGATAGTTACACAGGGGGAACACTAGCAGTGTGCTACTGCCCTATCCATGATAGTTACACAGTGGGAACACTAGCAGTGTGCTACTGCCCTATCCATGATAGTTACACAGGGGGAACACTAGCAGTGTGCTACTGCCCTATCCATGATAGTTACACAGTGGGAACACTAGCAGTGTGCTACTGCCCTATCCATGATAGTTACACAGGGGGAACACTAGCAGTGTGCTACTGCCCTATCCATGATACCTACACAGTGGGAACACCAGCAGGGTGCTGCTACACTATTCTATATCATAGTTACACAGTGGGAACACCAGCAGTGTGCTGCTACACTATTCTATATGACAGTTACACAGTGGGAACATAAGCTAGTTGTTTCCCTGTCATATTCCATCACACAGGATGAGTCACATAGTGTTGACATCTGTCAGTCTGAGCTGGCAGACTTCAGTAGTGTCAGTCAGAGCTGGCAGACTTCAGTAGTGTCAGTCTGAGCAGGAGAACAGGAGGAACAGGAGGAGGAATAGGAGAACAGGAGTAAGAAGAGGAAGAGGAACAGAATGTAGTGGTGGTAGATGAGGAGGAACAGGAGGAGGAAGAAGAAAAGAAGAGGAAGATGAGGAAGACGACGACAAGAGAGTATGGGAAGTATAAGCAATAGGAGACTTACTGTCTATACTGAGGCTATGTACAGAGGATTAAATACAATCTTTCTCTAATTCTGTCTAAATAGGAGAGAGAGAGAGAGAGAGAGAGAGAGAGAGAGAGAGAGAGCGTGCACAACGTGACTCTCGTCTGGACTTGATCTGGTGGAACCTGTCATTACTGTTACTGTTATGTACGAGGCCAGTGTCCTCAAGGTCACCCACCTGACCTAAACTTCATTTGGGTAGCCACAGCATACCTTTTATACCACAAGACGGGCAGCCTATATGTATATGTATGTATATATAATCATCATCTCTCAGTACACAGCACGATTCGAACCTGTACACTGGTGGTGGCAGATTTGAATGCTGCTAATTGTGTATATGGTTGGCATCCCGCTTACCTCTCACAGTCTGCCTGGTGCCTACACACATTCTCACTGCCAAACTCTGAAAACTTACCCTACTTCTCTTCTTGCTGCCTTTGCAACATTGCACAGCTCTTGATAACGTACTGACAAGTGTGAAAGTATTTGAGGTCAAGATTTCCATCCCCCGTGGCTTGCCTTGCATTATATATATATATATATATATATATATATATATATATATATATATATATATATATATATATATATAAAATGTCGTGCCTAATAGATAAAACTGGTCAATTAGCAAGAACTCGTTTAAAATTAAGTCCTTTCTAAAATTTTCTCTTATACGTTTAAAGATATATTTTTTCATTAATGTTAATGTAAAAATTTATAATTTTGTACCAAAAGAACCTTAGAAAACTTACCTAACCTTATTATAACAAGCGCAATTTATTTTAGCCTAACCCAACTAAATATATTTTAGATTTGTTTACAATAATTTAATACTAAACACAGTGAAATTTTTTTTTTCGTTAGGTTCAGAATGATTTTGGCGAAATTATTGCATAAACAAATTTTCCCTTGTCCTATATGACAAGATGAACGCTGCTATTTAAGCCAAGATAACAAGTTTTATATATATATATATATATATATATATATATATATATATATATATATATATATATATATATATATATATATATATATATATATATATAAACACTGCGCCTGGCCGAGGATTCGAATCTATGTCGTTTTGGCCCTGCCTTGTGGTGAGCGAAAATTACATGACGCCTTAGCCCACAGGACCATATATATATATATATATATATATATATATATATATATATATATATATATATATAATCTTTCAATACACCGGCCGTATCCCACCGAGGCGGGGTGGCTCGAAAGGAAAAACGAAAGTTTTTCCTTTCAAATTTAGTAATATATACAGGAGAAAGGGTTACTAGCCCCTTGCTCCCGGCATTTTAGTCGCCTCTTACAACACGCATGGCTTACGGAGGAAGAATTCTGTTCCACTTCCCCATGGAGATAAGAGTAAATAAACAAGAACAAGAACTAGAAAGAAAATAGAAGAAAACCCAGAGGGGTGTATATATATATATGCTTGTACATGTATGTGTAGTGTGACCTAAGTGTAAGTAGAAGTAGCAAGACGTACCTGAAATCCTGCATGTTTAAGAGACAGAAAAAAGACACCAGCAATCCTATCATCATGTAAAACAATTACAGGATTCCGTTTTATACTCACTTGGCAGGACGGTAGTACCTCCCTGGGTGGCTGCTGTCTACCAACCTACTACCTACAATATATATATATATATATATATATATATATATATATATATATATATATATCTTTCTTCTTTCAACACACCGGCCGTATCCCACCGAGGCGGGGTGGCCCAAAAGGAAAAACGAAAGTTTCTCCTTTTACATTTAGTAATATATACAGGAGAAGAGGTTACTAGCCCCTTGCTCCCGGCATTTTAGTTGCCTCTTACAACACGCATGGTTTACGGAGGAAGAATTCTGTTCCACTTCCCCATGGAGAATATATATATATATATATATATATATATATATATATATATATATATATATATATATATACAACAGCTCTTAGATTTTAAATAAAGGTAGGAACTCTCAACCTAACCCTTGCAGAGAGAGAGAGCGAGGGAGAGGAGGAGGGGGGAGAGGAGGAGGGGGGAGAGGAGGAGGAGGGGAGAGAGAGAGAGAGAGAGAGAGAGAGAGAGAGAGAGAGAGAGAGAGAGAGAGAGAGAGAGAGAGAGAGAGAGAGAGAGAGAGAGAGCAGGCTCCCACTTTTATTGCCAGTGTTTACGAGGTCATAAAGAGCCGGGAGCTGGAGCTCCCAGCCAGAATTTCCCATATAAATTTTGTGATTAAGGGAGCGTGACGCAGTGCCTCCCGTGCCTCTGATGAACACTGTTCAGTGACACTCTTGTAACAGTGCATACCGTGCCTCTGATGAACACTGTACAGTGGCACTCTTGTAACAGTGCCTGCCATGCCTCTGATGAACTGTTCAGTGGCACTTGTAACAGTGCCTGCCGTGCGTCTGATGAACACTGTTCAGTGGCACTCTTGTAACAGTGCCTGACGTGCGTCTGATGAACACTGTTCAGTGGCACTCTTGTAACAGTGCCTGCCGTCCCTCTCGTGAACACTATTCAGTGGCACTCATGTAAGAGTCCCTGCCGTGCCTCTGATAACACTGTTCAGTGACACTCTTGTAACAGTGCCTGCCGTGCGTCTGATAAATACTGTTTAGTGGCACTCTTGTAACAGTGCCTGCCGTGCGTCTGATGAACACTGTTCAGTGGCACTCTTGTAACAGTGCCTGCTGTGCGTCTGATGAACACTGTTCAGTGGCACTCTTGTAACAGTGCCTGCCATGCCTCTGATGAACACTGTTCAGTGGCACTCTTGTAACAGTGCCTGCCCTGCCTCTGAACAACACTGTTCGGTGACACTTATGTAACAGTGCCTGCCGTGCCTCTGAACAACACTGTTCAGTGACACTCATGTGCTGCTGTCACAGGTTTATTCCAAGGAAGTGGAGCTACGTTTCCCTATTCTTGCATCAAATCTGTATAACCCCTACGAGTTTAGCGCTTCCTTTGAAAGGGGGAGGGAAGTACACTCTCTATAGATGAATATGATTCATTCTCTCTCTCTCTCTCTCTCTCTCACACACACACACACACACACACACACACACAGAGTGTGAGGTAGTGGAGGCAGGATCCATACATAGCTTTAAGAAGAGGTATGATAAACCCCATGGGGAAGGGAGAGCGAATGGACCTAGTAGCGACCAGTGAAGAGGCGGGGCCAGGAGCCATGAATCGACCTGTGCAACAACAAATAGGCGAGTACACGCACGCATACAAAACAGATCGTGTCTATTGTAAAGTGCCTTTGACAATTGGTAACAGAGAGAGAGGGAGAGAGAGAGGGAGAGGGAGAGAGAGAGAGAGAGAGAGAGAGAGAGAGAGAGAGAGAGAGAGAGAGAGAGAGAGAGAGAGAGAGAGAGAGAGAGAGAGAGAGAGAGAGAGAGAGAGAGAGCGAGCGAGCCAGTAAGAGTGGTTTTAGTATTAATGATATAGCACCTAATAAAGGAGAAACAGAAAACAAGAGACCTCTGACTGCCAGCCACCATACATACACTGGTGGAATTCCGAACATGTTGTCGAAGTTAACACGGAGGGAAGAAGAGCAGGTGAGGGAAGGAGGAAATCAGATTTCAGAAAAGGTAACACTGAAGGGGCGAGAGAACTCCTGAATGCAGGAACTGGAAAAAAATCAATAAATAATAAAATGGAATATCTGGCTGGAAAGTGAAGTAGAGGAGAGAACTTCAATAGACGCCTTGTTTCAAAGATGCATACAGGAAAAATAAATTTGCAAATGCATTGAAAACTGTAGAAAACAAATGGCAGAGGAAAACGGGGAAATATCCATAGTCGGAAAACCCAGAAACAGATATGCAAGTTGAGACGAGAAGCTCAGGGACAAATTGGGAACGACATAGCAACAAAAGGTAAGTCAGACCTGAAATTGCTTCACAGCCACACCTGAAGACCACAGCAAAAGACCAGTTAATTAACTCAAGAAGGAAGGAGAGCAGCTCATGATAAATGGCAAGGAAGTCTGTGAGGGGCTAAGAAACAATAACAAGACATTTTCTCAGTGGAAACGGGCTACGCCAGAGTCAGACAGAGAGCGTACACCGACACGTTAGGTTTGTCAGGAAACAGGACAAGTGTTTCCTGATGCGGGTCTTAGTCATATGATGACCCACCACTGGAGTTTTTGGTCATCTGACAGAGACCTTCCACTGGCTTACCCCTTCACCCCTTGAAAACTTATGGTTATGATTATAACCATTAGATTATAATTGTTACCAATACACCAAGAGGCACTAGACACCATACACACAACAGGGGTGGTAGTTAAGAATAACTTTAGACTGACCTGGATACCTCAAAGAGAATAGGACCAGACAATGCGTTACCACAGATTCCTCAATAGAGTAAAATCAGTTTCTGAATCACTAGCTACAATCTATAACTAGTCAAAAGATAAGCAGCAATTGCAAATGATATGGAAGACAACTAATGTAGTCCCAATGCTTGAGAAAGGGGACAGACGGGCAGCCTTAAACTACCGACAAGTACCTCTGACATGCCCACTGTGTAAGGTAATGGAGAAGATAATCGGAAGACAGAGCACTGGAAGAGAATTGATTTCGTAAACAATAACCAGCACGGGTTTAGAGATGGCAAATCGTGTCTCACAAACCTGCTGGAGTTTTATGATGAAGTAACAGAACTGGGGCAGAAGAGAGAGGGATGAGTGAATTGCATATTCTTCGACTGCAAAAAAAAGACATTTAATACTGTACCTCATAAGAGACAAACAAAAACTTGAGAAACAGGCAGGACTAAGATGGAGAGAGCTACACTCTAAGGAGACAAGTAGTGATGGTCAGAGATATCGGAATGGAAAAGTATAATAAGAGGGGATGCGCAATACACAAACAACCCGCACACTGGAGAGAGAAGCTTACGACGACGTTTCGATCCTACTTGGACCATTTACAAAGTCAGTGTGGCTTTGTAAATGGTCCAAGACCGAAACGTAGTCGTAAGCTTCTATGTGCGGGATGTCTGTATGTATATTGTTCCAGTCACGGCATTGTGCTTTTTTGTTCTTTAGGGGTTCCTCAAGGATCGATATTAGGGCTAGTACACTTTCCTGGTATACATGAATGCATACCAGAAGAGCTGGTGGTAAGTGTATCCCTGTTAGCAGATAGATACAAAAAATAATGAGGATAACAGAGAAAGACAAGGCTACACAGGAGCCTGGATAAACACACCTGACCCGGCCCCTCCCCCGCACATCTGGTAACTCCAGCACTGCTGGAAGCAGACCTCGCAGTCTGAAGTAGCTGATGAACCTATAATGGAATACTTGACCATATCCGAATTGACCTACTGAAGTCTGCCAACTCTGACACTACTGAAGTCTGCCAGCTCAGACTGACACTACTGAAGTCTGCCAGCTCTTGACTGTCACTACTGAAGTCTGCCAGCTCAGACTGACACTACTGAAGTCTGCCAGCTCAGGCTGATAGATGTCAACACTATGTGACTCATCCTGTGTGATGGAATATGACAGGGAAACAACTAGCTTTTGTTCCCACTGTGTAACTATCATACAGAATAGTGTAGAAGCACACTGCTGATGCTCCCACTGTGTAACTATCATACAGAATAGTGTAGCAGCACACTGCTGATGTTCTCACTGTGTAACTATCATATAGAATAGTGTAGCAGCACACTGCTGATGTTCCCACTGTGTAATATATAGAATAGTGTAGCAGCACACTGCTGATGTTCCCACTGTGTAACTATCATACAGAATAGTGTAGCAGCACAGTGCTGATGAATTGTTATAACGTATCTCACTCCCCAATAACCTCGTTAGCTCCTTCTTTGACCTCTCACGAGGTTAACCTCACTTTGCTCGTTTACCTTATAAAGCCATTGATGTGCGTGTTTTTCGTCCAGTCCTGGGCGAAACGTCGTCCCTAGAATAAGGTAATGAAGGTTTCACTGTACCCAGTGATTTTTCTCACTACCAGTTCAATACTCGTTCAACGAGGTGTAGGGGTTAACGAGGTGGTAGATCATAACTAAGTGGTTGGGGAGTAGGGGTGTTGAGGTTAGAGTGAGGGTTAAGATGGGAGGGGTTAAAAATGTGGTAGTGCTTAAAGAGGTGGGAGTGAGGGTTAATGAGGTTGGAGGGCTAACGAGGTAGGAGCGAGCGGTTAAGGTGGGAGGGGTTAACGAGGTGGGAGGGACGAGGGATTGCATAAGCATATTGAGAGAAAAATGACTACAGGAATTCAACTCCAGCAAATGCAAGATAACAAAATTTGAAATGAATTAAGAAGACTGGAAACAGAGTACAGACTAGGGCAAATAGAGGCTAAAACCCTCAAGGAGAAAAATCAAGGAGTGAGCATAGCGACGAGTATATCTCTTGCTTCGAAAAACCTCAGCAGTCATTCACGACCTTATATAAGAGATACGTAAGGCACATCTTCGAGTATACAGCACCAGTATGGAATCCACATTGAATAAAGCCCGATATGAAACGAGAAAAGATTTGCAACAAAACTAGAGAGGAAAGAGGACTTGAACCAGATAACAGAAGGACCAGGGAAGACATGATAACGACGTACAAAATACACAAGATATGGAAAGATGAAAGAGTATTAAACTGTTCGAGAGGAGGGAAATAGGCACACAAGGGCACAGTTGGGAGTCACAGGTATGTCAGGAAACGCTTATTTAGCTTCAGGGTGCTCAGGAAGTGGAATGACCTAGACAGTAATAATGAAGGCAGGGATATACGTTATAAGAATAGGTATGACGGACCATGAACCTAAAAGAGTCTAATGATAATAACCACTGGTATGACCACTGATAATGACCGCTGGTATTATCCACTGGTAATAACCACTAATAATCACAGTAATAACCACTGGTAACGACCAGTGGTAATGGCCACAGTAATGACCACTGGTAATAATCACAGTAATAACCACTGGTAATCACTGAAAATAACCACCGATAATAACCACAATCACTGGTAACCACAATAACCGCCGATAATCACTGATTACCACAATAATAACTACAGTAATCACTGATAATAACCATAATAACCACTAATAATAACCACAGTAATAATCACTGATTACAATAATAATCACATTATCTACAAAAACAACAATAATAACCACTGATAATAACCACAATAATAACCACAGTAATAACCACAATAACCACTGATAACCGCAATAACCATAACAGCCACAACCACTGATAAAAAAATAACCACAATAACCACTGATAACCACAATAACTACTGATAACCACTGGTAATAACCACTGATAATAACCACAAAAATAACCACTGATAATAACCACAATAATCACTGATAATAAAAACTGGTAATAACCACTGATAACCACAATAACCACTGATAATAACCACAATAATAACCACTGGTAATAACCACTGATAATAACCACAATAATAACCACTGATAATAACCACTGGTAATAACCACAACCACAATAACCACTGGTAATAACCACAATAATCACTAGTAATAACCACTGATAATAACCACAATAATAACCACTGATAATAACCACTGGTAATAACCACAACCACAATAACCACTGGTAATAACCACAATAATCACTAGTAATAACCACTGATAATAACCACAATAATAACCACTGATAATAACCACTGGTAATAACCACTGATAACCACAAAAATAACCACTGATAATAACCACAAAAATAACCACTGATAATAACCACTGGTAATAACCACAACCACAATAACCACTGGTAATAACCACAATAACCACAAAATAACCACTGGTAATAACCACTGATAACCACAATAATAACCACTGATAATAACCACTGATAATAACCACAATAATAACCACTGATAACCACAATAATAACCACTGATAATAACCACTGGTAATAACCACTGATAATAACCACAATAATAACCACTGATAATAACCACTGGTAATAACCACTGATAATAACCACAATAATAACCACTGATAATAACCACTGGTAATAACCACAACCACAATAACCACTGGTAATAACCACAATAACCACTGGTAATAACCACTGGTAATAACCACTGATAATCAAATAACCACAATAATAACCACTGATAATAACCACTCACTGATAAAGGGGATACAATGTAGTGGTAACAATGGGATCCAGTTAACATATTCAATTAGACTTAATTGATACAATGAATTTGATCGTTGTTCCGTAATAATTTTAAGGTGAGTGTGAGGCGAGTGTGAAGGTGAGTGTGAAGGTGAGTGTGAGGCGAGTGTGAAGGTCAGTGTGAGGCGAGTGTGAAGGTGAGTGTGAAGGTGAGTGTGAGGCGAGTGTGAAGGTCAGTGTGAGGCGAGTGTGAAGGTGAGTGTGAGGCGAGTGTGAAGGTGAGTGTGAGACGAGTGTGAAGGTGAGTGTGAGGCGAGTGTGAAGGTGAGTGTGAGGCGAGTGTGAAGGTGAGTGTGAGGTGAGTGTGAAGGTGAGTGTGAGGCGAGTGTGAAGGTGAGTGTGAGGCGAGTGTGAAGGTGAGTGTGAGGCGAGTGTGAAGGTCAGTGTGAGGCGAGTGTGAAGGTGAGTGTGAGGCGAGTGTGAAGGTGAGTGTGAAGGTCAGTGTGAGGCGAGTGTGAAGGTGAGTGTGAGGCGAGTGTGAAGGTGAGTGTGAGGTGAGTGTGAAGGTGAGTGTGAGGCGAGTGTGAAGGTCAGTGTGAGGCGAGTGTGAAGGTGAGTGTGAGGCGAGTGTGAAGGTGAGTGTGAGACGAGTGTGAAGGTGAGTGTGAGGCGAGTGTGAAGGTGAGTGTGAGGCGAGTGTGAAGGTGAGTGTGAGGCGAGTGTGAAGGTGAGTGTGAGGCGAGTGTGAAGGTGAGTGTGAGGCGAGTGTGAAGGGGAGTGTGAGGCGAGTGTGAGGCGAGTGTGAAGGTCAGTGTGAGGCGAGCGTGAAGGTGAGTGTGAGGCGAGTGTGAAGGTGAGTGTGAGGCGAGTGTGAAGGCGAGTGTGAAGGTGAGTGTGAGGCGAGTGTGAAGGTGAGTGTGAGGCGAGTGTGAAGGTGAGTGTGAGGCGAGTGTGAAGGTGAGTGTGAGGCGAGTGTGAAGGTGAGTGTGAGGCGAGTGTGAAGGTCAGTGTGAGGCGAGTGTGAAGGTGAGTGTGAGACGAGTGTGAAGGTCAGTGAGGCGAGCGTGAAGGTGAGTGTGAGGCGAGTGTGAAGGTGAGTGTGAGGCGAGTGTGAAGGTCAGTGTGAGGCGAGTGTGAAGGGGAGTGTGAGGCGAGTGTGAAGGGGAGTGTGAGGCGAGTGTGAAGGTGAGTGTGAGGCGAGTGTGACGGTGAGTGTGCGGCGAGTGTGAAGGTGAGTGTGAGGCGAGTGTGAAGGTGAGTGTGAGGCGAGTGTGAAGGTGAGTGTGAGGCGAGTGTGAAGGGGAGTGTGAGGCGAGTGTGAAGGTCAGTGTGAGGCGAGTGTGAAGGTCAGTGTGAGGCGAGCGTGAAGGTGAGTGTGAGGCGAGTGTGAAGGTGAGTGTGAGGCGAGTGTGAAGGCGAGTGTGAAGGTGAGTGTGAGGCGAGTGTGAAGGTGAGTGTGAGGCGAGTGTGAAGGTGAGTGTGAGGCGAGTGTGAAGGTGAGTGTGAGGCGAGTGTGAAGGTGAGTGTGAGGCGAGTGTGAAGGTCAGTGTGAGGCGAGTGTGAAGGTGAGTGTGAGGCGAGTGTGAAGGTGAGTGTGAGGCGAGTGTGAAGGTGAGTGTGAGGCGAGTGTGAAGGTCAGTGAGGCGAGCGTGAAGGTGAGTGTGAGGCGAGTGTGAAGGTGAGTGTGAGGCGAGTGTGAAGGTCAGTGTGAGGCGAGTGTGAAGGTGAGTGTGAGGCGAGTGTGAAGGTGAGTGTGAGGCGAGTGTGAAGGTGAGTGTGAGGCGAGTGTGAAGGTGAGTGTGAGGCGAGTGTGAAGGTCAGTGTGAGGCGAGTGTGAAGGTGAGTGTGAGGCGAGTGTGAAGGTGAGTGTGAGGCGAGTGTGAAGGTGAGTGTGAGGCGAGTGTGAAGGTCAGTGTGAGGCGAGTGTGAAGGTCAGTGTGAGGCGAGTGTGAAGGTCAGTGTGAGGCGAGTGTGAAGGTGAGTGTGAGGCGAGTGTGAAGGTCAGTGTGCGGCGAGTGTGAAGGTCAGTGTGCGGCGAGTGTGAAGGTGAGTGTGTTGCGAGTGTGAAGGTCAGTGTGGTGCGAGTGTGATGGTGAGGCGAGCGTGAAGGTCGGTGTGAGGCGAGTGTGAAGGTCAGTGTGAGGCGAGTGTGAAGGTCAGTGCGAGGCGAGCGTAAAGGTCAGTGTGAGGCGAGTGTGAAGGTCAGTGAGGCGAGCGTGAAGGTCAGTGTGAGGCGAGTGTGAAGGTCAGTGTGAGGCGAGTGTGAAGGTCAGTGAGGCGAGTGTGAAGGTCAGTGTGAGGCGAGCGTGAAGGTCAGTGTGAGGCGAGCGTAAAGGTCAGTGTGAGGCGAGTGTGAAGGTCAGTGAGGCGAGTGTGAAGGTCAGTGTGAGGCGAGCGTGAAGGTCGGTGTGAGGCGAGCGTGAAGGTCAGTGTGAGGAGAGCGTGAAGGTCAGTGTAAGGTCAGTGTGAGGCGAGCGTGAAGGTCAGTGTGAGGCGAGAGTGAAGGTCAGTGTGAGGCGAGTGTGCAGGTCACTGTGAGGCGAGTGTGCTGGTCGTACTTACAACAGCTGTGTAGTCCTCACAGGTTCATAAACAGTAATGTGAGCCTACAATCAACGGGCACTGCAGAGAAGCACTGCACTGCCACGTTTCACCCGCGGCTGGGCGAATCACACACACCCAAGGTAAATGAGAATTCTTGCTATTGGATAAGACACATGTGCATCATTTGGGTATCTTTACTGTGTCGACGTTTCCCCAACCAGTGGCTTTACCATCCCAATACAGAAAATATGAGAGAGAGAGAGAGAGAGAGAGAGAGAGAGAGAGAGAGAGAGAGAGAGAGAGAGAGAGAGAGGGGGGGGGGGAAGAAAGTTGACATCAGGTATAGTGGGCTTCAGTACTTGGTAGTCCTTGGTTAAGGCCCGACAAATATTCACCTCAGGAGAAAGCTGACCGTGGGTTCTATCCCGGCCCGTGGTATGGTTTGTTTGCAATCGTGTCATTACGATTTCCTGAGTCAGTAACAGTTCTTACCTTGTAAATACAGTTAAGAATCCTTAACCTAACCTTGTAAAACCCTATGTACAAAGCGCGCGCGCGAGAGAGAGAGAGAGAGAGAGAGAGAGAGAGAGAGAGAGAGAGAGAGAGAGAGAGAGTGAGTTTCAGAAAGGATCAGGTCTACAAGTAACACTGGCATTATACACACGTACACTGAACACATCAGCCAGTGTGTACATTCGCGTGTTTTGTCCCACGGTGTCGGGAAAATGAACAATGGGTGCCTGAGCAGAAGGTACATGCATACCATCGCTCACAATGTACAGAGTAAACGGACGTGTCTTAAATGTACACGTTTTGACTTGATACTTTCCCCTCGACCTCCTTTCCTACCTCACTTGTGACCTCTCCTGGCTGTTACCTCCTTTCCTACCTCACTTGTGACCTCTCCTGGCTGTTACCTCCTTTCCTACCTCACTTGTGACCTCTCCTGGCTGTTACCTCCTTTCCTACCTCACTTGTGACCTCTCCTGGCTGTTACCTCCTTTCCTACCTCACTTGTGACCTCTCCTGGCTGTTACCTCCTTTCCTACCTCACTTGTGACCTCTCCTGGCTGTTACCTCCTTTCCTACCTCACTTGTGATCTCTCCTGGCTGTTACCTCCTTTCCTACCTCACTTGTGACCTCTCCTGGCTGTTACCTCCTTTCCTACCTCACTTGTGACCTCTCCTGGCCGTGACCTCCTTTCCTACCTCACTTGTGACCTCTCCTGGCTGTTACCTCCTTTCCTACCTCACTTGTGACCTCTCCTGGCTGTTACCTCCTTTCCTACCTCACTTGTGACCTCTCCTGGCCGTGGTGACCTTTACCTCACTTGTGACCTCTCCTGGCCGTGACCTCCTTTTCTACCTCACTTGTGACCTCTCCTGGCCGTGACCTCCTTTCCTACCTAACTTGTGACCTCTCCTGGCTGTTACCTCCTTTCCTACCTCACTTGTGACCTCTCCTGGCCGTGACCTCCTTTTCTACCTCACTTGTGACCTCTCCTGGCCGTGACCTCCTTTTCTACCTCACTTGTGACCTCTCCTGGCTGTTACCTCCTTTCCTACCTCACTTGTGACCTCTCCTGGCCGTGACCTCCTTTCCTACCTCACTTGTGACCTCTCCTGGCTGTTACCTCCTTTCCTACCTCACTTGTGACCTCTCCTGGCCGTGACCTTTCCTACCTCACTTGTGACCTCTCCTGGCCGTGACCTCCTTTCCTACCTCACTTGTGACGTCTCCTGGCCGTGACCTCCTTTTCTACCTCACTTGTGACCTCTCCTGGACGTGACCTTTCTTACCTCACTTGTGACCTCTCCTGGCCGTGACCTTTCCTACCTCACTTGTGACCTCTCCTGGCCGTGACCTCCTTTCCTACCTCACTTGTAACCTCTCCTGGCCGTGACCTCCTTTCCTACCTCACTTGTGACCTCTCCTGGCCGTGACCTCCTTTCCTACCTCACTTGTGACCTCTCCTGGCCGTGACCTCCTTTCCTACCTCACTTGTGACCTCTCCTGGCCGTGACCTCCTTTCCTACCTCACTTGTGACCTCTCCTGCCCGTGACCTCCTTTCCTACCTCACTTGTGACCTCTCCTGGCCGTGACCTCCTTTCCTACCTCACTTGTGACCTCTCCTGGCCGTGACCTCCTTTCCTACCTCACTTGTGACCTCTCCTGGCCGTGACCTCCTTTTCTACCTCACTTGTGACCTCTCCTGGACGTGACCTTTCTTACCTCACTTGTGACCTCTCCTGGCCGTGACCTTTCCTACCTCACTTGTGACCTCTCCTGGCCGTGACCTTTCCTACCTCACTTGTGACCTCTCCTGGCCGTGACCTCCTTTCCTACCTCACTTGTGACGTCTCCTGGCCGTGACCTCCTTTTCTACCTCACTTGTGACCTCTCCTGGACGTGACCTTTCTTACCTCACTTGTGACCTCTCCTGGCCGTGACCTTTCCTACCTCACTTGTGACCTCTCCTGGCCGTGACCTCCTTTCCTACCTCACTTGTAACCTCTCCTGGCCGTGACCTCCTTTCCTACCTCACTTGTGACCTCTCCTGGCCGTGACCTCCTTTCCTACCTCACTTGTGACCTCTCCTGGCCGTGACCTCCTTTCCTACCTCACTTGTGACCTCTCCTGGCCGTGACCTCCTTTCCTACCTCACTTGTGACCTCTCCTGCCCGTGACCTCCTTTCCTCCCTCCCTTGTGACCTCGCCAGGCCGTGACCTCCTTTCCTACCTCACTTGTGACCTCTCCTGGCCGTGACCTCCTTTCCTACCTCACTTGTGACGTCTCCTGGCCGTGACCTCCTTTTCTACCTCACTTGTGACCTCTCTTGGACGTGACCTTTCTTACCTCACTTGTGACCTCTCCTGGCCGTGACCTTTCCTACCTCACTTGTGACCTCTCCTGGCCGTGACCTCCTTTCCTACCTCACTTGTAACCTCTCCTGGCCGTGACCTCCTTTCCTACCTCACTTGTGACCTCTCCTGGCCGTGACCTCCTTTCCTACCTCACTTGTGACCTCTCCTGGCCGTGACCTCCTTTCCTACCTCACTTGTGACCTCTCCTGGCCGTGACCTCCTTTCCTACCTCACTTGTGACCTCTCCTGCCCGTGACCTCCTTTCCTACCTCACTTGTGACCTCTCCTGGCCGTGACCTCCTTTCCTACCTCACTTGTGACCTCTCCTGGCCGTGACCTCCTTTCCTACCTCACTTGTGACCTCTCCTGGCCGTGACCTCCGGGGAACTTGCTTACCTCACTAGCAGTGTACCTCAGTGAATCTGGATACTTAATAGCCCTGGGCGAAACGTTCTGATGCAGGTTTCTTTGTAAACTTGGTCTCCCTCTCGCTACATGTTCGGTATTCGTTCAACGAGGTTCAAGGGGAAGTTAACGAATTGGGAGTGGAGGGCTAACGAGGGGAATGAAGGATAACGAGCTGTGAGTGAGGGTCAACGAGATAAAAGTGGGTGTTAACGAGGTGGGAGTGGGTAAACGAGATAATAAATGAGCTGAATGACGAGTGAACGAGTGAGAGAAAATAAAATATTCGTGATAAACGTACAAAAACATACACAACCCGCACACAGGAGAAACAATTGCGACGTCTCGATCCGACTTGGTTCAATAACGTCACTGGTTGTTAGGTAAGACACATATGCAACAGTTAGGTATCTTTATTTCGAAACGTTTCGCCTACACAGTAGGTTTCTTCAGTCGAGTATAGAAAAGTTGATAGAAGCAGAAGATACTTGAAGACGATGTAATCAGTCCATCAACCTTAAAGTTTTGAGGTGGTCAGTCCCTCAGTCTGGAGAAGAGCATTGTTCCGTTGTCTGAAACAATATGATACCTAACTGTTGCATATGTGTCTTACCTAACAATCTGTCGGTATAACGTCACTGGTGACCAGTTATTGGTCCAAGTCGGAGCGAAACGTTGCGGTAAGCTCCTCTCTCCTATGTGCGGGTTGTGTATTGTTTCAGTCACGGTATTGTGACTTAATTATTCTTTAATGTATAAAACAAAGGTGAGACACTTGTGGAAGTCAAGGCAGAGGAGAGACACTTGTGGAAGTCAAGGCAGAGGAGAGACACTTGTGGAAGTCAAGGCAGACGAGACACTTGTGGAAGTCAAGGCAGACGAGACACTTGTGGAAGTCAAGGCAGACGAGACACTTGTGGAAGTCAAGGCAGACGAGACACTTGTGGAAGTCAAGGCAGACGAGACACTTGTGGAAGTCAAGGCAGACGAGACACTTGTGGAAGTCAAGGCAGACGAGACACTTGTGGAAGTCAAGGCAGACGAGACACTTGTGGAAGTCAAGGCAGACGAGACACTTGTGGAAGTCAAGGCAGACGAGACACTTGTGGAAGTCAAGGCAGACGAGACACTTGTGGAAGTCAAGGCAGACGAGACACTTGTGGAAGTCAAGGCAGACGAGACACTTGTGGAAGTCAAGGCAGACGAGACACTTGTGGAAGTCAAGGCAGAGGAGACACTTGTGGAAGTCAAGGCAGAGGAGACACTTGTGGAAGTCAAGGCAGACGAGACACTTGTGGAAGTCAAGGCAGACGAGACACTTGTGGAAGTCAAGGCAGACGAGACACTTGTGGAAGTCAAGGCAGACGAGACACTTGTGGAAGTCAAGGCAGACGAGACACTTGTGGAAGTCAAGGCAGACGAGACACTTGTGGAAGTCAAGGCAGACGAGACACTTGTGGAAGTCAAGGCAGACGAGACACTTGTGGAAGTCAAGGCAGACGCCAACACCTGTGGAAATCTTAAAACCCACCGTTAAACCTGAGAGAGAGAGAGAGAGAGAGAGAGAGAGAGAGAGAGAGAGAGAGAGAGAGAGAGAGAGAGAGAGAGAGAGAGAGAGAGAGAGCTGACGTAGGTAACAGCTCTCAGCTTGTTAATAAAGTTAGGAATCCTTAACTTGCAAATAGCTCGTCAATAAAACTAAGGATCCTTAACCTAACCTTGTCAAACCCTGTGTAAAAGAGAGGGAGAGAGAGAGAGAGAGACAAGGTAAACGAGAGAGAGAATAATATAACAGGGGAAACAGAAAGAAGCAATATTGCAGGACAGCCTATAAGGCTGAAACTGTAAACAAATTAAGAAAATTCCCGACCAATTTTACCTATTCGGCACGACATATTTGTGCTGAATAGGTAAAATTGGTCAATTATCAAGAACAAATTTAAAATTAAGTCCTTACTAAAATTTTCTCCTATACTTTCAAAGATATTTTTCATTTATGTTAATGTAAAAATTAATAAATTTGTACCAAAAGAACCTTAGGAAACTTACCTAATAAACACAATGAAATATATTTTTTCGTTAGGTTCAGAATGATTTTTTGCGAAATTATTGCATACGCAAATTTTCGCTTGCCTTATTCGGCAAGAAGAACGTCGCTATTTAAGCCAAAATCGTAAGTTTTACCTATTCGGCACGACATACACATTTTATATATATATATATATATATATATATATATATATATATATATATATATATATATATATATATATATATGGGATCCTTCTTTAGGTGCAGGTGTGGGGGGGGGACCAATGGTCTTGGAGAATTAAAGGCTTTAAGGCAAATACTGAGATTTCTCCTTGAGGTTGCTTACATATTCCACGTCTCGCATCACCACCAAGAACGTTTCCCTTCAAGAAGGAAGGGATGGGTGGGGCCATGATGGTGGTCAGAGGAACAGGTAGAGGCAAGCCCCTCCCTTCCTCTCACCAAACCTGATTATCTACAGGATTTTCCCTTCCCCATGAATAAAAAAAATAGGAATTTCAATCCCCCCCCCGAAAAAAAAAAACAGCCATACAGTATTCACTGTATTGAAGATCCCCTAAAAATGTAATCAAATTTAGTTCCCCCCCAAAAAAAAAATTAGTTTCCCCCCCCCCCAAAAAAAAAAAGTGACAAGTGTTTTAATGGCACTAGCGAATGAGCGTTTTGTTGATCCTCTCATAAAATGCTGGACCAGTGTCCCACGCTCGGAATTAATGGATACTTGTAACCCACGGACAAAGGGGGTATCCAGCCTGGTAAATACTGGTAATTTCGGTAAGCCGGTTGATAGCAGAGTGTAATAGTGATCATGTGTTGCTAGTGCGCACGCACGCGCACGCACACACACACACACACACACACACACACACACACACACACACACACACACACACACACAGTAACAAGGGGACACAGTTGGAAGTTGAAGACACAGATGAATCACGGGGATGTTAGGAAGTATTTCTTCAGCCACAGAGTAGTCAGGAAGTGGAATAGTTTGGGAAGCGATGTAGTGGAGGCAGGATCCATACATAGCTTTAAGCAGAGGTATGATACAGCTCACGGTTCAGGGAGAGTGACCTAATAGCGACCAGTGAAGAGGCGGGGCCAGGAGCTTCGACTTGACCCCTGCAACCTCAACTAGGCGAGTACACACACACACACACGATAAGGCTCTTGCAGCAGGGAGAGTGGACCTAGTGGCGACTAGCGAAGAGGCGGTGGAGCCAGGAGTTGTGACTCGACCCCTATGCAGACTGCTGTACACCCTATGTAGACTGCTGTACACCCTATGTAGACTGCTGTACACCCTATGTAGACTGCTGTACACCCTATGTAGACTGCTGTACACCCTATGTAGACTGCTGTACACCCTATGTAGACTGCTGTACACCCTATGTAGACTACTGTACACCCTATGTAGAATGTTGTACAACCGGTGTAAAATACCAAGTCTAGAGTGTACACTGCTGGTGTGTAACTCTGGTCTTGCCAATACTTTAAGTCGACCAGAAAAGTTCAGAGGCTGGCAACCAGAAAGTTCCACAAGGCTGCACGAACGACTTTACGAACGACTGCACGAGCGACTGCATGAACGGATGTACGAACGACTGGACGAACTACTGCATGAACGGCTGTACGGAAGGCTGTACGAACGACTGCACGAACGACTGTACGAGCAACTGCATGAACGGCTGTACGAAGGGCTGTACGAACGACTGCACGAGCGACTGCATGAACGGCTGTACGAACGACTGCATGAACGTCTGTACGAAGGGCTGTATGAACGACTGTATGAATGGCTGTATGAACATTTGTACGAACGACTGCACGACCGTGTGAACATGAACGGCTGTACGAACGACTACAACGACTGTACGAATTAAATCTGGCCACAAGGGATGAAAACTCATCAAGAAGCGACATTTCCAGAATAAAAGACACTGAACGTTTCGCCCAACGTTGGGACTTTTATCACTTCTAGAATGAAACACTTTGTCCAACATTTCGAAATCTTTACTGATGCAACTTTCTTTTGCCCGTAAAGTTTACTCCTAGTGCCTCCTGTATAATCCTACGGGTTTAACGCTTCACCCTTGATTATAATATTAATAAATCCCAGTGCCTCATTCTTCAACTTTTCGGTTTTCAAAACCATTTTAATACCATACATACATACATACACCACGGCACAGAAAACAACATAGGGGTGGGAGAAACGTGGGAGCCAGACGAACCTTGGCGCTTGGCGATGACGCAGTAGAAGCTATAATCGCATCAGCTAAATCACAGTTATTCGGAAATTCGGAAAAAAGCTGGCCCAGGAACCGAGCTCAACCCAGGGTAAACGGCTAACTTGCACAAGATACCAGTGTCACAGAAGATGTTTTCTTAGGGGTAAAACGTGACGTCAAATGCTGACATTGTTGGCCAGTCCAGACAAGAATTTATAGGGAAATTGTCAGCAAGAAAGCAGCAGTAATAGCGGCAACAGGAGCAGCAACAGTAGCAGCAGTAATAGCAGCAACAGTAGCAGCAGTAATAGCAGCAACAGTAGCAGCAGTAATAGCGGCAACAGGAGCAGCAATAGTAGCAGCAGTAATAGCAGCAGCAACAACAGCAGAAGCAACAACAGCAGAAGCAACAACAGAAGCAGAAGCAACAACAGAAGCAGCAGCAGCTGCAGGCAGCTGGAGCTTCCAGCCAGCTGCACCACCACCTACCATATCTTTAATAAACGAGACATTAATAGAACGAACTGGGCGGCATTCACCAGGCTTCTCGTTAGCGCTTCGCGAGGACTCTCCGGAATACAATACCCCTGGGCCATATAAACTAAAAAAAAATATTAGACGTCGATGACTCGCTCGAGAGAAAAAAAAAACGCTTCTCTTTTTTTTCTCCATTATAAATAAAAATAACATAGCTAGTCGCTTGCTCGATCTTACTTCCGCATTCTTTATAGGCGACGGATTAACAGCAACACCTAGTTAAACAGAAAACTTAAATAGGTTTCTTTACAATATATTTCGTAAATGTATAGGTGTCTTAAGTCTTGAAGAAAAGAAAGCTGGTGTCTTCCTGAAGAAGAGAAAGTAGGTGTCTTCCTGAAGAAGAGAAAGTAGGTGTCTTCCTGAAGAAGAGAAAGTAGGTGTCTTCCTGAAGAAGAGAAAGTAGGTGTCTTCCTGAAGAAGAGAAAGTAGGTGTCTTCCTGAAGAAGAGAAAGTAGGTGTCTTCCTGAAGAAGAGAAAGTAGGTGTCTTCCTGAAGAAGAGAAAGTAGGTGTCTTCCTGAAAAAGAGAAAGTGGGTGTCTTCCTGAAAAAGAGAAAGTAGGTGTCTTCCTGAAAAAGAGAAAGTAGGTGTCTTCCTGAAAAAGAGAAAGTAGGTGTCTTCCTGAAGAAGAGAAAGTAGGTGTCTTCCTGAAGAAGAGAAAGTAGGTGTCTTCCTGAAAAAGAGAAAGTAGGTGTCTTCCTGAAAAAGAGAAAGTAGGTGTCTTCCTGAAAAAGAGAAAGTAGGTGTCTTCCTGAAAAAGAGAAAGTAGGTGTCTTCCTGAAAAAGAGAAAGTAGGTGTCTTCCTGAAAAAGAGAAAGTAGGTGTCTTCCTGAAAAAGAGAAAGTAGGTGTCTTCCTGAATGCAGACAGTAATATGAGTGGGTAATGAAGACAGTAATATGAGTGGATAATGCAGACAGTAATATGAGTGGATAATGCAGACAGTAATATGAGTGGGTAATGCAGACAGTAATATGAGTGGGTAATGCAGACAGTAATATGAGTGGATAATGCAGACAGTAATATGAGTGGGTAATGCAGACAGTAATATGAGTGGGTAATGCAGACAGTAATATGAGTGGGTAATGCAGACAGTAATATGAGTGGATAATGCAGACAGTAATATGAGTGGGTAATGCAGACAGTAATATGAGTGGGTAATGCAGACAGTAATATGAGTGGATAATGCAGACAGTAATATGAGTGGGTAATGCAGACAGTAATATGAGTGGGTAATGCAGACAGTAATATGAGTGGATAATGCAGACAGTAATATGAGTGGGTAATGAAGACAGTAATATGAGTGGATAATGCAGACAGTAATATGAGTGGGTAATGCAGACAGTAATATGAGTGGATAATGCAGACAGTAATATGAGTGGGTAATGAAGACAGTAATATGAGTGGATAATGCAGACAGTAATATGAGTGGGTAATGCAGACAGTAATATGAGTGGATAATGCAGACAGTAATATGAGTGGGTAATGCAGACAGTAATATGAGTGGATAATGCAGACAGTAATATGAGTGGGTAATGCAGACAGTAATATGAGTGGGTAATGCAGACAGTAATATGAGTGGATAATGCAGACAGTAATATGAGTGGGTAATGCAGACAGTAATATGAGTGGGTAATGCAGACAGTAATATGAGTGGGTAATGCAGACAGTAATATGAGTGGATAATGCAGACAGTAATATGAGTGGATAATGCAGACAGTAATATGAGTGGGTAATGCAGACAGTAATATGAGTGAATAATGCAGACAGTAATATGAGTGGGTAATGCAGACAGTAATATGAGTGGGTAATGCAGACAGTAATATGAGTGGATAATGCAGACAGTAATATGAGTGGGTAATGAAGACAGTAATATGAGTGGATAATGCAGACAGTAATATGAGTGGGTAATGCAGACAGTAATATGAGTGGGTAATGCAGACAGTAATATGAGTGGATAATGCAGACAGTAATATGAGTGGGTAATGCAGACAGTAATATGAGTGGGTAATGCAGACAGTAATATGAGTGGATAATGCAGACAGTAATATGAGTGGATAATGCAGACAGTAATATGACTGGGTAATGCAGACAGTAATAAGCAGGAGTGGATTTTTTTTTTTTTTAATGCAGGGGGGATAATGCAGACAGTAATATGAGTGGATAATGCAGACAGTAATATGAGTGGGTAATGAAGACAGTAATATGAGTGGGTAATGAAGACAGTAATATGAGTGGGTAATGCAGACAGTAATATAAGTGGTTAATGCAGACAGTAATATGAGTGGATAATGCAGACAGTAATATGAGTGGATAATGCAGACAGTAATATGAGTGGATAATGCAGACAGTAATATGAGTGGATAATGCAGACAGTAATATGAGTGGGTAATGCAGACAGTAATATGAGTGGATAATGCAGACAGTAATATGAGTGGGTAATGCAGACAGTAATATGAGTGGATAATGCAGACAGTAATATGAGTGGGTAATGCAGACAGTAATATGAGTGGATAATGCAGACAGTAATATGAGTGGGTAATGCAGACAGTAATATGAGTGGATAATGCAGACAGTAATATGAGTGGATAATGCAGACAGTAATATGAGTGGGTAATGCAGACAGTAATATGAGTGGATAATGCAGACAGTAATATGACTGGGTAATGCAGACAGTAATATGAGTGGATAATGCAGACAGTAATATGACTGGGTAATGCAGACAGTAATATGAGTGGATAATGCAGACAGTAATATGAGTGGATAATGCAGACAGTAATATGAGTGGGTAATGCAGACAGTAATATGAGTGGGTAATGCAGACAGTAATATGAGTGGATAATGCAGACAGTAATATGAGTGGGTAATGCAGACAGTAATATGAGTGGGTAATGCAGACAGTAATATGAGTGGATAATGCAGACAGTAATATGAGTGGGTAATGCAGACAGTAATATGAGTGGATAATGCAGACAGTAATATGACTGGGTAATGCAGACAGTAATATGACTGGGTAATGCAGACAGTAATATGACTGGGTAATGCAGACAGTAATATGACTGGGTAATGCAGACAGTAATATGACTGGGTAATGCAGACAGTAATATGACTGGGTAATGCAGACAGTAATATGACTGGGTAATGCAGACAGTAATATGACTGGGTAATGCAGACAGTAATATGACTGGGTTACCCTGCCTCGGTGGGAGACGGCCGACTTGTTAAAAAAAATTATATATAATTATATATATATATATATGTTGAGCTTGATAGAGCTCCATACTTCAAGTTTCCAGCTCTATCTCCACCACTTGCAACTCTCTCTCTCTCTCAGCTCTAACTTAAATACATAAAAAATATTTTTATTAATTACAACAAAATGAATTTTAAGATATATTTGTTTTTGTTAATTTTAAAAGGCATCTATGATGGTGCTTTCAGAGGTCACCCTCGTGGTCGTGGCCTCCAGGGTCATATTGACGGAGGAGGTCACCCTCGAGGCCTTCAAGGTTATATTGCTGGAGGTCACCCTCGTGGTCGTCGCCTCCAGGGTGATATTGACGGAGGTGGTCACCCTCATGGCCTTCAAGGTTATATTGCTGGAGGTCACCCTCGTGGCCGTGGCCTCCAGGGTGATATTGACGGAGGTGGTCACCCTCGTGGCCTTCAAGGTTATATTGCTGGAGGTCACCCTCGTGGTCGTGGCCTCCAGGGTGATATTGACGGAGGAGGTCACCCTCGTGGCCTTCAAGGTTATATTGCTGGAGGTCACCCTCGTGGCTTTCTACCTGGGGATCTACCTCGTGGACTCCAGGGTGCTGCTGCTGGAGGTGTCCCTCGTGGACTCCAGGGTGCTGCTGCTGGAGGTGTCCCTCGTGGACTCCAGGGTGCTGCTGCTGGAGGTGTCCCTCGTGGACTCCAGGGTGCTGCTGCTGGAGGTGTCCCTCGTGGACTCCAGGGTGCTGCTGCTGGAGGTCACTCTCGTGGACTCCAGGGTGCTGCTGCTGGAGGTCACTCTCGTGGACTCCAGGGTGCTGCTGCTGGAGGTCACTCTCGTGGACTCCAGGGTGCTGCTGCTGGAGGTCACTCTCGTGGACTCCAGGGTGCTGCTGCTGGAGATCTCTCTCGTGGACTCCAGGGTGCTGCTGCTGGAGATCTCTCTCGTGGACTCCAGGGTGCTGCTGCTGGAGATCTCTCTCGTGGACTCCAGGGTGCTGCTGCTGGAGATCTCTCTCGTGGACTCCAGGGTGCTGCTGCTGGAGGTCACTCTCGTGGACTCCAGGGTGCTGCTGCTGGAGATCTCTCTCGTGGACTCCTGGGTGCTGCTGCTGGAGGTCACTCTCGTGGACTCCAGGGTGCTGCTGCTGCTGGAGATCTCTCTCGTGGACTCCTGGGTGCTGCTGCTGGAGATCTCTCTCGTGGACTCCAGGGTGCTGCTGCTGAAGATCTATCTCGTGGACTCCAGGGTGTTCCTGCTGGAGGTGTCCCTAGTGGTCAGCCTGGTACTGTGGTAAGGGATGAATATCATTATGATACCATGGTTCAAGGTGCAGACCACCGTCCGTATCAGTACCAGAGTAGCAGCTTAGAAGTCCTAGAACGGTGGGACAAGCTGTTACAAGATTCAGCCTGGGACGAGCTATCAGATGATTCAGACTGGGACGAGCTATCAGATGATTCAGACTGGGACGAGCTATCAGATGATTCAGACTGGGATGAGCTATCAGATGATTCAGACTGGGACGAGCTATCAGATGATTCAGACTGGGACGAGCCATCAGATGATTCAGACTGGGACGAGCCATCAGATGATTCAGACTGGGACGAGCTATCAGATGATTCAGACTGGGACGAGCTATCAGATTATTCAGACTGGGACGAGCTATCAGATGATTCAGACTTGGACGAGCTATCAGATGATTCAGACTGGGACGAGCTAGTATTAGATGATACAGACTGGAATGAGCTAGTATTAGATGATTCAGACTGGGATGAGCTAGTATTAGATGATTCAGACTGGGATGAGCTAGTATTAGATGATTCAGACTGGGATGATGAGCTATCAGATGATTCAGACTGGGATGATGAGCTATCAGACAGCGATGATGAGCGATTAGGTGATTCAGACTGGGATGAGGAGCTATCAGATGATTCAGACTGGGATGATGAGCTCTCAGGTGATTCAGACAGCGATGATGAGCTCTCAGGTGATTCAGACAGCGATGATGAGCTCTCAGGTGACTGGGACGAGCTATCAGATGATTCAGACTTGGACGAGCTATCAGATGATTCAGACTGGGACGAGCTATCAGATGATTCAGACTTGGACGAGCTATCAGATGATTCAGACTTGGACGAGCTATCAGATGATTCAGACTTGGACGAGCTATCAGATGATTCAGACTGGGACGAGCTATCAGATGATTCAGACTGGGACGAGCTAGTATTAGATGATTCAGACTGGGACGAGCTAGTATTAGATGATTCAGACTGGAATGAGCTAGTATTAGATGATTCAGACTGGAATGAGCTAGTATTAGATGATTCAGACTGGAATTAGCTAGTATTAGATGATTCAGACTGGGATGATGAGCTATCAGATGATTCAGACTTCAGACAGCGATGATGAGCTCTCAGGTGATTCAGACAGCGATGATGAGATCTCAGGTGATTCAGACAGCGATGATGAGCTCTCAGGTGATTCAGACAGCGATGATGAGCTCTCAGGTGATTCAGACAGCTATGATGAGCTCTCAGGTGATTCAGACAGCGATGGTGAGCTCTCAGGTGATTCAGACAGCGATGACGAGCTCTCAGGTGATTCAGACAGCGATGACGAGCTCTCAGGTGATTCAGACAGCGATGACGAGCTCTCAGGTGATTCAGACAGCGATGATGAGCTCTCAGGTGATTCAGACAGCGATGATGAGCTCTCAGATGATTCAGACAGCGATGATGAGCTCTCAGATGATTCAGACAGCGATGATGAGCTCTCAGGTGATTCAGACAGCGATGATGAGCTCTCAGGTGATTCAGACAGCGATGATGAGCTCTCAGGTGATTCAGACAGCGATGATGAGCTCTCAGGTGATTCAGACAGCGATGATGAGCTCTCAGGTGATTCAGACAGCGATGATGAGCTTTCAGGTGATTCAGACAGCGATGATGAGCTTTCAGGTGATTCAGACAGCGATGATGACTCATCGGACGACGATTCATCTGATGAGTTATCGGAGTCTCTCTCGTACGATAAGGAAAGCTTGGATAAAATTGAAAATACCATACAACAGTGTGAAAGCCGCACCGGAATTCTGAGGAAGGTGGAAAATGATCTATTCGAGTGCAGACGAGAGGGACATGTGCAGAAAGTGAGGAATGCTGAGTTGCTTGCTGATCTGGTGGACCTCAAGTTCCTCGTTAAAGAACTGCAAGATGAGACTCAGTTGGCTAGCAACCAACTGTACGAGATGGATCAGAAATACAGTACCCTCAATGCTGCCCACTCTGCTGCTCTGGATAAACACGAAGTGTGTATCGGCCATGTAAAAAAATGTCGACATCACCTGGTGAACACTCTTCAAGGGACCCTGAAGAAGGAAAATTTCCGATTCCATATGGATCAACTTAACGAGGACTACAAGAGAAATGCTGAGTTGCATGCTGATCTGGTGGACCTCAAGTTCCTCGTTAAAGAACTGCAAGAAGAGACTCAGCTGGCTAGCAACCAACTGTACGAGATGGATCAGAAATACAGTACCCTCAATGCTGCCCACTCTGCTGCTCTGGATAAACACGAAGTGTGTATCGGCCATGTAAAAAAATGTCGACATCACCTAGTGAACACTCTTCAAGGGACCCTGAAGAAGGAAAATTTACGATTCCATATGGATCAACTTAACGAGGACTACAAGAGGAATGCTGAGTTGCATGCTGATCTGGTGGACCTCAAGTTCCTCATTAAAGAACTGCAAGAAGAGACTCAGCTGGCTAGCAACCAACTGTACGAGATGGATCAGAATTACAGTACCCTCAATGCTGCCCACTCTGCTGCTCTGGATAAACACGAAGTGTGTATTGGCCATGTAAAAAAATGTCGACATCACCTGGTGAACACTCTTCAGGGGACCCTGAAGAAGGAAAATTTACCACCCAATATGGATCAACTTAATGACGACTACAAGAAACTTAAGCTAGACACCGACAAATCTATCAGAGTCATCCAACTAGAGATAGACGACCTCACATCCCACCTCAAAAACGTAGAGTATAAATACATTCAGGCTGGGATAGAAGTGAAAATTCTTAAAGCTCAGAATGAGGAGCTAAGGAAAGAGATCCGCGGTAGTTACTGGCCGGTCCAATACCCAGTAATGGGTATCCTGTACGTCTTGGCAGTCATCAAAATTTTGTAGTGGTTACTCGATAAACCAGTGCAACGTTATGAACCTACTGCATCCCAGGGAATACCAAGTGAATATAATGTGAGCCGATGGACCCCACATGGAGGAAATTATGAGTGCAGCCCAAGTGAAGAAAGTTATGCAGTCAATCCATGAGATCAAATGGAATTCGATCGAGAAACGAAACATGCAGACCAAGCACGAGAAGAAATAAGACTGATTGGTTGTCTCCCTGTGACAGATAAAGGACCAGAGGTCCCATATAAACGGTGATTTATCTCCCAATGGAAATAAGTCACTTTGTCTGACCTTTTTGGGTTATCCCAGGTTATCTACACACATGCTGCTATGTATGATAATCTATGCAACTATATTTATGTATACCTGAATAAACTTACCCAATTGAAATGTGCTGGTCTCCCAGAGTGTCAGACCTCATTTCAAATTCTGATATTTTTTTTTATTTGAAGCACTAAACGCACCAGATATATTTAGGTCACTGCGCGATCCGAGCAAGGTATCCCCGTCTTCCATAAGCCCAGCCTCCTCTACCGCAATGCAAGCAAAAGAAATACTGGAGGGTAGTCATAATATTCCACCGTAGCTAAATATAACTATGTACAAGTGTATGTTTGTAAGTATGAATTTCTGTACATATGTGTACTTTCATATGAATACAGTAGTCTAGTGGATAGAGTGATGCATACTTTGACCTGTTCTCACAGGGCTGGGCATGGCGATGCGGGATCAAATCCTGGGTAGCCGCAGTTCTGTTAATGATTCAAAATCACTTGTTTTGTGATTTAATATAAATGTTGTGCCGAATAAGTAAAACTTGCTATTTTGGCTTAAATAGCAATGCTCTTCTTGCCGAATAAGGCAAGTGAAAATTTGTGTATGCAATAATTTCGCAAAAATCATTCTGAACCTAACGAAAAAAATATATTTCAATGTGTTTGTTTATTTTTAAACTATTGCAAACTTATCCAAAATATATTTAGTTGGATTAGGCTAAATTAAGCTGCACTTGTTATAATAACATTAGGCAAGTTCTCTCAAGGTTCTATTGGTAAAAAATTAATTTTTTCATAAACATAATTGTAAAAATATATCTTGAAATGTATAAGAGAAAATTTTAGAAAAGACCTAATTTTAAAAGAGTTCTTACTAATTGACCAGTTTTACGTATTCGGCACACACACACATATATATATATATATATATATATTATATATATATATATATATATATATATATATATATATATATGTCGTGCCGAATAGGCAGAACTTGCGATCTTGGCTTAAATAGCAACGCTCATCTTGCCATATAAGACAAGTGAAAATTTGTGTATGCAATAATTTCGCCAAAATCATTCTGAACCTAACGAAAAAAATATATTTCACTGTGTTTGTTTAGTATTAAATTACTGTAAACAAATCTAAAATATATATAGTTGGGTTAGGCTAAAATAAATTGCTCTTGTTATAATAAGGTTAGGTAAGTTTTCTAAGTTCCTTTTGGTGCAAAATTATAAGTTTTTGCATTAACATTAATGAGTACATTGTCTGCACTCTAAAGGAGAAGTTTGAGATATTGGCAGTTTAGAGGGATATATTGTGTATCTTTATACGTACATGTTTCTAGACTGTTGTATTTTGAGCACCTCTGCAAAAACAGTGATTATGTGTGAGGTGAAAGTGTTGAATGATGATGAAAGTATTTTCTTTTTGGGGATTTTCTTTCTTTTTGGGTCACCCTGCCTCGGTGGGAGACGGCCGACTTGTTAAAAAAAATTATATATATATATATATATATATATATATATATATATATATATATATATATATATATATATATATATATATATATATATATATATATATACAAACATTATCTGTACGTCCACAGCAGGACTCGAACCTGCAAACTCTGTATCAGAGTACACAGTACTTTACCACGTGTTTCCCCATCCCCCGGGACACTAGGCTTCTTTCTGAAGTTATTGCATCAAATCATGCCACATGCAGTGGACAAGGAAAGAGGTTCGAGTTTGCAGGTTCGAGACGTGCTGTGGACGTAGAGATAATGTTTGTAAATAATTTCGCCTGTTTGCGAATTGTTAAGGAAATGCAACCGCCAGGGACGCAGTAATTAGGGCAATGCTAACGTCAGAAACCTTATCATCTCTCTGTAACAGTACCAGGATTCTATCTTTATAATGATGGTATAAAATACCGACAAACTGAAGAGTAAAACTTCTTGTGCAACACTTGTATAGCTTTATTGCTGAAACGTTTCGCCGGGAGCTGCTTTTCTTCCCTTTTGCCTAAGATTTCGCTCGCTGTCAATGCTTCAGGCTAGCTTCGTTTCTACCAATGCTGACGGACTGATTACATCAAAATTACCACCGCTGTCACCAGTGTTAAATTTATCAGTATTTGTCTGAAGAAACTTAGTGCAGGTGGAACACTTGGCCAGTCAAGTGTTGCACATGTGTTGTTCATCAACAGGCAATGTTCACAGACAACAATGTTCACTGGCATAACAATGTTCACTGGCACAACAATGTTCACTGCCATAACAATGTTCACTGGCACAACAATGTTCACTGGCACAACAATGTTCACTGCCATAACAATGTTCACTGGCACAACAATGTTCACTGGCACAACAATGTTCACTGCCATAACAATGTTCACTGGCACAACAATGTTCACTGGCATAACAATGTTCACTGGCACAACAATGTTCACTGGCACAACAATGTTCACTGGCATAACAATGTTCACTGGCATAACAATGTTCACTGGCACAACAATGTTCACTGCCATAACAATGTTCACTGGCACAACAATGTTCACAGACACAACAATGTTCACTGGCACAACAATGTTCACAGGCACAACAATGTTCACTGGCACAACAATGTTCACTGGCACAACAATGTTCACAGACACAACAATGTTCACAGACACAACAATGTTCACAGACACAACAATGTTCACAGACACAACAATGTTCACAGACACAACAATGTTCACAGACACAACAATGTTCACAGACACAACAATGTTCACAGACACAACAATGTTCACAGACACAACAACGTTCACAGACACAACAATGTTCACAGACACAACAATGTTCACACACACAACAACGTTCACAGACACAACAATGTTCACAGACACAACAATGTTCACAGACACAACAACGTTCACAGACACAACAATGTTCACAGACACAACGTTCACAGACACAACAATGTTCACAGACACAACAACGTTCACAGACACAACAATGTTCACAGACACAACAACGTTCACAGACACAACAACGTTCACAGACACAACAATGTTCACACACACAACAACGTTCACACACACAACAATGTTCACAGACACAACAATGTTCACAGACACAACAATGTTCACAGACACAACAACGTTCACAGACACAACAATGTTCACAGACACAACAACGTTCACAGACACAACAATGTTCACAGACACAACAACGTTCACAGACACAACAATGTTCACAGACACAACAATGTTCACAGACACAACAATGTTCACAGACACAACAATGTTCACAGACACAAGATTCATATCACAATTGAATAAATGGCTTGAGAAAGATGAATTTACAATCTGTATATCTACAATTTAATGCCCTATAAACTGTGTATTTTTTGACCCTGCAAGTAGAGAGTAACTGTAGTCAAGCACCTGACAAAATTAATCGACTATAAATGTACAAATACCCTAAAAAGAATAACAAAAAGGCACAATACCGTGACTGGAACGATACACAAATAACCCGCACATAAAAGAGAGAAGCTTACGACGACGTTCCGGTCCGACTTGGACCATTGACAAAGTCACACTGACAGCGGTCATCCTTATTTCCCACTTCTACCACTACTACTACCTCTTCTTCTTCTACTACTACTACAACTACTGATGAAATTAAGACACATGTGCGGCGTCTGGTTGTCTTTGTTGTGGACGTTTCGCCATCCAGTGGCTGGCTGGATGGCGAAACGTCTACGATGGGGATGCCCGGGTGTTGTGCATGTCTTAATTTCATCTTGTCGGTATTGTATACAATTCTTGTAGTACTACTACTACCTCCACCTCTTCCTTCCTATATATAGCCGTCCTGCTCCACCTCTGTTAGTGTGACTTTGTCAATGGTCCAAGTCGGACCGAAACGTCGTCGTAAGCTTCTCTCTTTTATGTGCGGGTTATTTGTGTAACCCTAAAAAGGACCTAATCAAATGTCGCAGATCATTTTTATGGTATGATGATGAATCTTTAAGCCTTGGATTACATTACTGATGAAATATCTATCCACTCTAAACAGACCAGGGCTCGCGTTCGGAGAATACTATGGGCATTATGGTGTATAAGAGAATATTAAAAAAAATATTATGCTATGTCAAATACACAAAATTACTGCTCTGGCATGGTCCCTAATCTACTTTATGATCTTTTTCTTTTCAAACTTGTTAAATAATTGTCAACCTTCCTGTCCAGCTCTACTGCAATATTTATATTATCTCAAATGGAAAAGCGATGCATTTCCAGTTTGACCTATGTATGTAAAATCACATCGTTGACAAGGTACACAGTCGGCAATTCCTTAGCTTGACCAATGTACACAATCACATTATTTACAAGGTACACAGTAAACACATCTTACAGAAGAAGTACAAGAGTTTTTATTCTGTTGATGTTTGAGAGTATTTCCGAAGACGTATATCAACAAACACTCATACAATATTTTATACTGGAGTTTGATGACGTCTTGAATCAAGTTTTTTTTTTCCCCCTTGTTTTTGTTCTAAATGTTGTTATAACTAGTGTCGCACTCTAACCAGATGCATAGCCATTGCAATTTCACCCCCCCCCATCCCTGCTACTTAAAAACCACCTACACGAATCCCCCTATTACCCCCCTACCACTCTTCCACCACCCCTAATTCATCACAACTCCCTGCTACCCCTAATTCATCACAACTCCCTGCTACCCCTACTCCTTCACTACCTCCCCCTACACACCATTACCACATTCAACCGTACCTATCACCACCCCAACGATCACCTCCACTACATCTACCCCTCCGCTACCACAACCCATCACAATCGGACCCCTCCCACCACCACCAAGAAACTCTTCAAACTAGAGTTATTACTGAATACAGAGTGGGATAATATATATCATCATCTGCTATCCTTCGTTGATGGACTATGATAGTTTCCATAACGTACTTACAGTAGAAGACAGGCAGCAGCACACTGTGGTGTTCCCACAATCATACAAGACAGTGTAGCAGCACACTGTGGTGTTCCCACAATCATACAAGACAGTGTAGCAGCACACTGTGGTGTTCCCACAATCATACAAGACAGTGTAGCAGCACACTGTGGTGTTCCCACAATCATACAAGACAGTGTAGCTATCGTAAAGGGTTCTTAAATGGAGATATCGTAGGTTGAAAGTAGACACACTTGTAGGATGGTAAATATATTGTCAGACTGAGATGAGGGATGGAGCCCCAGCTGCCTTGCCTGTCTACGCCTGGAGTGTCTGCCGCCGAGTGAGGCCGGGACAGGGGCATGAGCCCACACATCTATATCCCGTGACGTCACACAAAGCCACAGGCCTACAAGGGATCTCGTATCTAAAGCACATGGATGATACTAATATGCTATGCTATATAATACAGGGAATACAGGGATCAGCAACTATGCTGACATAGCAGCACACTGTGGTGTTCCCACAATCATACAAGACAGTGCAGCAGCACACTGTGGTGTTCCCACAATCATACAAGACAGTGTAGCAGCACACTGTGGTGTTCCCACAATCATACAAGACAGTGTAGCAGCACACTGTGGTGTTCCCACAATCATACAAGACTGTAGCAGCACACTATGGTGTTCCCACAATCATACAAGACAGTGTAGCAGCACACTGTGGTGTTCCCACAATCATACAAGACAGTGTAGCAGCACACTGTGGTGTTCCCACAATCATACAAGACTGTAGCAGCACACTATGGTGTTCCCACAATCATACAAGACAGTGTAGCAGCACACTGTGGTGTTCCCACAATCATACAAGACAGTGTAGCAGCACACTGTGGTGTTCCCACAATCATACAAGACAGTGTAGCAGCACACTGTGGTGTTCCCACAATCATGTACAACAGAACAACAGTACACTGGGTGTTCCGCAAAGTAACTATTACACAGAACAGGGAGACCCAATACTCTCCTTTACTTCACATAACCTTCTCATCCCCCCACCACCAACCACTTCCCATCACCCCTTCTACAATCCCACCACCTCCCATTACCCCCTCACCTGCCCCCACCACCACCACGCCCTATCAACAAACCATGCAACACAATACCTCATTATTTTTTGCAACACTTTATACCCTCCCTCCCTCCCTCCCTCCCTCCCTCTCCCTTACATCTGATGTCAGACTATCTAATAAATGCCAGTGTATTTGAATGTTTAATATATATAAATATACACTGATTAACTTATATTTTGTACATAGTTCTCCAGTCTTCCCATTATGTCCTAGAATTTGTATTGATAAAGCCACTGGATGGCGAAACGTCTACAATAAAGATACCCAGATGTTGCACGTGTTTAATTCTTCATCCTGTCGGTACTGTATACCATTCATGTAGAGTATACCATTCATGTGGTGTATACCATTCATGTGGTGTATACCATTCATGTGGTGTATACCATTCATGTGGTGTATACCATTCATGTAGAGTATACCATTCATGTGGTGTATACCATTCATGTGGTGTATACCATTCATGTAGAGTATACCATTCATGTGGTGTATACCATTCATGTAAAGTATACCATTCATGTGGTGTATACCATTCATGTGGTGTATACCATTCATGTGGTGTATACCATTCATGTGGTGTATACCATTCATGTGGTGTATACCATTCATGTAGAGTATACCATTCATGTGGTGTATACCATTCATGTGGTGTATACCATTCATGTGGTGTATACCATTCATGTGGTGTATACCATTCATGTGGTGTATACCATTCATGTAGAGTATACCATTCATGTGGTGTATACCATTCATGTGGTGTATACTATTCATGTGGTGTATACCATTCATGTGGTGTGTAAGACTACCAGGTTGTATCTTGCCAGACACTATATCTTCAGTACTTCAAGAAGCACCAGTGTAAGACTACCAGGTTGTGTCTTGCCAGACACTATATCTTCAGTACTTCAAGAAGCACCAGTGTAAGACTACCAGGTTGTGTCTTGCCAGACACTATATCTTCAGTACTTCAAGAAGCACCAGTGTAAGACTACCAGGTTGTGTCTTGCCAGACACTATATCTTCAGTACTTCAAGAAGCAGCAGTGTAAGACTACCAGGTTGTGTCTTGCCAGACACTATATCTTCAGTACTTCAAGAAGCAGCAGTGTAAGACTACCAGGTTGTGTCTTGCAAGACACTATATCTTCAGTACTTCAAGAAGCAGCAGTGTAAGACTACCAGGTTGTATCTTGCCAGACACTATATCTTCAGTACTTCAAGAAGCACCAGTGTAAGACTACCAGGTTGTATCTTGCCAGACACTATATCTTCAGTACTTCAAGAAGCACCAGTGTAAGACTACCAGGTTGTATCTTGCCAGACACTATATCTTCAGTACTTCAAGAAGCACCAGTGTAAGACTACCAGGTTGTATCACGTGAGGTCACAGACCCTGAGCTGCCTTGGGGATTAGTGTGGACGGTTACAAAGCATGGCTTGCTTCTGCAGTGTTTTAAAAATTGAGGTTGGAGAGTTGAAGGAGGAGGTCTTGCTTCTCCAGGAGGAGATTAGGAGGCTGAAGGTCCACCTCAATGGGTCTGGGAGAGAGTGTGAGGTGGCTGGAGTTGTGGGGAATGAGGCTTCTAGCAGCGAGGTGCAGTCTGTCTCTCGCTGTGAGGAGGCTGTAGTTGGGGAGGCAGCAACGGCTACCAGCAGTGAGGTGCAGCCCAGCACCTGCTACAAGTGGCGAGTAGTTCACAGTAATGGAAGGCGCATCAGAGTAAGGAAAGTTAAGAGTGAAGATCTGAAGGTAGGAAATCGCTTCTCTGTTCTTCAGGATGAATGTACTTCAGTGGCCAGTGAAGGTAAGGGTACTACTGCCCCTGCTAATGGAGGTAAGCGCATTCTTGTGGTTGGTGACTCTCAGGTAAGATACATTGACCGTGCTTTTTGTAATAGGAATAAGAAGATGAGAGATAGAGTGTGCTTCCCTGGAGCTGGTGTTGGGGACATTGTCAACAGGCTGGATAATATCATGTCAGGTAATGGGAGCAAGCCCATTATCTGTCTCAGTGCTGGTGGAAATGATATTGGGAAGGGTAGGAGAGAAGAGCTGCTAGATAAGTACAGGTCAGCTATAGATTTCATTAAGTCTAAGGGAGGGATCCCAATCATATGTAGCATCTTGCCTAGAAGGGGAGTAGGAAATGAATGGTTGTCTAGGGCAATTGGTGTAAATTGCTGGCTAGACAGATACTGCAAGGAACTTGCAATCCCATTCATTGACAACTGGAACAACTTTTATGGCAAACATGATATGTATGCAAGGGATGGGGTACATCTCTCGGGGGCAGGGGTGGTAGCACTTGCAGACTCGATTGAGAAGGCCATTGGTGAAATGCCTATGATTTTAAACTGATGGAAGATAGAGGTATGGGTGTGTGTGGGAAACAAGCAGGTTGCAACACTTGGGTTGGAAACAGTAAATGTATAAAAGGCATTCAGCATGAAGTTATAAATAAAGACAATAGATCAGGTCAGCAAACAAAGGGGGACAGCAGAGGGCAGCAAGGGACTAGCTCCCTTAAGGTTTACTATACTAATAGCAGGAGTGTAAGAAATAAGATAGATGAGCTAAGATTAATTGCAAGTGCAGGAGACATAGATATTATTGCTATAACAGAGACCTGGCTCAATCTGAAAGATAGAGAGATGCCCTCTGAATGTCACATACAAGGCTATAAATTATTCCACACTGACAGGGTCAACAGGAAAGGTGGTGGAGTAGCGATGTATGTCAGAGACAATTTAAATTGTTGTGTTAGACAAGATATTAAATTAGAAGCGTCAGCCACTGAATCTGTTTGGTTACAGCTTCTCGAGGGCCGAGAAAAACTAATTTTGGGTGTGATTTACAGGGCCCCAAATCTTGATAGGGAGTGCAGTAAACTTCTATGGGACGAAATTCGTAAGGCATCTACATACGAAAATGTTGTGCTAATGGGAGATTTCAACTATAGACAGATTGACTGGAGCAATTTGACAGGAAATTTAGAGTCAGGTGACTTTCTTGATACGATCCAGGATTGTTTTCTAAAACAGTTTGTGACAGAGCCAACTAGGGGAAATAACCTCCTTGACTTGGTTCTTGCCAGTAGGGAAACACTAAATAATCTTGAGGTTAATGATGAGCTTGGGGAAAGTGATCACAAATCACTCAGTTTTAATATATCATGGAATTCCCCTAATAATGGCAATCAAGTCTCCGTCCCTGACTTTCGCTTGGCTGATTTCATAGGACTGAAAAATTACTTAGGTAGGCTGAACTGGAATGACCTGACTAAGGGTCAGGTAGGTGGTGATGGTTGCCGATATGATGCTTTCCAGGGCATAGTTCTAGCTGCTCAGTCAAATTATGTTCCAAATAGGGAAATCAGATCAAACAAAAATGATCCTAAATGGATGAACAATAGATTAAAATATCTGATTGGTCAAAAGAGAGGCATATATAGGCAAATCAAAAGAGGAGAGGGGCAATTGAGAAATCGATATATTCAGTTAAAGAGAGAAATAAAAAAGGGAATTAGAAAAGCAAAAAGAGATTATGAGGTTAAAGTTGCAGGAGAATCGAAGACTAACCCAAAAGGATTCTTTCAGGTATACAGAAGTAAGATCAGGGACAAGATAGGCCCACTCAAAAGTTCCTCGGGTCAGCTCACTGACAGTGATAAGGAAATGTGTAGAATTTTTAACACATACTTCCTCTCAGTTTTTACACAGGAGGATACCAGCGATATTCCAGTAATGATAAATTATGTAGAACAGGACGATAATAAACTGTGTACTATTAGGGTCACAAGTGACATGGTCCTTAGGCAAATAGATAAATTAAAACCTAACAAATCCCCAGGCCCTGATGAACTGTATGCAAGGGTTCTAAAGGAATGTAAAGAGGAGCTTAGCACACCTTTGGCTAATCTTTTCAACATATCACTACAAACTGGCATGGTGCCAGATAAGTGGAAAATGGCAAATGTGATACCTATTTTCAAAACAGGTGACAGGTCCTTAGCTTCGAACTATAGACCAATAAGCCTAACCTCCATAGTGGGAAAATTTATGGAATCAATAATTGCCGAGGCAGTTCGTAGCCACCTTGAAAAGCATAAATTAATCAACGAATCTCAGCATGGTTTTACAAAGGGGCGTTCCTGCCTTACGAATTTATTAACTTTTTTCACTAAGGTATTTGAGGAGGTAGATCATGGTAATGAATATGATATTGTGTATATGGACTTCAGTAAGGCTTTTGACAGGGTCCCACATCAGAGACTATTGAGGAAAATTAAAGCACATGGAATAGGAGGAGAAATTTTTTCCTGGATAGAGGCATGGTTGACAAATAGGCAGCAGAGAGTTTGCATAAATGGGGAGAAATCAGAGTGGGGAAGTGTCACGAGCGGTGTTCCACAGGGGTCAGTGTTGGGCCCCCTGCTGTTCACAATCTACATAAACGACATAGATGAGGGCATAAAGAGCGACATCGGCAAGTTTGCCGATGACACCAAAATAGGCCGTCGAATTCATTCTGACGAGGACATTCGAGCACTCCAGGAAGATTTGAATAGACTGATGCAGTGGTCGGAGAAGTGGCAGATGCAGTTTAATATAGACAAATGCAAAGTTCTAAATGTTGGACAGGACAATAACCATGCCACATATAAACTAAATAATGTAGATCTTAATATTACGGATTGCGAAAAAGATTTAGGAGTTCTGGTTAGCAGTAATCTGAAACCAAGACAACAGTGCATAAGTGTTCGCAATAAAGCTAATAGAATCCTTGGCTTCATATCAAGAAGCATAAATAATAGGAGTCCTCAGGTTGTTCTTCAACTCTATACATCGTTGGTTAGGCCTCATTTAGATTATGCTGCACAGTTTTGGTCACCTTATTACAGAATGGATATAAATTCTCTGGAAAATGTACAAAGGAGGATGACAAAGTTGATCCCATGTATCAGAAACCTTCCCTATGAGGATAGACTAAGGGCCCTGAATCTGCACTCTCTAGAAAGACGTAGAATTAGGGGGGATATGATTGAGGTGTATAAATGGAAGACAGGAATAAATAAAGGGGATGTAAATAGTGTGCTGAAAATATCTAGCCTAGACAGGACTCGCAGCAATGGTTTTAAGTTGGAAAAATTCAGATTCAGGAAGGATATAGGAAAGTACTGGTTTGGTAATAGAGTTGTGGATGAGTGGAACAAACTCCCAAGTACCGTTATAGAGGCCAGAACGTTGTGTAGCTTTAAAAATAGGTTGGATAAATACATGAGTGGATGTGGGTGGGTGCGAGTTAGACCTGATAGCTTGTGCTACCAGGTCGGTTGCCGTGTTCCTCCCTTAAGTCAATGTGACCTGACCTGACTAGGTTGGGTGCATTGGCTTAAGCCGGTAGGAGACTTGGACCTGCCTCGCATGGGCCAGTAGGCCTTCTGCAGTGTTCCTTCGTTCTTATGTTCTTATGTTCTTATACCATTCATGTGGTGTATACCATTCATGTAGTGTATACCATTCATGTAGTGTATACCATCCATGTGGTGTATACCATTCATGTAGTGTATACCATTCATGTGGTGTATACCATCCATGTGGTGTATACCATTCATGTAGTGTATACCATTCATGTGGTGTATACCATTCATGTAGTGTATACCATTCATGTGGTGTATACCATTCATGTAGTGTATACCATCCATGTGGTGTATACCATTCATGTAGTGTATACCATTCATGTGGTGTATACCATTCATGTGGTGTATACCATTCATGTAGTGTATACCATTCATGTGGTGTATACCATTCATGTGGTGTATACCATTCATGTAGTGTATACCATTCATGTAGTGTATACCATTCATGTGGTGTATACCATCCATGTGGTGTATACCATTCATGTAGTGTATACCATTCATGTGGTGTATACCATTCATGTGGTGTATACCATCCATGTGGTGTATACCATTCATGTAGTGTATACCATTCATGTGGTGTATACCATTCATGTGGTGTATACCATTCATGTAGTGTATACCATTCATGTGGTGTATACCATTCATGTGGTGTATACCATTCATGTGGTGTATACCATTCATGTGGTGTATACCATTCATGTGGTGTATACCATTCATGTAGTGTATACCATTCATGTGGTGTATACCATTCATGTGGTGTATACCATTCATGTAGTGTATACCATTCATGTGGTGTATACCATTCATGTGGTGTATACCATTCATGTGGTGTATACCATTCATGTGGTGTATACCATTCATGTAGTGTATACCATTCATGTGGTGTATACCATTCATGTGGTGTATACCATTCATGTAGTGTATACCATTCATGTGGTGTATACCATTCATGTAGTGTATACCATTCATGTGGTGTATACCATTCATGTGGTGTATACCATTCATGTAGTGTATACCATTCATGTGGTGTATACCATTCATGTGGTGTATACCATTCATGTAGTGTATACCATTCATGTGGTGTATACCATTCATGTGGTGTATACCATTCATGTGGTGTATACCATTCATGTGGTGTATACCATTCATGTGGTGTATACCATTCATGTAGTGAATACCATTCATGTGGTGTATACCATTCATGTAGTGTATACCATTCATGTGGTGTATACCATTCATGTAGTGTATACCATTCATGTAGTGTATACCATTCATGTAGTGTATACCATTCATGTAGTGTATACCATTCATGTGGTGTATACCATTCATGTAGTGTATACCATTCATGTGGTGTATACCATTCATGTGGTGTATACCATTCATGTGGTGTATACCATTCATGTAGTGTATACCATTCATGTAGTGTATACCATTCATGTAGTGTATACCATTCATGTGGTGTATACCATCCATGTGGTGTATACCATCCATGTGGTGTATACCATTCATGTGGTGTATACCATTCATGTAGTGTATACCATTCATGTGGTGTATACCATTCATGTAGTGTATACCATTCATGTGGTGTATACCATCCATGTGGTGTATACCATTCATGTGGTGTATACCATTCATGTAGTGTATACCATTCATGTGGTGTATACCATTCATGTAGTGTATACCATTCATGTGGTGTATACCATCCATGTGGTGTATACCATTCATGTGGTGTATACCATTCATGTAGTGTATACCATTCATGTAGTGTATACCATTCATGTGGTGTATACCATCCATGTGGTGTATACCATTCATGTGGTGTATACCATTCATGTAGTGTATACCATTCATGTGGTGTATACCATTCATGTAGTGTATACCATTCATGTGGTGTATACCATCCATGTGGTGTATACCATTCATGTGGTGTATACCATTCATGTAGTGTATACCATTCATGTAGTGTATACCATTCATGTAGTGTATACCATTCATGTGGTGTATACCATTCATGTAGTGTATACCATTCATGTGGTGTATACCATCCATGTGGTGTATACCATTCATGTGGTGTATACCATTCATGTGGTGTATACCATTCATGTAGTGTATACCATTCATGTGGTGTATACCATCCATGTGGTGTATACCATTCATGTGGTGTATACCATTCATGTAGTGTATACCATTCATGTGGTGTATACCATTCATGTAGTGTATACCATTCATGTGGTGTATACCATCCATGTGGTGTATACCATGTGGTGTATACCATTCATGTAGTGTATACCATTCATGTGGTGTATACCATTCATGTGGTGTATACCATTCATGTGGTGTATACCATTCATGTAGTGTATACCATCCATGTGGTGTATACCATTCATGTAGTGTATACCATTCATGTAGTGTATACCATTCATGTGGTGTATACCATTCATGTAGTGTATACCATTCATGTGGTGTATACCATTCATGTGGTGTATACCATTCATGTAGTGTATACCATCCATGTGGTGTATACCATTCATGTAGTGTATACCATTCATGTGGTGTATACCATTCATGTAGTGTATACCATTCATGTGGTGTATACCATTCATGTGGTGTATACCATTCATGTAGTGTATACCATTCATGTGGTGTATACCATTCATGTAGTGTATACCATTCATGTGGTGTATACCATTCATGTGGTGTATACCATTCATGTAGTGTATACCATTCATGTAGTGTATACCATTCATGTGGTGTATACCATTCATGTAGTGTATACCATTCATGTGGTGTATACCATTCATGTGGTGTATACCATTCATGTAGTGTATACCATTCATGTAGTGTATACCATTCATGTGGTGTATACCATTCATGTAGAGTATACCATCCATGTGGTGTATACCATTCATGTACTCTTGAGACATTGTTTCTTGTTACCAATGCTTTGTAAAAAAAAAAAAAATATGATGTACACAGAGAAGGGCAGACACCAATCTGCACCTCTGATGTGCTGGTGCACGAACGCGGACGAACGTACACGCACGCACGCACGCATACCCACTTTCAAAAAATCACTAAACAAATCCCCATAAAAAATACTTTTCGAATGAAATCATACGAGGTTAAGACAATATTATACACACAAAATGTCACCGAACGAACCACGCCGGAAATACCACCTAAAATGTCACAGATGTGGCATTTGTGATTTTTGTAGAACTGAACCAGTGAGGCCGGAGCTTACGTTAGTGATATTAAAACATTGTACAGTGGTTTTCAGAGATGTCCATGGGGTAGAAGAGTGTTTCCTAGGTCTAGATCTAGAAAGTGTACAGAGATCCTTTACTGCACGTATAAGTTCTGTCAAGCACCTTAACTACTGGGAACGCTTGGAAGCACTTGACTTGTACTCGTTGGAACGTAGGAGGAGAGATATATCAATCTACACTTGGAAAATCTTGGAAGGAATGGTCCCAAATCTGCACACAGAAATCACTCCCTACGAAAGTAAAAGACTGGGCAGGCGATGCAAAATGCCCCCAATAAAACGTAGGGGCGCCATTGGTACACTAAGGGAAAACACCAAGTGTCTGGGGCCCAAAACTGTTCAACAGCCTCCCATCAAGCATTAGGGGAATTGCCAATAAACCCCTGGCTGCCTTCAAGAGAGAGCTGGACAGATACCTAAAGTCAGTGCCGGATCAGCCGGGCTGTGGCTCGTACGTTGGACTGCATGCGGCCAGCAGTAACAGCCTAGTTGATCAGGCCCTGATCCATCGGGAGGCCTGGTCATGGACCGGGCCGCGGGGGCGTTGATCCCCGGAATAACCTCCAGGTATCCTCACTCCACAGAAAATCCCCTCACCTGTAGTTTTAGATATTTCTATTGAACACGGAAAGGGCCAGACATTAACTCAGCCCTGTATAGTAAGGCTTGAGTGAGTGCAGGGCCTCCCTGTATTCACTCAGGTCCTGCTGAGTCCTGTACAGTAGGCCTAAGTACAGGGCCTCCCTGTATTCACTCAGGTCCTGCTGAGTCCTGTACAGTAGACCTAAGTACAGGGCCTCCCTGTACTCACTCAGGTCCTGTTGAGCCCTGTACAGCAGGACTGAGTACAGGGCATCCATGTCCTCAGTCCAGTAAGTTACTGAAGTGTAAGCTTGCTACTGAGTACACTCGCTCCTTCAACCTTGGCCTCAGCATCTACCGGCTCATGTAAGGAATTCCTCAGGGTATCCCCCAAGGGAGGTACCCCCTGAGGAATACCCTAAGGTATTCCTACCACTCACGACAATGATACACCATGTACTTCCCTCCATACCAACACCTCTCCATCCCAATCATATTTCCTCTCAACCACCAACTATATTCCCTCTCCACCACCAACCATCTCCCTTCACATTCCCTCTCCACCCCAACCATCTCCCCTCATATTCCCTCTCCACCCCAACCATCTCCCTTCACATTCCCTCTCCAGCCCAACCATCTCCCTTCACATTCCCTCTCCACCCCAACCATCTCCCCTCATATTCCCTCTCCACCCCAACCATCTCCCTTCACATTCCCTCTCCACCCCAACCATCTCCCCTTACGTTCCCTCATTTCCGTCTACGACATAATTCTATACTCAAGAGTAAGACACTATGGCTCCCCTCTCTTCTCCCCTCAGCATCTCATCTTTCCTTTCTCTGTCCCTTCCCTCAGGGGCCAGATTCCCCTCCCCTACCGTAGCCAAACCCTTAACCTCCCCCTCCCTTCCCTAGCCTCCCTCTTAACCTCCCCAACACCCCCAAGGTCCTACTTTCCTCTCTGTAAACTGATACCCTTTATAATGCCGCTACTGTTTACTGCTGTTGCTGCTGTTGGTTGTTGTTGCTGCTGGTGGTGGTGTGGCTGTTGTTGTTGGCGATATAATGATGGTAGTGACAGTAGTAGTGACAGCACTGGTGGAAAGGGTTGTACTATTGGTTGTATTGGTTGCTGGTTGTAGCAGATATAGTGATGATCAAGATAGTTGTAAAGTAACCAGATGCGGGAAGAGTGGTGGTGGTAGCACACCAGTGGTACTAGGTAGAGTGGTGGTAGTGGTAACACACCAGTGGTACTAGGTAGAGTGGTGGTAGTGGTTGTAGGAACAGGAGTGATGGTGGTACTAGCACCAGTGGTACTAGGTAGAGTGGTGGTTGTGGTTGTAGAAACAGGAGTGATGGTGGTACTAGCACCAGTGGTGATGGTAGGAACAGTGGTAGTGGTACTAGCACCAGTGGTGATGGTAGGAACAGTGGTAGTGGTACTAGCACCAGTGGTGATGGTAGGAACAGTGGTAGTGGTACTAGCACCAGTGGTGGTGGTGGTGGTGGTGGTAGTAGTACCGCGGGCAGTTTTGGTATTGACAGTGAATATAGTAGTGCTAGTAGTTGTGGTAGTACTGAACAATAGTAAAGGTTATCGTAGTAATAGTTGTGGTAGTGGTAGTAATAGTTGTGGTAGTGGTAGTAATAGTTGTGGTAGTGGTAGTAATAGTTGTGGTAGTGGTAGTAATAGTAATAATTGTGAGAGCATTGATAACAGTAGCTGCAGTAACAGCAGCAGCAACAGCAAAAGCACTATTAGTAGCAGCAGCAGCAGCACTATCAGTAACAGCAACAACACTATCAGTAACAGCAGCAGCAGCAGCAGCACTATCAGTAACAGCATCAGCAACAGCACTATCAGTAACAGCAGCAGCAGCAGCAGCACTATCAGTAACAGCAGCAGCAACAGCACTATCAGTAACAGCAGCAGCATCACTATCAGTAACAGAAGCAGCAACAGCACTATTAGTAACAGCAGCAACAGCACTATTAGTAACAGCAGCAGCAACAGCACTACCAGTAACAGCAGCAGCAACAGCACTATCAGTAACATCAGCAACAGAAACAGCACTATCAGTAACAGCAGCAACAGCACTATCAGTAACAGCAGCAACAGCACTATCAGTAACAGCAGCAGCAACAGCACTATTAGTAACAGCAGCAGCAACAGCACTATTAGTAACAGCAGCAGCACTATCAGTAACAGCAGCAGCAACAGCACTATTAGTAACAGCAGCAGCACTATCAGTAACAGCAGCAACAGCACTATCAGTAACAGCAGCAACAACAGCACTATCAGTAACAGCAGCAACAACAGCACTATCAGTAACAGCAGCAGCAACAGCACTATTAGTAACAGCAGCAGCACTATCAGTAACAGCAGCAGCAACAGCACTATCAGTAACAGCAGCAGCAACAACAGCACTATCAGTAACAGCAGCAGCAACAACAGCACTATCAGTAACAGCAGCAGCAACAGCACTATCAGTAACAGCAGCAGCACTATTAGTAACAGCAGCAGCACTATCAGTAACAGCAGCAGCACTATCAGTAACAGCAGCAACAGCAGTATCAGTAACAGCAGCAACAACAGCACTATCAGTAACAGCAGCAGCAACAGCACTATCAGTAACAGCAGCAGCAACAGCACTATTAGTAACAGCAGCAGCACTATCAGTAACAGCAGCAGCAACAGCACTATCAGTAACAGCAGCAGCAACAGCACTATCAGTAACAGCAGCAACAGCACTATCAGTAACAGCAGCAGCAACAGCACTATCAGTAACAGCAGCAGCAACAGCACTATCAGTAACAGCAGCAGCACTATTAGTAACAGCAGCAGCAACAGCACTATCAGTAACAGCAGCAGCACTATTAGTAACAGCAACAGCACTATCAGTAACAGCAGCAGCACTATCAATAACAGCAACAGCACTATCAGTAACAGCAGCAGCACTATCAGTAACAGCAGCAGCAACAGCACTATCAGTAACAGCAGCAGCAACAGCACTATCAGTAACAGCAGCAGCACTATCAGTAACAGCAGCAGCAGCAGCACTATCAGTAACAGCAGCAGCAACAGCACTATCAGTAACAGCAGCAGCAACAGCACTATCAGTAACAGCAGCAGCACTATCAGTAACAGCAACAGCACTATCAGTAACAGCAGCAGCACTATCAGTAATAACAACAGCAGACGCAGAAGCAACACCAGCAAAAGCAGCAGCAGAAACAGCAACAACAGCACAACGGAAGCAGCAACAGCAAAAACGGAAGGAACAGCAAAGTAGCACAAAAGCAGCAGCAACAGAAGTAAACAATGAAACAACTAAGAGACAAGTAAACAAGAAAACAGCAATTAAACAAAGAAACAGATGCCACTTATTGTTGCTATATAATATCGAGATAATTACCGGAAGCTGCTGTGAGGATGAGAGAGAGAGAGAGAGAGAGAGAGAGAGAGAGAGAGAGAGAGAGAGAGAGAGAGAGAGAGACTAGTTATTTCTCACTTTTCGATAGACACTAGGCCTGGTGTTTTTTTTTTTTTTTTTTTTTTTTTTTTGTGTGTGTGTGTGTGTGTGTGTGTGTGTGTGTGTGTGTGTGTGTGTGTGTGTGTGTGTGTGTGTGTGTGTGTGTGTGTGTGTGTGTGTGTGTGTGTGTGTTTTAAATTATCATGTGTATACACAGTTTAATGTGCACCTCATCTCCACCATCGTGTGCACGGCAGCGTAAGAGCACACTGATACACAAAAGGCCTAGGAACTAGGCCCAAAAAAATTGGCTAACAGAAGAGTATTTGAATTCATATCTAAATTTCATGGTTCATATATTACAAGAAAATTTAAAATATTTACGAAATACGTCTGTTATCATATTTTACTAAATACGTTTATTATATTTAGTTAATATACCGTGATATATCACATAGGATATAATATTCCTATATTCTTCGATATATTCCTCAATAAAGCACACAAGTGTTATATCGTGACCATAATGTAACACACAAGTGTTATATCGTGACCATAATGTAACACACAAGTGTTATATCGTGACCATAATGTAACACACAAGTGTTATATCGTGACCATAATGTAACACACAAGTGTTATATCGTGACCATAATGTAACACACACAAGTGTTATATCGTGACCATAATGTAACACACAAGTGTTATATCGTGACCATAATGTAACACATATCGTGACCATAATGTGTGTTATATCGTGACCATAATGACCACAAGTGTTATATCGTGACCATAATGTAACACACACAAGTGTTATATCAAGTGACCATAATGTAACACACAAGTGTTATATCGTGACCATA